>NW_028318111.1:2438500-2771500 GCF_062004578.1 Staurois parvus | reverse complement strand
CGGCTAGAGAACAGCGATAGTAAATCAGAACCACTTGCAGAATTGAGTGATAATGATTCGTGGGGGAAATTCGTCATCAGACACTGAAAACAATTCTGCGACTTTGCTTAGTGATGTGCGAACTTGGCGCTATATTTCACATTTCAGTGTTTTTGATTTGATTATATTATTGAATTAAATGTATTATTATATTATTATTATTTTTTATGATTATTTATTAAATTATAATTTATGATTTCATGTTCCAAGTTTTATCATACCCGGGATGTTTACTAGACTCTTGCTCGGACAGATTTCAGTGAGTTATTCCAAAAAAATTACAGGCCTACAATAAAAAAATACATATTTCCATGCAAAAAAATGTACCGCTTTGAGAACAGAAATATGGACATAATCAGACCGCGAGGGAGGTTAAGCAAGGTAACTGAGGTAACTCACTAGATAGCAATTCTGTATTGCTATCTAGTGAGTTACCTCAGTTACCTTGCTTAATAAAAATAACTTTTTAATACTGCACTTAGTTCAGCTTTACTCTAAGGGTGCAGCCTCCTAATGTTGCTGATTACACTATACTCCATATTGAAACACAGCACAGTACGGACTACTCCCCTACAATTTTGGACTTTCAGTTCTTCTTTTCTCTCCAGCGCCAATTTTATTTAAATATTTTTGCATCAGCCTTTTGCAGCCCCTGTACAGCAGGGAGTAGGAGGAAGAAGCGGCACAAGGAGCCAATCAGTTAATGCGCTGATAAGAAGCATGCTGATAGGATTAGAAGGCAGAGTGATACCAAAATGAGCTCATCACCAAGTCCAATCTTTAACAAACTCGTGCAGACTCCACCTCCGCAACATCGCCAAAATCCGCACGTTCCTAACCCCAGAAACCACTAAACAGCTC
The DNA here is from genome assembly GCF_062004578.1 of Staurois parvus. Lineage (NCBI taxonomy): Eukaryota > Metazoa > Chordata > Amphibia > Anura > Ranidae > Staurois > Staurois parvus. Next base: position 2,770,600 of record NW_028318111.1, on the reverse strand, counting down.
ATCCACTCCCTCATCATATCACGACTCGACTACTGCAACTCCCTCCTCACTGGCCTGCCTCACCGCTGGCTATCCCCGCTTCAGTCGATCCTGAATACGGCTGCCAGACTCATTCACCTTTCCAACCGCTCCATCTCCGCCACCCCCCTCTGCCAATCCCTCCACTGGCTTCCGATTGCACAACGGATCAAATTCAAAATCCTAACACTGACATACAAAGCTGTCCACCATACTGCCCCGAACTACATCACCGACCTAATATCCAAGTACCACCCAGCACGCACACTCCGCTCCTCACAAGACCTCCTTCTCTCTAGTTCCCTGGTCTCCTCCTCCCATGCCTGCCTCCAGGACTTCTCCAGGGTGTCACCCATCCTCTGGAACTCCCTGCCCCAACCCATCAGATTATCACCTACTCTCCTCTCCTTTAGGCGCACCCTGAAAACCCATCTCTTCAGGGAAGCCTACCCCACCCTCTGCTAACCTGCCGACCTCCTCCACTCTTCCTACCACTCCATCCCCCACAGCTATCTCCTCCTGTGCCACCATCCCCTCCCTCCTAGATTGTAAGCTCGAAAGAGCAGGGCCCTCGATCCCCTCATGTTTTGCATTGTATTGGTATTGTTCTGTCACATGTTCTGTCCCCCTTTTGTAATGTACAGCGCTGAGCGAACTATTGGCGCTTTATAAATACTGTATAATAATAATAATCACGCTGCTGCTTTTCCATTCACTGTCCAGTCACAGGCAAGGAGTGGGTCTGTGACAGCCTAGGCTGAGAAGAAATGTTTGGAATGATACTGGCCATCAGATAGAAGACAGCTAGTGGCAGAAAACGAGTACTGCAGGGGACAGCTGTAGATCATTATTGAGGCAAAAGCTGGTTTTATCCTTTATTGGGCTATTCATCTTTACCTTGGTATTTTTGACCGGAGTTCTGCTTTAATGATAGCTGAAACAGTACATAACTGGATCAATTATTTTCTGTAGTCATCTGTTGTTCCACTTTAAATCAAAAACCGTGTGAACAGACATGTAAAAGCAAACAGGGATTTTATCACGGCTTTTATCCGTAGAAAAGTAAACCTTAGCTCTCTTTTGTATATATAATTTGAAGGTATCCCGAATAGGAGCTTATGAGAATTACAATATGGATTCCCTCGTCACTGACCAAGATAATAAACATGTCAGGCTTGCACATTCACTCTCCTCTTGTTTTTACTGACAGAGGAAGCCAGTTGCATTGCTGGAAATGAGGTGCACTGTCTAAACTGACTTGTTTATAGGAGATAACCCCCTGACCCCAACATTGTCCTTTATCTCACCTCCAAAAAAGTGAATGATGGGACTAAGAAAGCTTCCGGGGTTTAACCGTTTATAAGATATTGCTTTTCCTCTTAGGTGGGGGTCCTTCCCAGCTTCTTTACGTGATGCGCTGAGATTTATCGGTAATCGTGGCTCATTTGTTTGTTTAATGTGCCCAGAGTGAGGCCGGCTGACCTGGGAGGAGGTGGGTTGGCAATCAACATTGTCTTGCAGGCAAAAAATAACTGTGTGTATTCTTGGAGAGGCAGGAAACGCTCCCGCTTCGAGTATTTGAGGCTTGCGGACCTTGTGTCACCGCTCGCCCAACCTCTACTTAATCATTGAAAGTGTAGGAAAGATGGACGGAGTTCAAACAAAACTTTATTGGAAAGGATGCCAGTCTATTATGTTGCGCCATGCCTTTCTGAAGGGAGCGTGCTTTATTGCTCGATGATTAGACCCCTGAGAATTCCTTTGCTTCAAGGGTGAAGCCCAAGTGATTCATCCATTGGGAAAAAAGACTGCATTGTGTATATTTAATCGGGACTTACGCCCCTATGGACAATATACCCGTTGACAAGAAACGTATCTGTCTGCGAGCATCACTCTTTATTACATAACAGACTATATCTCTATGGCCAACAATACGAGAGGCCCACCATGACACTTACAGAGAAACATGCATCACCAGCACCAGAACGATGTGCTGGTGATATGTGTTCCTATTTATGACTTTGTTACAGTGACTTACATAATATATTACTACAGCGCTCAGGAAAGAAGTTGAATACTGTTTGGAGTGCACCAGGTTTCTATATTCAACGTGAAGATTGAACACTTAGTGATTTTTGATGTATGATGTTGTCCACACTTTGCATTTGACTGAAAATTTTGATTGGAAATAGAATTCATTGGTCATAAAGCAAAACAAACAATTAAAAAAGATTGTATAATGTCCTGGTACCCTCCTTGTTATGTGGGAACCACAAGCAGCCCTTTGCTGTATGCAGTGTTTCCCTCGGGATCCAACAGTTAGTAGTAGTGGGAGCTTGATTTGTAAAGGAGCTGTAATAACATTGATCTTCAGCAGTCTCATATAACAGGTTTCTAGTTTCTGGGTATCTTCTACGGTGTGACTCCAGTCTCCAACCACTGTTTTAGCACAATCTCTGACCATTTGCAAGTACAGCCTTTCACAGCCAAGTGTCTGTGGAACCCTATGGTTTCTCCAGAGGTTGCTAGGTGTTCCTTGAGCAATGAGCGCTGAGCGAACTATTGGCGCTTTATAAATACTGTATAATAATAATAATGAGCAATTTTTGACTTTCAGATATGTAACCACTGACATGGAAGCTATCTGTAAATGGAGCTTTCATCTTACTGACCACAAATCTAAGGAGCATTCTTCCCACTGGCCACCAATGTAAGGTAACATTCAATCCACTGCCAACGAATGTAAGGAGCATTCTTCCCACTGATCACCAATGTTAGATGCATTCTTCCCACTGACCACTAATGTAAGGAGCATTTTTCCCAATGGCCACCAATGTAAGTAGCATACTTCCCACTGATCACCGATGTAAGGAGCATTCTTCCCACTGACCACCAATGTAAGTAACATTCTTCCCAATGACCACCAATGTAAATAGCATTCTTCCCAATGACCACCAATGTAAATAGCATTCTTCCTATTGACCACCAGTGTGAGGAGCATTCTTCCCATTGACCACCAATGTGAGGAGCATTCTTCCCATTCACCACCAGTGTGAGGAGCATTCTTTTCAATGACCACCAATGTAAGTAGTATTCTTCACAATGACCACCAATGTAAGGAGCAATGTTTCCAGTGACCACCATGTTATTCTACCATGTGCTGTAGTAATTAGGAGGGGTTCCCTGAGACCTGAAACTTATTTCAAGGGTTCCTCCATGTTAAAAAGGTCAAGAAAGGCTGCTCTAGTAAGTCTTCAGTCCAGGACAGTCTTCTGTAGCATTACATATAATGAATATTATTGGTGAATTTCGGGACCACATATGATGCCTTCTATACCTCATAAGTTGACAGCCACTGAATTAATTGATCTGCATTACGATCGTTCCTATGACATACACAGCACCAAGGTCTTTGGTGTGTAATTTTTTTTTTTTTAACAAATGTGTAAATTGAAAATATCTCCGTGATAAATGGATCAAATATAATCTATGAAAAACCACCAATCCCAATATTACTACTACTAATCCATTATTCAATGTTCCCAGTTAGCACATTCATAGTCACAGCTGCCACCTTAATTAAAAAATAATAATAAAAATAATGTAATGTGTTCACCTCAGTGGTGCTTTAACATATGACTATTGTGGAACAATTATAATGATCACAGTAATGCAGTCCTCATATTAATAGTCCATATCAACTTAAACTGCAACATAAAGTGCTTCAATCTCCCATTAACCTGTTGCTTTTCACCAAGCCACCACAAGTGCTCATGCTCGTGAGAGATCCACTCCCTTTGGGAAAACACTCACCAGACCTCCATGCCTCCCACTCTCATGGTTGGCTTGATTCACTTTAAAAGTTCCACATCGGCTCATTGGCACAAAATCTCCACTGTATCTTTCACTTCACTCCACCAGGTATCATCACCATAGAAAAAAAAAATAAACCTTCAATGGTACAGTAACCAGTACACAAAACTTTATTGAAAGGTAAAATGCCACTCACATTATAAAAGCCATTAAAACGCTCATCTAAATCTTAATGGATTGAGGTGTGGTAAAGTGGTAATCTCTCCCACCACCGCCAACTTCTGGGACTGCGTTGCTGCGTCACTTCTGGTTCTCTTCTGGTTCTGGTCTTGATGTCACATCTGGTCACCATCACGTCCGACTTCGTCACGAGCTGCACCTAACTTTCTATACACTCTTCCCCATTATAACTGGCTCTTCTTTGCCACCAATAGGGGCATGGTATCACTGGACCTATGCAAATGAATGAATCAATAAACTAACACAACGCACAGTCCCACCATGCATTTAACCCCTCTACTGCTGGGGCGGTATTCACCACAGTGCCCTCAATATAATAAAATGCCGAGCTCTGTTCTGCAAACAGATACCCACCTCTTTAGCTGCTGCCACCATTGTCCTTTCAAATCCATCCTGCAGATGGCATAATGCACCCAATATTGGATGCGTGGCCCCTGGAAATCCAGGAGCAAGCACTCCCACAAATGGATTCTGTATTATTGCACTAAGTGCAGGGGGCGGGTCCATGACACCCTGCAGTCACAGGAGTTTGGGTGGATGACATTGGGCATTACTAGTCCCAGAAGAGGAACAAGGTTAGATTTTAAAGAGTCTGAAAAGAGAAAACTTTAGAATGTTGGTTAGTATTGTACTGTATTGGAGAACTTTATTTTGATTTTAAAACCACCCAGGCAATGATTTTTTTTTTTTCTTTTTTATACTGGAAGCTGGGTTTCAAGATCTGGCATGGAACCAAAACTGACGAAACCTCTGCCCTGACGTCACGTAAATTACAGTACTCCCATCACAGGTTTCTTAGAACCAATCTGTTCTTGTAAACAAGGGAGTGTTCCACTACCCACATCCCCTTTAAAGGTTCCTGCTCATCACCTAAAGGAACATTGGAACATACCCCTGCTGCAATTATGGTTTAGGCACCTTAACCCCCTGTGCTTTCATTTTTACCCATAGGTCTAACTTTGACGCAGGCAACAGGGTTAAGTCATGACTACCAGGAACCACAGTTTATAGTCACTGCAGGGAAAACAAACACCGTAAAGGTTGGTCTGTTCTTAGATAGATTTGCGGCTACCTGCAGGGTGAGGGAGTTGATGTGTGCCTGAATCACAAAGGCAGGGCTGTGAGTCGGTATCCTCCTTGTGTAAGCCTTTGTCCAGTCATTTTGTTTGTCCATCTTAGTCACTTCCAGTGTTGGTGGCTCTGCTCTATGTATAAGTCCACCCTTGTAGCTCAGGACAAACAACAGTTTCCTGTGACCGTACCATTATGAAATATTGGGCTCTCCATCTAAGTAGCTGATGATGTTTTTCTGTCCTGATGAGGTCCTTTTGTAATAATGTAATCCAGGAGCGCTCAATCTTTTGAAGAGCCAGGGCCACTTGAGTGATTTGGTAACCAGTCGCCGACCACAATGAAATGAAATGCTTCAGAATTTAGATTTTTTTTAAATTTTGGATAGCATTTGCCTCCTGCAGCTGCTGAATGCTGGCGGAAGGGAGAGGAGCAGAATCTGTTTTTCAGCGGTTGCAGGAGGAAAATGGAGGGGATCGGTTCCTTTATATGCTGCCCCTCCTGTCCAAGTGTAAAACAGAATTGGTTGGGCTGCGCGGGCCCCCTGGAGCATGTGTCAGGGTCGCATGAACTCCCTGCCCCAACCCATCAGATTATCACCTACTCTCCTCTCCTTTAGGCGCACCCAGTATGTCTAAATCTGCACGTTCCTAACCCCAGAAACCACTAAACAGCTCATCCACTCCCTCATTATATCACGACTCGACTACTGCAACTCCCTCCTCACTGGCCTGCCTCGCCGCTGGCTATCCCCGCTTCAGTCGATCCTGAATACGGCTGCCAGACTCATTCACCTTTCCAACCGCTCCGTCTCCGCCACCCCCCTCTGCCAATCCCTCCACTGGCTTCCGATTGCGCAACGGATCAAATTCGAAATCCAAACGCTGACGTACAAAGCTGTCCACCATACTGCCCCGAACTACATCACTGACCTGATATCCAAGTACCAGCCAACACGCACACTCCGCTCCTCACAAGACCTCCTTCTCTCTAGTTCCCTGGTCTCCTCCTCCCATGCCCGCCTCCAGGACTTCTCCAGGGTGTCACCCATCATCTGGAACTCTCTGCCCCAACCCATCAGATTATCACCTACTCTCTTCTCCTTTAGGCGCACCCTGAAAACCCATCTCTTCAGGGAAGCCTACCCCACCCCCTGCTAACCTGCCGACCTCCTCCACTCTTCCTACCATTCCATCCCCCACAGCTATCTCCTCCTTTACCACCATCCCTTCCCTCCTAGATTGTAAGCTCGAAAGAGCAGGGCCCTCAATCTCCTCATGTTTTGCATTGTATTGGTATTGTCTGTCACATGTTCTGTCCCCCTTTGTAATGTACAGCGCTGAGCGAACCATTGGCGCTTTATAAATACTGTATAATAATAATAATAATTGTTACCCCTGACACTACACCAGTAGTTGGGAGTATGTGGTAAAAGCATGTCTCGTTTGTGGGGTTTTGCTGCCCCCCCAAACCTCGAATGTAAAGTAGCCCTTACTGTTCTCAGCCCCCTATAAGGCTGCTTTCACACTGATGCACTGTGATTTACCCACAAAACAGCTTTCCTGCGGGTTAGGTGCGTTTTGCCATAGACTTCTATTATATCTTGTGGGTGCGGTGAACTTTCAGAAAGCACACCAAACCGGCAGGATACAATAGAAGTCCGCTTCTCTGGTTTGAGGTTGAGGGCCACAGGTTGAGCACCCCTGACTTAGGCTATCACATTGATAACTGCTGGCACAAAGCAGTATTGGACAGAAACGGTATTGAACAATTTATTTTTTTTTAGCCAGTAGTGGTTCCTTTGAGACAATAGTGGGAACTAAGGTCTCACTTTTGCAGAGTATTTGAATATGTATGACAATGTCACTAAAGATCTTTTAGTGGATGTCCAGCCATCGCCTGACATACATTGCAAAGTAGCCGATTCTGTTCCTTTATTTTAATTCCCCCTCCCCAGCAAAATCCACAGTACCTTTCCTTCGTTTTTCACTGCCCAGCTAGGCAGGAACAAAGAAAAGTATGGATGAAAATGTGACTCACTGCATGTTACAGTGCGGGGCTGATCACCAAGCACCAGCGCTGTCACATGTAGAGAACCCATAGCTCTACGTAAGCTGGGACTTCAGCAATTTGCAGCTAACATAGGGTGGCTTCTTCTGCTTCTGTCAGGGTCTTTGTAAAACAAGGGTGAGTATGTGCAGTTGGAGATGGCATGGGCAAAGCACATCTTCACTGGGGGGCCCATTCACCCTATTGCAATGCAGTAACGCGTATATTACCAGAAAATGTGACAATGCACGTTACATGTATCGGTGCAATGCAGTTCATTCTAAATGGCAGCCCAATGCACCTTGCCCATGGATGTGAGGCAACACAGTGCAACAAATGTGTGGTGCTGCACGCTTCTCCAACTGGTACTTGGATCATTTTTGAACAATGAATGGTTGTAAACCCTTAGGGCTCATGTACACTGCAGCTGACGTTTAGGAGCTGTTCAGCATTTTTTTTAGCAGCCCCTGAACTCACCCTAATGTTTTCCTGTGTCCATGTACACATCGTCGTTTACAGGCATTTGAGTTTACAGTCGTTTTTTTGAACGCAGAAAGCTTGCGTTCAGCAGTCGATTTTATCAGCATTTCAAACGCAAAACACTTGTGAACGTGGCTAAACGCAGCTGATCACGTTTATAAGTGCATTCTGGGCATTTGGGAGGTTCTCCTGTGCTTATCTATAAAAAACACTTCTAAACATAAACGTTCATAAACGCGTTATGCAAACGCAGCTAAACAGACATTTTTTAACCTACGTTTTCCAGCAGTCAGTTTCCATCGTTCAGAAGTGTCCCGTGTACATGGGGTCTTACATATACCAATAAAAAAAATAACTGCATTTTTGCTGCATATGATTGGATGATGGAAGTCAGTAAAGCTTCTAAATTACTAAGCCGTGGAGCAACTGCACTTTGCAAACTGCACAGTCTATTTGCCTTTAGTAATTCAACCCCACTGTCTGCATTCGGGGCCATGCACCTGCACAGGTATCAAACTGGGTACAGCGGCTGTGTCCGTACAGCTGCTTCGTCCCAATTGACATGAATGGGACAGCCTGCAGAGGGATGCACAGAGCACCTCGCCTGGGTAAACACGGCCCTTGCACAGGGGTATGATAGAGGTATGCTCATGTGAATGAGGCCTAGGGGGTATGTTTATAAAACCAAAGAATCTGACATCAGACAGTCTCAGCAGGTGAATTTTCCGGGGTCCCTTTATTTTATGTGACAATGGGGTTGAGTTACTAAGGTTGCTTGTTTTGAAGTGTTTTGTGTTTAAAAAAAAGCGCCTGAAAAGCTCAAGAAAAACTCTTTCCTATGTATGTGAATGTACATCTATGTATGTTTTCACACTGAGGTGTTGCGCTTGCGGTGCAGTGTAAAAACTCCTGCTTGCAGCATCTTTGGGGCATGTTCGGGGAGTTAAAAAAAATTTGAAATCAATGGGAAACGCCTAAAAAACGCCTCTGAGAAGCGTTTTTGGTGCAGTTTTTAAGTTATGTGTCCTTTAAAAATGCTCAGACTTCGTGGCAAAAGCGCAGTAAAAACGCCTATGCGTTTTTGCAGCGAATCAATGTGAAAGTAGCCTAAAACTGGAAAGTGAAAAATCTGGTGCAGCTCTGCATAGAAACCAATCAGCTTCCAGATTTTATTGGCAAAGCTTCAGTGAACAAGCTGAAGCTGATTGGCTGCCATGATATAAATTTTTTATTTTTTGTCCGTATCCCAAAGGCTGTTTTTTTTTTTTATTTTTGAGCACATGACTAGTAGCAGAGAACTAGAAGCTCCTACTGCCACTGTTTCCCTGCAGACAGGCTGAGAAAGAGCTGGGTCATGTGACAGCTGTATATCGATTAGGAAAGAAGGTACTTAAATGCTTTTTTTTTTGTTTTATTTAAAATAATTACAGTGCCATCATCCTTACATAAAGAAAGGGGATAATGTAAATTAACCTCCCTAGCGGTCTGATTATGTCCATATTTCTGTGCTCAAAGCGGTAAATTTTTTTGCATGGAAATGTGTCGTTTTTTTTTTTTGTAGGCCTGTAATTTTTAGGAATAACTGAAATCTGTCTGAACAAGAGTCTAGTAAACATCCAGGGTATGTTACAATTTGAAACACGAAATCATAAATTATAATTTAATAAATAATCATAAAAAAATAATAATAATACATTTAACTCAATAATATAATCAAACCAAAAACACTGAAATGTGAAATATAGCGCCAAGTTCGCACATCGCTGAGCAAAGTCGCAGAATCGTTTTCAGTGTCTGAATTGTCTGATGACAAATTTCCCCCACGAATCATTATCACTCAATTCTGCAAGTGGTTCTGATTTACTATCGCTGTTCTCTAGCCGGTCTAAAACCGATTTTGACCTAAAGGGACGCTTTTTGGACGCCAAAAAGTTTCCAGGAAGAAAGAACAGTAAAAATGCAGGCAGGGCGTCGGACAAAGCACTCGGGACAAAATGTATGTGAAATGGTTTGGTACAGGAATGTTATACTATGTGATTTTAGTGAATTTAGTGAATGTCACTTTTTCACATTTTTAAATTTGCCCCCGTTCTGTCCCCCGTATGTCCGGACGTCGCAGGGAACGGAACCCGGAAGACAGATGCCGGCATCCGCCGGAGGACATTGCTGGGGACACTGCAGGAGGGACATCGTGGGAGCGCAGGACAAGGTAAGTGATCGAGGGATCGTGGAGCAACGCTGCAGTGTATTTCCGAGTGTAGCTCGGGGTTACCGCTTGTGGTGCTGAAACTTTACCCCGAGCTACACTCGGGAATACCATGCAGCGTTGCTCCGGGATCTCTTCTTTACTTACCTTGTCCTTCGCTCCCACGATGTCCCCCCTGCAGTGTCCCCAGCCATCTCCTCCGGCGGATGCCGGCATCTGTATTTCCTAGTGTAGCTCGGGGTTACCACTTTTGGTGCTGAAACTTTACCCCGAGCTACACTCGGGAATACCTCCAGGGGGGTTAAACAGTGTGTGTTTAGTATCACTTTAAGCGTTGACAATAAAACCTGGAAGCTGATTTGGTTTCTGTGCAGAGCTGCACCAGATTTTGCACTCTCCAGTGTTAGTAAATCAACCCCGATGGCATCACAATCTCTGCTTTATAATTGGATATCTTAGTGCCGTTGGTTCATTTATTAAAAAAAAAAAAAAGTGTCATGAGAAGTGAAGTGGACCAAATAGGGGTTAAATTGCCAATGCGTTTTAAAGCCACCGACTCTTAGTTTTATGACAGTAGGTTTATATAGGGTGACCTGGTTTCCTGTACGCACACTTCTTGCGAGTGTGAATTGTATTTGATTTTAGGCATGTTATTCTGTTACCCAATTAGAGTAATTGTATGTCGGGTTTTTGTTTCCTATGCGTAATTCTTAGCAATTAATTTTTTGAGTGGCAGTCTAAGCCGAGCGTACACTTTGCTCCGTCGCCCCCCTCCCGTATGCGGCATGGCACAAGCTCCAAACAGCTAGATAGGATAACTGAGCGGTGGTTTTGGATTTGTTCTGCGTCTACCCTCGTAAGGAAGCAATGAACCCAAAGCAGATGGCGAGTGACAGAATGTTAGTGCGGTGTCTGTACCATGAGCTCTACTATGCTGCCCTGTAATCACCCTGCCAGCGCTGTTTGCCTGCCTTGTAATAAACACACCCTATATTTGTCCTGCTCGCATCCTCCTCTGTAATAACAAGATGGCACAACCAAAGTATTTGGGATTTCTGGTCAAATCTGTTAAGCATTTTGAGGGGAGACAAAGGTAAACAGATAAAAACAATTTTGGCAGATCCGGGTCACATTTGCTGCCAAAAGTGAACTGGATACAGATGCTGCGCTAGAGAGAGCCGGGCTTAATGTACATCTCATATATAGGGCCCAGGATCCAACCTAAACACAAATCAAGTGCGAACGTGATATGTATATGTCTCATTTCTATTAGGTTTTCCGTAAAGTGCCTCTTACATTTCAGGGTGCCTTTGCTTTTTTTTTCATAAAAAAAATGAGTTTGTAAAAGATATGATTTTTAAATACATTTTTCATTCAAGCAAAATTGAGGAAAAGCACTTAAAGCTGAACTTTAGAAACATAGAAAAGTTACATACAGCGGGTAAAATAAGTATTGAACACGTCACCATTTTTCTCGGTAAATATATTTCTAAAGGTGTATTGACATGAAATTTTCACCACATGTCGGTAATAATCCAAGCAATCCTTACATACAAAGAAACCAAGACAAATAAGTTCAGAAATTAGGTTATGTGTCATAAAATTTAATGACACAGGGAAAAAGTATTGAACACACTAACTGAAATTTATTTACTACTGCATGCATTGCTCAGGTGTGATTTTAGCCCATTCTTCCACACAGTCTTCAAATCTTGAAGGTTCTGTGGACCTCTTCTATGAACTCTGATATTTAATTATTTCCATAGATTTTCTATTGGATTCAAGCCAAGTGATTGGCTGGGCCATTCTAGAAGCTTTATTTTTTCTTTGAAACCAATTGAGAGTTTCCTTGGCTTTGTGTTTGGGATCATTGTCTTGCTGAAATATCTGCCCTCGTTTCATCTTCATCATCCTGGTAGATGGCAGCAGATTTTTATACAAGAATGTCTTGGTACATTTTTCCATTCATGCTTCCTCCAATGATATGAAGTTTGCCAGTACCATGTGCTGAAAAACAGCCCCACACCATGATGTTCCCACCTCCAAACTTCAATGTTGGGATGGTGTATTTGGAGTGATGTGCAGTGCCATGTGACCTCAAAACATGTGTATCTAGAGACCAGTGACAACACAAGGATGCAGCCGGTCCATTCCCTAGAGACCAGTGACAACACAGGGATGCAGCCTGTCCATTCCCTAGAGACCAGTGACAACACAAGGATGCAGCCGGTCCATTCCCTAGAGACCAGTGACAACACAGGGATTCAGCTGGTCCATTCCCTAGAGACCAGTGACAACACAAGGATGCAGCCGGTCCATTCCCTAGAGACCAGTGACAACACAAGGATGCAGCCGGTCCATTCCCTAGAGACCAGTGACAACACAGGGATACAGCCGGTCCATTCCCTAGAGACCAGTGACAACACAAGGATGCAGCCGGTCCATTCCCTAGAGACCAGTGACAACACAGGGATGCAGCTGGTCCATTCCCTAGAGACCAGTGACAACACAAGGATGCAGCCGGTCCATTCCCTAGAGACCAGTGACAACACAAGGATGCAGCCGGTCCATTCCCTAGAGACCAGTGACAACACAAGGATGCAGCCGGTCCATTCCCTAGAGACCAGTGACAACACAGGGATACAGCCGGTCCATTCCCTAGAGTCTAGTGATAACACAAGGATGCAGCCTATCCATTCCCTAGAGACCAGTGACAACACAGGGATGCAGCCGGTCCATTCCCTAGAGACCAGTGACAACACAGGGATGCAGTCTGTCCATTCCCTAGTGACCAGTGACAACACAGGGATGCAGCCTATCCATTCCCTAGTGACCAGTGACAACACAAGGATGCAGCCAGTCCATTCCCTAGTGACCAGTGACAACACAGGAAAGCAGCCTGTCCATTCCCTAGAGACCAGTGACAACACAAGGATGCAGCCGGTCCGTTCCCTTGAGACCAGTGACAACACAGGGATGCAGCCGGTCCATTCCCTAGAGACCAGTGACAATACTAGGATGCAGCCAGTCCATTCCCTAGAGACCAGTGACAACACAGGGATGCAGCCTATCCATTCCCTAGAGACCCGTGACAACACAAGGATGTAGCCTATCCATTCCCTAGAGACCAGTGACAACACAGTGATGCAGCCTATCCATTCCCTAGAGACCAGTGACAACACTAGGATGCAGCCTGTCCATTCCCTAGAGACCAGTGACAACACAGTGATGCAGCCTATCCATTCCCTAGAGACCAGTGACAACACAGGGATGCAGCCTGTCCATTCCCTAGAGACCAGTGACAACACAGGGATGCAGCCTGTCCATTCCCTAGAGACCAGTGACAACACAGGGATGCAGCCGGTCCATTCCCTAGAGACCAGTGACAACACAGGGATGCAGCCGGTCCATTCCCTAGAGACCAGTGACAACACAAGGATGCAGCCTAACCATTCCCTAGAGACAAGTGACAACACAGGGATGCAGCCTAACCATTCCCTAGAGACCAGTGACAACACAGGGATGCAGCCGGTCCATTCCCTAGAGACCAGTGACAACACAGGGATGCAGCCTAACCATTCCCTAGAGACCAGTGACAACACAGGGATGCAGCCGGTCCAGTCCCTAGAGACCAGTGACAACACAAGGATGCAGCCTAACCATTCCCTAGAGACCAGTGACAACACAGGGATGCAGCCTAACCATTCCCTAGAGACCAGTGACAACACAGGGATGCAGCCGGTCCATTCCCTAGAGACCAGTGACAACACAGGGATGCAGCCTGTCCATTCCCTAGAGACCAATGACAACACAGGGATGCAGCCTGTCCATTCCCTAGAGACCAGTGAGAACACAGGGATGCAGCCGGTCCATTCCCTAGACACCAGTGACAACACAGGAATGCAGCCTATCCATTCCCTAGAGACCAGTGACAACACAGGGATGCAGCCGGTCCATTCCCTAGAGACCAGTGACAACACAAGGATGCAGCCTAACCATTCCCTAGAGACAAGTGACAACACAGGGATGCAGCCTAACCATTCCCTAGAGACCAGTGACAACACAGGGATGCAGCCGGTCCATTCCCTAGAGACCAGTGACAACACAGGGATGCAGCCTAACCATTCCCTAGAGACCAGTGACAACACAGGGATGCAGCCGGTCCAGTCCCTAGAGACCAGTGACAACACAAGGATGCAGCCTAACCATTCCCTAGAGACCAGTGACAACACAGGGATGCAGCCTAACCATTCCCTAGAGACCAGTGACAACACAGGGATGCAGCCGGTCCATTCCCTAGAGACCAGTGACAACACAGGGATGCAGCCTGTCCATTCCCTAGAGACCAATGACAACACAGGGATGCAGCCTGTCCATTCCCTAGAGACCAGTGAGAACACAGGGATGCAGCCGGTCCATTCCCTAGACACCAGTGACAACACAGGAATGCAGCCTATCCATTCCCTAGAGACCAGTGACAACACAGGGATGCAGCCGGTCCCTAGAGACCAGTGACAACACAGGGATGCAGCCGGTCCCTAGAGACCAGTGACAACACAGGGATGCAGCCGGTCCCTAGAGACCAGTGACAACACAGGGATGCAGCCGGTCCCTAGAGACCAGTGACAACACAGGGATGCAGCCGGTCCCTAGAGACCAGTGACAACACAGGGATGCAGCCGGTCCCTAGAGACCAGTGACAACACAGGGATGCAGCCGGTCCCTAGAGACCAGTGACAACACAGGGATGCAGCCGGTCCCTAGAGACCAGTGACAACACAGGGATGCAGCCGGTCCCTAGAGACCAGTGACAACACAGGGATGCAGCCGGTCCCTAGAGACCAGTGACAACACAGGGATGCAGCCGGTCCCTAGAGACAAGCAGCAATATAAGAACGCAGCCTGTCAAGTCCATCACATGACACACTGCTCATCCATTCTCTACTGTCCTGTGACATCACTGCAGCATTGCATAGTTTTTTGTAATATTATTTTTAAATTTTCTCCCGTAGAATCTTCTTTCTTTTGTCATATTATCTCATTTCCCCGTCATCACTGTCTCCTCATTGCTACCAGGAAGGAATGTTGTGGGCATATCCCTGCAGCAGGGAAGGGGTTACTTTCCTCCTCTTGCATCACTGTGTTGTGTTTTGGTGGAGTGAGTGATCTCCAGCCGCTGACCAAGGCTTATCTTGGACTAGGCCCAGCTTAGAGCACAAAGGGCGTGAGTGTGATATGCCAGGAATGCTCTTTTAAAACATTAGAAGAGTTAAGACTGGGGATGGTCATTCCACAAAAATAGCTCTGGCCTCAGCTGGCATGTCAGTGTTGTGGTCACTCGCTGCAGCACATGGCACTGATGTCCGCTGTCCTTCGGCGGGCACAAGGACCCAGTCTATGGGGCGGTGTTATGCCTCCGCTGGAGTCTGTGCTGGGAGGACGCAGGGCAAACAGTGGTGGCTGCATTGTACTGTTCTGGGTCACTGGAGGGGCCAAGTTCAAGGAGTTGTTGACACATGGGCATTAAAAAATGAATTTGCTTCCTTTTGGTCTGTTAACTGCTGACAGCCTTTTGTTATATTTGTTCAATATATATACAAAAAACCTGTTGATTCTGCCAGAGCTGATAACATCCTGTGCTGACTATTATCGGTTAGCATGTGGACTATAGAACACCTTCCCCCATGTAATGAGGAGGAGGAGGAGAGGGTGAGGTGTCCAGTAGGTCCTGTTCTAGGCTGACAGTATTGCTCCCCGATGGATACAGTGTGTGTCTCCTTGATACTCTGTATTGATTAATTGCAAAATAATATTTCTAAGCCCCCATACACATAACCTGTGGTCATGTGATCACTTGCATGGCAGGCTCCCATTGCTGCGACTAGTCATCTGATGCTGCTCTGTATGTGGGTCTCTGCACAGCTGATGGCCTTGTTGCCACCCTTCCCATCAACATCATCATGGTAGTCCTGTAATCAGTGCAGGACTAACTGAGTGTTTTCCAAACAACAGGGCAGCATCATCATCATCCACGTCATCAGGGTGGGGTGTGCCAGGAGTACCTGTCCACACTAGGATGCTGGATATCATGTGACTGCGGGTTAAAGTGGTTGTAAACCTCAGACGTGAAATATTTTATTTCAGGTACTTATATAGCGCCGTCAATTTACACAGCACTTTACATATATATTGTACATTCACATCAGTCCTTAACCCTCAAGGGGTGTACAATCTAAGGTCCCTAACTCACATTCATACATACACACACTAGGGACAATTTAGACAGGAGCCAATTAACCTTTTAGCATGTTTTTGGAGTGTAGGAGGAAACCGGAGTACCCGGAGGAAACCCACGCTGGCACAGGGAGAACATGCAAACTCCAGGCAGGTGGTGCTGTGGCTGGGATTCGAACCAATGACCATAGTGCTGCCAGGCAGAAGTGCTAACCATTTAGCAATATGAACAAAGTATATTATGATTATTATTATTATTATACAGTATTTATAAAGCGCCAACAGTTCGCTCAGCGCTGTACATTACAATGGGAGACAGAACATGCGACAGTACAATAACAATACAATGCGATACACGAGGGGTTCGAGGGCCTATCCCTCTATAGTGTGTACTTGTCTCAGTTAAGAGCACTAAGTATAATTTCTGTCTACTGCTTCATTCCTGTGCTATGAGCATGAATCACTTCTAACAAGTTTTCCTGACACCAAGAGAAAAATGGTGACAGGGGAGCGACCTACAGCAGATTGACAGCCTCTACTCTGTTACTGTGTGGAGAGGGTGTGTCTCTTCCCTCCAGTCAGCTCTCAGAGGTCTCCTCATTGAGCTCTGCAGTGTGTAATTTCAACTCTCTGCCCCCTTTTTTCTGACATCTCTGACCAGTTGTATAAATTCTGCACTTTAAATGGCTGCACATAAACGGGTACAACTCATGTAGGAAGATTTGTTTCATCTCTGTGTATCACCTGAGGCCCTTTACTGCATATATTTAAGGGTTTACAAATACCGGTCCGGTATTTCCGCCACTACCATGTCAGAATACCGGGCCGGCCGCTCAGCTGTTCTCTGCTGCAGGACCTTACCTGTACCTCGGTCCAGCACTATAAAGTCTTCCCGCGCCGGCATCTGTGACAGCCGGTTGCCCACTGCGCATGTGAGAGAAGCACTGCGCTTTGTGAATGGTCTGGGGTGCCCACAGTAAAGGGAGGACAACTCCGTGGAAGTGGGAGCGGGTACCTATCAATTTTAGCTACCCGCTCCCCCTCCCTCCCTAAAAGTCTGCAGTCTCTTGGTCATCCCCTGTACTGTCTGCAGTCTCTGGTCATCTCCTGTACTGTTTGCAGTCTCTGGTCATTTCCTGTACTGTTTGCAGTCTCTGGTCATTCCCTGTACTGTCTGCAGTCTCTAGTCATCCCCTGTACTGTGTCCGCAGTCTCTGGTCATCTCCTGTACTGTGTCCGCAGTCTCTGGTCATCTCCTGTACTGTGTCCGCAGTCTCTAGTCATCTCTTGTACTGTGTCCGCAGTCTCTGGTCATCTCCTGTACTGTGTCCGCAGTCTCTGGTCATCTCCTGTACTGTGTCCGCAGTCTCTGGTCATCTCCTGTACTGTGTCCGCAGTCTCTGGTCATCTCCTGTACTGTGTCCGCAGTCTCTGGTCATCTCCTGCACTGTGTCCGCAGTCTCTGGTCATCTCCTGTACTGTGTCCGCAGTCTCTGGTCATCTCCTGTACTGTGCCTGCAGTCTCTGGTCACCTCCTGTGCTGTGTCCGCAGTCTCTGGTCATCTCCTGTACTGTGTCCGCAGTCTCTGGTCATCTCCTGTACTGTGTCCGCAGTCTCTGGTCACCTCCTGTGCTGTGTCCGCAGTCTCTGGTCATCTCCTGTACTGTGTCCGCAGTCTTTGGTCATCTCCTGTACTGTGTCCGCAGTCTCTGGTCATCTCCCGTACTGTGTCTGCAGTCTCTGGACATCTCCTGTACTGTGTCCGCAGTCTCTGGTCATCTCCTGTACTATGTCCGCAGTCTCTGCTCATCTCCTGTACTATGTCCGCAGTCTCTGGTCATCTCCTGTACTATGTCCGCAGTCTCTGGTAATTTCCTGTACTAAGTCCACAGTCTCTGGTCATCTCTTGTATTGTCTGCAGTCTCTGGTCATTTCCTATACTATGTCTGAAGTCCATTGGTTCAGAATATTTTTTTTCTTGTTTTTCTCCTCTAAAACCTAGGCGCGTCTTATGGTCAGGTACGTCTTATGGAGTGAAAAATACGTTAAGTATATGTGGGTCTTAAAAAATGTATTAAAAAAAAAAAAAGATTGAATGCCAAGAGGCTGGTGAAGGGGTAATCAGTAGTCCTTTTTTCATGGCAGGAGTTCAGCTTTACAAAGGGCAAGGTGGGTAAAGGGAAGGGAAGTGTGAGCAGTTGGGGGTCTGATATTAAAGAAAAGCTGTTGCTTGGGCTCTTGTAGTTCCCCGTACAGCAGAATTCAGACTGGGAGAGGAAAAAGGCCGCATTGGAAGCCTATTAGGCTTTACTACACCTTGCATTAAGCTGGCTGATAGGAGGGCAGTGCTCATGGTTGACCAGTCAATGTCGCTCCTTTACTAGCCAATGACAGACAGGGGCGGTCCTTGACCTAACTGTTTCTTTAACTGCAGTTGAGAAAAGTGGGGTCACAATCTGACAGCGATGTCCGGATTAGAAAACAGTCTAAACAAAATGACAGATTTTCTTGGCATGTTAGATATTTCAGATCATTTAGATGTAATGTGGCTGTTTGCCTTTACTTCCACTTTAAGTTGTTATATAAGCAGAACATCATGTAGGTATTTGGCTTGCTGAAATTAATGGCTATCCATAGACTTTTTTTTTTTTTTGAGCTAATAACTTTCAAAGGTCAATACTGCTAAATAGAACTCTCTGCTGTTCTATAAAATGGTGCCATTGCGCAGAAGGACTGTCTGACGCCCGCCCGTCCCCCTATCTCCCTGCGGTTTGTGCTGTTGCTGCCCTTGTGCGGCATTTGATTTCCAAAATGAGCAGCAGATGAAAAGCCCGAGTCATGTAGGGGAATCTGGAATTAATGCTGGCAGTGTGGCTTCATTAAGCCACACGCTGCTCACCTGGCTATTCATAGCTCCTCTTTCATGGGAGCGTGCGCCTCACAGCCCTTTAGCCCGGAAAGGACTGGTGGCCGCACTGTCTGAGAGTCCACATTGGGTCCCACTGTTTTCCTTGGTGTTTACTGTTCTCTGTGGGATTTGGGGTTGGCCCTGAGGACGGAAGGCTTGCAGAATTAGGGGTGAGCATAGAAGGTAACACACATACACACAGCCCTTGTAGAGTGCATGGGATGTGCAAGGAATAAATCTGACACAGAAGATAAATCCTTGGGCAGAAGGATTGCAGGTCACCGGGGGTCACAAGAGAGTCTGTCGTTTGGAACAGTCCCAGACCTGTGCCAGTCGCTGTGTCTCTAAGTGCAAATTTGTATCCCTGAGCCACAGTGTGTAACAGTGCTTTACTGTGGGGACGAAGGCTGACCATCAGAGTGTGTCCGGATCTCCGTGACTCTCGGGAGATATCATTCTGGATGTTACTCTTTTCCTCTGCCTTAAAATGATAACTTTTTTTTGTTTCTGTTCATCTTTAGTAATAAAGACACACAGTATTTTTTATGTGTGTGCATATATGAAATTTAAAGTAATGCTAAAGTGGGCATAGCTTTTTAATTAACTTGCATAGGTTGTTTAATGGCTTCCTGTTGCCCAACGGATAAAATTCAAAACATTAACAATCACATATAAAGCCATTTATAACTCTGCCCCAAATTACATCACCGATCTTGTCTCCAAATCTCACCCAAACTGTACTCTTCGCTCCTCACATGATCTCCTGCTCTCTAGCTCCCTTGTCTCCTCCTCTCATGCTCGTCTCCAGGACTTATCCAGAGCTTCCGCCATCCTCTGGAGCTCTCTACCCCAATTTATCAGACTATCACCTACTCTGCTCACTTTTAGGCAATCTCTGAAAACCTATCTCTTCAGGGAAGCCTATCCTGCCCTCAGCTAATAATGGAATCTTCTACTCTTCCTACCAGTCCATCCCTCACAATTATTACCTTTTGTACCACTAGCCCCTCCCTCCTAGATTGTAAGCTCCAAGGAGCAGGACCCTCCTATCCCTCTTGTATTGAACTGTATTGTTGCTGTATTGTCTCCCGTTATATTGTAAAGCGCTGAGCAAACTGTTGACGCTATAGAAATCCTGTATAATAATAATAATAAATGTTTGATTGTTAGATTGTAAGCTCCAAGGATCAGGCCCTCCTAACCCTCTTGTATTGAACTGTATTGTTGCTGTATTGTCTCCCTTTATATTGTAAAGCGCTGAGCAAACTATTGGCGCTATATAAATTTTGTATAATAATAATAATGTCACATGTTAGTAGAGGAACTCTTACTCTATAGCAGGGGGGTCTCAAGACTTTCTAAACAAAGGGCCAGTTTACTGTCTTTCAAACTTAAGGGGGGTAGGACTGTTCCCAGCGTGAGAAGAAAAATGTCCTGGCGTCAGTGGAAGTAAACAATCATTGGTGTCAGTGGAAGGAATAGTGCCCCATCATTGGTGTCAGTGGGAGGAATAGTGTCCCATCATTGGTGTCAGTGGGAGGAATAGTACCCCATCATTGGTATCAGTGGGAGGAATAGTGTCCCATCATTGGTGTCAGTGGGAGGAATAGTGCCCCATCATTGGTGTCAGTGGGAGGAATAGTGCCCCATCATTGGTATCAGTGGGAGGAATAGTGCCCCATCATTGGTGTCAGTGGGAGGAATAGTTTCCCATCATTGGTGTCAGTGGGAGGAATAGTGCCCCATCATTGGTGTCATTGGGAGGAATAGTACCCCATCATTGGTGTCAGTGGAAGGAATAGTACCCCATCATTGGTGTCATTGGGAGGAATAGTGCCCCATCATTGGTGTCATTGGGAGGAATAGTGCCCCATCATTGGTGTCAGTGGGAGGAACAGTGCCCCATTGTCATGAACTTGGGGCTGCAGGAGAACCATTGCCCAGATAATTCTGTGTTTTATTGTGTTTTGAAGTTATCCAGAAGGAGTTGGTCACTAGTTGACTTTTATGCCCATGTGTACTTGCATCTAGCCGGGGAACCCTATCAGCACTTTACCAGGTCCTAGCAACATTCGCATGGAACTGTAGTGGCTAGGACCAGTAGGACTATCCGCTAACTTTACTAGGAGTTGCTTTGAAGGCCCAGTGTCCTACTACATTGCTCTTTTGGGACTATGTTCTCCTTTTGGTGCGACATGGGCCACCGTGGTTACTGAGAGGGAACCTTTACATTTCAGTGTTATATCTTACCAGGGTTTTGTAACCACAGCTACAGTTACTCTACGAATGGCACCCAGGTACCTTTAACCAGCTGTCACTCCTGCCCCGTCCACGGAACATGTCGCTTTTTGGATCATACCATCTGGAGGTCCAGAACTATCAAACGGTATCCCTGGATTGCCAGGGTCACCCCAAAAAAGAGCTAACATTGTAACATATGGCTTCCTATGTATAATGTATTCCTGTGTGTGTGCCGGACTGTCTAAGGTGGGTATTGTCTGTGATAATGTGATTAGCTGTTATCTGATGGTTTTCTGTATAAATTCAGTGTTTTTCTTTACTGAAGCAGTTCTTCTTATTTCTGCCAAAAAACTGGTGTTGCCAATCCTTTGGGGTAGCTGCAGCTATAGTTACTGCTTCGGAAGCAGCATCTTGGAGTTGATACCCAGATGTTGGGAGTCCATCACACCTATAATTGATAGTGCCCCATTGGAGGTGTCAGTGGGAGGAATAGTGCCCTATTGGTATTAGTAATAAGAATAGTGCCTGATCGTTGTCATTGGAAGGAATAGTGCCCCATCCTTGGTATTAGTGGGATGAATAGTGCCCCATCATTGGTGTCAGTGGGAGGAATAGTGCCCCATCATTGGTATCAGTGGGAGGAATAGTGCTCCATCATTGGTATCAGTGGGAGGAATAGTGCCCCATCCTTGGTATTAGTGGGATGAATAGTGCCCCATCATTGGTGTCAGTGGGAGGAATAGTGCCCCATCATTGGTATCAGTGGGAGGAATAGTGCCCCATCCTTGGTATTAGTGGGATGAATAGTGCCCCATCATTGGTATCAGTGGGAGGAATAGTGCCCCATCCTTGGTATTAGTGGGATGAATAGTGCCCCATCATTGGTGTCAGTGGGAGGAATAGTGCCCCATCATTGGTATCAGTGGGAGGAATAGTGCTCCATCATTGGTATCAGTGGGAGGAATAGTGCCCCATCATTGGTGTCAGTGGGAGGAATAGTGCCCCATCATTGGTGTCAGTGGGAAGAATAGTGCCCCATCATTGGTATCAGTGGGAAGAATAGTGCTCCATCATTGGTGTCAGTGGGAGGAATAGTGCTCCATCATTGGTATCAGTGGGAAGAATAGTGCCCCATCATTGGTATCAGTGGGAAGAATAGTGCTCCATCATTGGTATCAGTGAGAAGAATAGTGCCTGCTCATTGTTGTCATTGGGAGAAATAGTGCCCCATCCTTGGTATTAGTGGGAGAAATAGTGTCCCAAGGGCCAGATAAAAGCAAGTAAAGGGCTATATTTGGCCCCAGGGCTGCAATTTGGAGACCACTGCTCTATAGTAACTGTTTTTTTTCTTTTTCATTGGAGGTAAAAAATGTATTACAAGCAGAAGCAATGTGCCGTCATTGGGTTCTTGACAAAGGAGGGGTGTGGACTGTCCAACATTGATGATCTTCCACTGCGTGGTTTGTCCTCAATGCTGGTTTTTGCTTCTTTAAACATCTTCATCCATCTGTGCACATTGCTCTTGTCAATGAAATCATCTCCATAAACATTCTGTAGCCTTCCATGGATGTAAGGCAGCCTGCACTCTTCCTTCATCAATAACTCAATGGCAGCATGTTGCTTCTGCTTGGAATCCATTATTTACCTCCAATGAAAAAGAAGAGCTACAATAGAGGAAGAGCTACTCTACCAACATGTGAAATCTGAATGACCTATGTAAGTTAATAAAAAATGCTCGTTTGCATTACTTGCACGTTTGCATTACTTTTAGCACAGCCCTTGTAATATTCTGGAAAATTCTGAACAATTTTTTGAAATGGCCAATCCACCGAATTTGATGAAAACTGGAGAGTTAGGCTAGCCATACACACAGTTATTTCTCCATCCACACTAAAGAGCTTGGATGGAGGATTCTATGCTGCCAGCTATTGTATTCCAGAATCCATGACACCTGTGGTTGCTTGAATACCCAGTGGCTGTATCAGGTTCGCTGCCATCACTGTTCATCTAATCCGATCCACCTGACACCTTCAACTATTCAGTCAAAGTTCCTCAATAAGGATAATACTGAAAGGGCCATCCAAGGCTCAAATGTCAATAAATCCAGCAGGAAGCTAAGACATATAAGAAGGCAGGAGTTAACCAGGCTCCCCCTATAACTAAAATATCACTTTTGGGTGGACTGCCTCTTTAAGGACTGACAATTACATAAAATCACAAAGGCCTACTGTACCCCCCTATACCATCTACTGTATGTATGTGTGTATATATATATATACATATATATATATTTACACACACACACGAGGGGTGTTCAAGTCAAACCAGGGCTTTTGAGTTTATATAATAAAAGAACAAATTTCAAGGAGTGGAACACACTTATCCCAACGTTTAATGCCTGGAAAGCTTTGGCACAGAAAGATTTGTCAGTATGTCTGAACCATCCTAGGACAGCCGGCTTCACTTCGTCATCATTGTGTTCACCGTTCCCATAGAAAGATTTGTCTCTTGTACAATTTCATGACAGGTTATGCATCGATTATCCAGGGTCAGGAATTCCATGCACTGAATCTACACAGCAATGACTGCTGTGAGCTGGGAACCACCAGTGCCGGGATCGTCACTGATGGACGTATGGCCATCTTTGAAATGTTTACACCATTCGAATGTCTTACCGCAGCCGAGCGTTCCATCACCATACTGTACTTGAAGTCAACAGAGTCAGTCACACCGATTAGACCTGGAATCTGATTGGTTCTATGCAGAACTATGCCAGATTTTGCACTCTACAGTTTTAGTAAATCAGCCCCATGATTTGATGAGTTTGGCGAAGAGAAATTCAAGTGGTCTGAGCAGAGCCCTGACCTCAACCCTATTGGACACCTTTTGAATGAATTGGGCAGCTGGTTAAAAGCCAGGTCTTCTCATCAAACATCAGTATCTGACCTCAAACTTGCTGTTTTGCCAAAATTGGCCCAAATCCCCACACACTCCAACATTTTATGGAAAGCTTTTTGGAATACCCCGCCTCTAGCCTGTAATGCCTCTGGGATGCACAGGTTACGTCAAGGGGTCTCCTAACAGATCTGGAAGCATGAAATCCCGCAAGCGTACACCCAAGCCCATTGCAAGAGTGTATTCTTGTGGGATTTGGAGCTCCCGTTTTTGCCGGAAGGCATGCTGACTTACTGGAAGCGGTAGAAGTTGAGGCCAAAGAAAACACTTTTTTTGGGGGGGGCAATGATTTTTTTACAATTTACTTTTTAACCTCCATAGCGTTCTGATTATGTCCATATTTCTGTGCTCAAAGCGGTAAAATTTTTTGCATGGAAATATGTATTTTTTTTATTGTAGGCTGTAATTTTTAGGAATAACTCACTGAAATCTGTCCGAACAAGAGTCTAGTAAACATCCCGGATATGATAAAATTTGAAACACGAAATCATAAATTATAATATAATAAATAATCATAAAAAATAATAATATAATAATAAATTTAATTCAATAATATAATCAAACCAAAAACACTGAAATTTGAAATATAGCGCCAAGTTCGCACATCGCTGAGCAAAGTCGCAAAATCGTTTTCAGGGTCTGATGACAAATTTCCCCCACGAATCATTATCACTCAATTCTGCAAGTGGTTCTGATTTACTATCGCTGTTCTTTAGCCGGTCTAAAACCGATTTTGACCTAAAGGGACGCTTTTTGGACGCCATGGACGTTTCTCAGTTTTCAGGCAGAAAGAACAGTAAAAATGCAGGCAGGGCGCCGGACAAAATGTATGTGAAATGGTTTGATACAGTAATTATTATTATTATTATTATACAGTATTTATAAAGCGCCAATGGTTCGCTCAGCGCTGTACATTACAAAGGGGGACAGAACATGTGACAGAACAATACCAATACAATGCATAACATGAGGGGATCGAGGGCCCTGCTCTTTCGAGCTTACAATCTAGGAGGGAGGGGATGGTGGCACAAGAGGAGATAGCTGTGGGGGATGGGGTGGTAGGAAGAGTGGAGGAGGTTGGTAAGTTAGCAGGGGGTGGGGTAGGCTTCCCTGAAGAGATGGGTTTTCAGGGTGCGCCTAAAGGAGAGGAGAGTAGGTGATAATCTGATGGGTTGGGGCAGGGAGTTCCAGAGGATGGGTGACACCCTGGAGAAGTCCTGGAGGCAGGCATGGGAGGAGGAGACCAGGGAACTAGAGAGAAGGAGGTCTTGTGAGGAGCGGAGTGTGCGTGTTGGGCGGTACTTGGATATTAGGTAAGTGATGTAGTTCGGGGCAGTATGGTGGACAGCTTTGTATGTCAGTGTTAGGATCTTGAATTTGATCCGTTGCGCAATCGGAAGCCAGTGGAGGGATTGGCAGAGGGGGGTGGTGGAGGCGGAGCGGTTGGAAAGGTGAATGAGTCTGCTTTTTCGAGCTTACAATCTAGGAGGGATGTTATACTATGTGAATTTAGTGAATGTCACTTTTTGTCATTTTCAAATTTCCTGCTGTTCCGTCCCCCGTACGTCCCGAAGGAACCCAGATGACAGATGCCGGCATCGGCCGGAGGACATTACAGGGGACGCTGCAGGAGGGACGTCGCGGGAGCTCAGGACAAGGTAAGTGATCGAGGGATCCTGGAGCAGCGCCGCATGGTAAGCCCGAGTTTAGCTCGGGGTTACCGCTTGTGGTACTGAAACTTTACCCCGAGCCACACTCGGGAATACCGCCAGGGGGGTTAAAGCCATTTACAGTGGGGCAAAAAAGTATTTAAATATATATAAAAATTGTTATACTGATAACAATTTCAAACAGGTGCCATTGATACAGGTAATGAGTGCAGCACAGAGGAGCCTCTTAAAGAAGAAGGTACAGGTCTGTGAGAGCCAGAAATCTTGCTTGTTTGTAGGTGACCAAATACTTATTTTCCACCATAATTCGCAAATAAATTCTTTCCAAATCAGTCAATGTGATTGTCTGGATTTGTTTTCTCATTTTGTCTCTCATACTTGAGGTCTACCTATGATGCCAATTACAGGCCTCTCTCATCTTTTTAAGTGGGAGAACTTGCACAATTGGTGGCTGACTAAATACTTTTTTGCCCCACTGTATGTTGGAGGGCAGGGGGCTGGCAAAAAAGCATTTGTTATTTGAAAACCATATCCTGCTTTGGTGTTAGAGTTCTTCTTTAAGGTTGGGTAAAGAAAGGAAGAGATAAAGTAATCACACATTTCATGGAATAAGAACATAGCTGTGTGCAGACGGGGCTCTTTGAAGGTGTCAGTGAGCTGACGCTGGATCAATCAGCGGACTATCTACATTGTGTGATCTCAGCCCATTACACCTAAAAACCAGCCTCTTGTACGATTCCTTGGCACAGAGGATTAGCCAGGAATGCGTCTCCCTCTCTAATTACCTCTCATTCAAAGCGCGCTGCTTTGCTCCGTCTTACTTCTTCCTCTAGTGGCGGAAAACGATTAAGCTGTGGTTTCTCCTTCTCTCTCTTTCTTTTTTTTTTGTTGGGCACATGGAAGGCTTATTTTTGAAATGCATAGCTCTCGGAATGATGGAATTCCTTGCTCAGCCCGCACTCTAATGTAGCTCTGCTTTTCAAGTGGTTTCAGTGTTACAGGTTTGAGGGCACAGGCCGCTGTAGCAGTTCTATTTAATTACAGGGGCTCGTTCCTTAACTCCCATTACTCACAGGGCTTCTATATGGCTTTTGAGCTTTTTTTTTTTTTTTTTCCAGCTAGTATGGGGCTGAATGAGGCTTTATGTTGTTAAGGTTTCTCGGGTGTTAAAGGGTCAGTCCACCCAAAACTGATATTCTAGTTTTTGGTAGATGCCGAAGAATTGAACCACCTGATAGCCTCTTCTATCTCTTCGGGAATGTGGCTCAAGCATAACTTCTGGTCTTTTTTTGTCTTGTTCTATGGAGAATGTAACAGGAAGAGCTGTAAGGTGGGTGGGAAAACCCCAAATACGCAGAGAGAGGAATTACAGTAGAGAGATCTCAATGTTGGAGAATCCAAGACATATAACCCCGGGTCACAGTGGTGTACTTAAGTTTTGTGCTGCCCTAGGCAACGCCAAAATTGCCCCCCCCAACACCCTGACCACCCTCGTCCTCAGAAAGAACCTGACACCAATCAAACCCCCCGCAGAGAGAGCCTGTCATTGGCCAAACTGCCCTCTGGCCCCCCCCATCCAGGAGAGCTTTCCACTACCACCGCCCCCTATACACTGGGCCCTCACCTTCACCTCTTCATCCCCGGGAATGAGAGTCGGTCTCTGTATGCACCGTCAAGCAGCCCACAGCCTCTCTCGAATCCCACCTGGTCCCCATGCTGCATGTGTCCCTTCTTCCTTCCCTTCTTCCAGGGGGCGGTGCTGCCCCCCTGAAAAATGCCGCCTTAGGCAAATGCCTTGTTTGCCTTGTGGTAAATACACCCCTGCCAGTTCACATATATGCGGCCCGCATTTTGCAGGGCATGAGAGCCCATTCATTTGATTGGACTCCCATGCCCCGGACACGCAGGGAAGAAGTCCCTGCAATTGTTTGGAAAACGCAGCTCGCGCAGGAACCTCGGTTTCCAGTACGGTTGTGTCTTCCAGTGCGGACAGCGTGCTTTTAGAACTAAGGGCACCCGCCCGCGGGTCCGCATTTCTCTGTGCGGGTGGTGCGGCTGCACGGATTTTCATGCGGATCTGCAGCGACACCTCCCGCACAGATGTGAACCTAGGGTAAGGGTTGATTTGCTAAAATTGGAAAGGGCAAAATCTAATGGAGCTGTGCATTGTAGCCAATTAGCTCCTAACTTCAGCTTGTTCAATTAGGCTTTGACAATTACCCCCCGGTCACATCAAAGCCGATTTTGAAATCATGCGACTTACAGTGAAGTTGCATGATTTCAAAATCGGGTGACCTGCCGATTTCAGTTGCGATTTGCAAGACATTTGACACAGATGTCTATGCAAATCGCAACAAAAGTAGTGCATGCACTACTTTGGAAATCGGTATGACTGCTCTAATAGCGGACAATAGGGTGCGACTTCGCATACGATTTGCAAGTCGCATGGCATGCAGATCGCATGCCAAGTCGCACCCGATGTGAACGGGGTATAAAACTTGGAAGCTGATTGGTTTCTATGCACAGCTGCACCCGAGTTTGTACTCTCCAGTTTTAGTAAATCAACCCAGTAAAATGCCAGAGGCTGACCCATCACATTAGGCTCCACCTGTATTGGACTTTTGAAATGATATCTGGTACATCATTGAGACAAGAGAGATTCCATTTTCATTTCAGATCTATGTGGCGTAACTTTTCAGATTAGCCACAGGGTCAACACGAAAAAAGGATGGCGTGCTGCAACAAGCCACACATGTGCTTAGACTACAGTCTTCCTAACTGACAAGGAAACTTCCAAATGCAAAAAGTCAGCATCACCGTGTATAAGGCCTCTTGTACACTGCAGCTTGAAAAAGCTCAGTGCAGTGGGTTTTTTTTTACTGATCTAAATTGCAGTTGATTGTTTACAATGTGCCTGTACACACAGGCATGTAAACAAGCGCTGTGTATTCTTGAATAGGCGGCACAGTGCTTTAGTGGTTACCACGTCTGCCGTGCAGTAAATGGGTCATGGGTTCAATTCCCAACCATGGCGCCTCCTGCATGGAGTTTGCATGTTCTCCCTGCGCTTGCGTGGGTTTCCTCCGGATACTCCGGTTTCCTCCCACACTCCAAAGACATGCTGACAGGTTAATTGGCTTCTGTCTAAATTGTCTTAGTTTCATCACTGGCCATGTGGGATCTCCTGCATGGTGGGGGTTGGGGAAAGACTTGGCAACCTACCCTGTAAAATAATTGCTAAGAGAATTCATGCAAAAAGTAGCTTAGGAGTGACGGTCCATGCAATCACCAAGAGTCGGATACGACTGAATGGATAGTAGAGAGAAATTCTTGAGTAAAAAAAATAGCAAAATCTGCGTTCCTGGTCAGTATTTTGCGCCTATGTGCGCATATGAGCATAAATATGAATACATTTTGCATAGGAGTGTATTGTGTGCAGACAGTATACAAGCTAATACATGCATAATGCACAAATACGCGCAAAAGAAATGTCTGAAATTGCTTCCAAAATTGCTGATGCTCAAACATCAGTACCATATGGAAGGAGCTTAAGCTCTAGAGTCTTCTTTATTGCGGTCCACAGAAGATAAAAATCCATACACAGTGAGTGTTGACGCGTTTCAGACTAAGTGGGCTGTAGTTATAACACAAGGTCACTTTGACATCTTTCCACTTGGCTCGCTATTCCTGATTGTTAATTTTTCTCTTGGGTAGTAAAGGGTACGAGGGTATAAAGGGTATAAGAACCAGTGCAACTAAACTGTGGACTTGCAGCTGTATCTACTATGACTCCTATTCCTATGCCTGTAAGATTTGAGATTGCGCTCTAAACTGGACCCTGTGCTCTTGGAATATGTTAGATTATGTGGCCACAACCAGTGTCGCTCCGGCCACATATATGGACACGTTTTGCCCCTCACACTGGGACTTGGTCACAGAGGTCTATGCCACTGCTTACAAAAAAGGTTCAAATCATCAGGTGGTTGTAAATCTCTGACATGAAATATTAACAAAGCATATCCCTCTTTAGTGTGTACTTGTCTCACTCCAGAGCATTAAGTGTTGTTTCTGTCTGCTGCTTCTTTCCTCTGCTAACAGCATGAGTCACATATGACAAGTTTACCTATTGCCTTTGTAAATTTAACCAGTTCCCGTCTGACCTACTGTCAAATGACGGCTGGGCAGGACACTTGTCATTCCAGGTTGACGTCATATGACGTCCTCCCAGAACGCACCTCGCGCTCCCCACAGACAGTGTTTTGGCGCGATCTGTCACTTGCTGTGTACAGTGGATGACCGATCAGTGTACTGACCACTGCCGGTACCATGTGATCACTGTCACCAATCACAGCAGATCACATGACAATTGCAGACAATGGATGCCGTTCATTTATGCCATCCATTGTGTACTATTTTGTTGATCTCTGTGATTGGTCACAGTGACCACATGGTACAGACCGGCCAATCATAGTCCATCTGTACCACATAGCTAGTAAACACTGAATGGATCCATTTTATTCAGTGAAAATGGTTGCTTATACCAGTGAAATTCACTGGAATAA
This sequence comes from Staurois parvus, assembly GCF_062004578.1. Lineage (NCBI taxonomy): Eukaryota > Metazoa > Chordata > Amphibia > Anura > Ranidae > Staurois > Staurois parvus. Next base: position 2,740,152 of record NW_028318111.1, on the reverse strand, counting down.
GCAACCATAGTGTGTAAAAAAAAAATAAAAATCCTGATCACTTCCCCAGAGTAGTACAGTGATACTATGGTAATACTGTATTGCTCTGGTCATAGTATGTTAAAAAAAATCTTAAAAAAAGAAAAAATTAAAAAGAGGGTCATTTGGGGGCAATTTGTAGTGTCCTGGGCCTTAGGAAATGAGATAGGCTGTCAGTACATCAGGATTGATCAATTTTCAGATATACAAGGGGTCTTCAAAAAGTTTCCCCACTTTTATATATGTATATATATATATATATATATATATATATATATATATTTATACAGTACATATACAAGAGTTCTTTTTTGAAACAATAAACACTGATTTGGGTTATTTTCACCAAAGAAATGTAGCTTCATTTTAGCCTAATTGTATAAAGAAAGATTATTTGTTTGCAAAATTTTATAACAGAAGCAAAGAAAAACTTTGTTTATTTAGCAAAAAATTTAAAACCCAGTAGTGATTAAATACGGCCAAAAGAAAGCCCTATTTGTGTGAAAAATATGGGAAAAGTGTTGCATGACCGCACAATTGTCATTCAAAGTGCGACAGCACTGAAAGATGAAAATTGGCCTGTACAGTGGAGTGGTTAAAAAACTAGCATAAGGGCTAGTTCACACTATTGTGGTGGTTGCGGGTGGAGGAATCGCACCTGTTGCCACCCCCCCCAAGAACTCGCAGCCAAAACGCACGTGGCTGCCATTCATTATTAGTATAGATATGCAGCATGTTTATAGGAAATGCCCAGAAATTGCATGATGCAGAATCACCATACAATTTCCCAGCCGCTGCGTTTTGAAGATGGTGCAGAAATGTTTTTCCTGCATGAAACGCAGGCACAGCAGTCCATTCAATGAATAGGATGCCGTTTTCATGCAATTGCAACCCGCGATAGTGTGAACCAGGCCTGAGGGAATATTAGTGGTGACAGAGCCCTTCTAGGTTTAATCAATCATTTTGTGTGTATTAATTCTCCGCGTAACGGGTGTGGCAGTGGGATGTCTTTTGCCTGCAGGTGTCCCTATTTCCTGTCTTAGAAAGTTGGAAGATATGGAGATTATTATTATAATTTTACAGGATTTTTATAGCGCCAACAATTTGCGCAGCGCTTTGCAACGTAAGGGCAGACAGTACAGTTACAATACAATTCAATAGAGGAGGAACAAACTCTCCTGCGCTCTGAGACCCAAAAGAGGTGGATAGGTGGAACCAGAACTTGAAAAATTCAAGTACGTGTGCATATGGGGTTGTGCAGCTCCAAACAAAGCTGGGGAAGCCCGACCAATACTGTGAAGCGAAAACAAACTAAAAGCGCACCAACCTTGCGCATTACCTCAGTAAACCAAAATTTTATTGAATACAGAATAATACTCACAAACAACGAAGTATTTCAAGCATGTAAGTCCTCAAAGGAACTATAAAATAGTAAAAGTAAGTAATAGGTGCAGCGCTAAAACAAATAATGCAGCATAATGTACAATATAACATGACAAATATAAATTATATAAATAAAGTGCAGAGTTAAATGTCACCAATAGGTGAACAGAGTGAATAATCGAATATAATGAGAATAATGTCCCAAAAAAAAAGTGAATAAAGCCCACGTGGGGAGCCGATGAGATCCTAATGTGAGTGCGTGGGGAACTGATCCGAAGTGGCAGATGACGAGTGATTAGATAAATGAATGAATTGCGCACTCACCAGAAGTGCGTAAATACACGCATTTGAGATAGCCTGTCTCATCAGGTATAGCTCAGGTCGTCTGCTTCCAAATAGGGTCAGGATCCTGTACACCTTCTGGTCACGTCTAGGGTAGGGTGCTCAGAAGACCTTCATGCGTATCACAATCAGGGGTCCCTTTAAAAGCAGATTCTGCAGATGGAGGCTCTCAGTGAAGAGAGCCCAATAAGGGACACTACATAGTGTGATACCGTAGACGATTTTTATTTTTCAAACAGGTGTAAACAGGTAAATAGTAAAGAGAAAAACTGACCATATATAATTCAGGATGGCCACCAGCGGTGGCTAGACGTCCAGGTACTGTAGCTCTTCTGACGCGTTTCGTGCTATGCACATCATCATAGGGTGCTGGGCTTACCCAGGGCATTTCAAAGGGCGTCCCTTCTTCAGAGCTTTGATGGAGGAGGGACGCCCTTCGAAACGCATCAGCGTACCCTGAGTGTCCACCACTATGATGGGACTCGCGCAGGCGTTACTATTCCATAGTTCCTTTGAGGACTTGCATGCTTGAAATACTTCGTTGTTTGTGAGTGTTATTCTGTATTCAATAAAATTTTGGTTTATTGAGGTAATGCGCAAGGTTGGTGCGCTTTTTGTTTGTTTTTGCCTCTCAATACAGGAGGAATCAGAGGGCCCTGATCATTAGAGCTTACAATCTAAAAGGGAGGGTCAATTAATACTTCTAAATTTGAGTTTACATGGGAACCATGGATTAGGTATATCTCTATTATTTAATGGACCGATGGCTGGCCCTCTTCTCTTTTCTTTCCTTCCTCTTTCCTTCTTTCTTTTTTCTCTCCCCGATATATTCTTTATCCTCTTCTTCGACTCTTTTTTTGGTTTTTTTGGTCTCCTTATTTTTGTTAGTTGGTTTTATGAAACTGCCCATGCCTACTGACCGATGGAATATTTGGTACCTTATTGGTGTTGTGTTTTATTGTTTACAACATCATTGGTTGATGTATTCTTATGTTTATATATTCCATGAATATGATTGTTTGCCACAACTCACCATGTAGATGTAGAGTGCAGCGCTCGATAATAAAATCAATGAAAAGAAATTAGATCCTTAATGAATCAGTAATAAATATATGCATAAAAGTTCAAAAAACAAAATAAAGTCCAGCAAATCTATATAAGGATATAAGTGCTCAAGGTGACTTGGATGTCCGGTATCTGTGTGATAGTGATAAAGCAATGCGCACTCACTGGACGCGCATAATAAATGCGCTTTGTATATAAATCATCCAGATGTCGTCTGATAGTGGGTGTTCCTCCCTCTGCTTGGTCTGAGGTAGATGATCCTCTTCCACTAGGGGTCCCCCTATGTATTCCTGATGGATATTATCCCTCTGGTTGGCCTGGGTAGTAGTAATCCGTCCTTGGAGTGGGTCTGTGGGCTAGAGTGCTCCCCCAGGGGATGAAAAGGATACTCCCATAGTGTAGTATATTTAAAAGATTTTATTAGGATGCATCAGAGTATAAAAACATATGAATCGTTGCAGACAGTAGTCTGTTAGGAACTGACCGACTGGTGTAGTAAGATGACCGCCGGAGCTCCACATTGCTCCAGCGGCGTGACGTCACGGCGTGGTGTGGCTCCTCCTAAGGAGGAGCCACACCACGCCGTGACGTCACGCCGCCAGAGCAACGTGGAGCTTCGGCGGCCATCTTAATAAAACCTTTTAAATATACTAAACTATGGGAGTATCCTATGGGAGGCTTGGGAAAAGTCCTGGAGTTGAGCATGGGAGGTGGTGACAAGGGAGCTAGAGAGCAGGAGGTCTTGGGAGGAATGAATAGAACAATTTGGTTGGTATTTTGAGACTAGTCTAGTGATGTAGCTGGGGGCTGAATTGTGGATGGCTTTGTAAGTTATTGTTAGTACTTTGAATTTAATTTGCTGGGTGAGCGGAATCCAGCGGCGGGATTGGCAGAAAGGAGTAGCAGACACTGAATGGTTGGTAAGGTGGATGAGCCTGGCAGCACCATTCATGATGGAGTGAAGGGGGGACAGCCTACGTAAAGGTAATCCAACGAGGGGGGAGGTACAGTAGTCGAGACAAGAGATGACCAGGGAGTAAATTAGCAGCTTTGTGGTTTCATTGGTTAGGAAGGGGCGTAAGTTGGTGAAGTTTCAGAGGTTGATGTGTCAGGCTTTAGACAGTGATTGGATGGGGGGCTGAAAGGAGAGCTCAGAGTCCAGAATTACCCCTAGCACCCTGGCATGCGGGGGATGAACTGATTTTGACGGAGAAATCTGGGGCAGGGGCACGTGGGGGAGGAAATATGAGCTTGGTTTTGGATAGATGAACCCATGTCTTGTATACTAACAATATTATTATTAAGTGTAATGCAGGCCATACATCGATTTTTTTCGCCCGAAAATCGGAAACGTCGTCCGCTCGGTAATCTGATGGTGCCATCACTGATATCGAAAATCGGCCGACCAAGTCATAAAGTTCACCCCATATAATATGCAAAACTTCTGTTCCTTCCAGGTCACGGCTCATGCACATATTCTTTTCGGAAAAATGATTGTACGATTTGATCATCATTGAGTCGAAAATCGGTCGTTTTTCACGAATTTTCCAACATGCCCGATGACTGAAAAGGGGAGGAACCACGAAAATCGGCCGGTGCCATTGACCCACTAGCAGCGAAAAATGGTCGATTATTCTTAGGTCCGATTCTTGGACGAAAAATCGGTCGATTTTCGACCAATGTATGGCCGGCGTTAGGATTTCCTACCACTTTAAATAAATTTCTTCAAAATCAAGCAGTTCTTGTACAGCAGTGTTCAGACTAAGAAAGAAGGGGCAATGCTGGGAGCCAATCAGTTTTGCTGCACTGTTTATGGGCTAACTGTTAATTGGAAGAAACAACAGTGACAGAGGGATGAGCTCATCAGTCTGCTGCCTCTCCTCTAACTGTCCAATCACAGGCTAGGGGAGGGACAAGACCTATAAGTTTTAATTGCCTTCAGCAGATAACCATCAAGTCTTCTCCTCTGCCATGCAGGGCTGTGCTGTTGGACAGAGCTGTGTAATTATCAGGACTTGATTGACAGAAATTTACATTTTTGGCATTAAAACAGCTCCTATATATGTATATTATTAATATTTTTATTATAATACAGGATTTATATAGCGCCAATAGTTTGCTCAGCGCTTTACAATATAAAGGGAGTCAATACAGGAACAATACAGCTCCTTAAACTGAACCTCTCCAAAACCGAGTTTCTTGTCTTCCCCCCAGCCCGGACACCACCCCCCATTGACTTCTCCATCACATCCAACAACGCCACCATCAAACCCGCCCCGCAGGCCAGAGTACTTGGTGTCATTCTGGACTCCAACCTATCCTTCCAGCCCCAAGTCCAATCTTTAACAAACTCGTGTAGACTCCACCTCCGCAACATCGCCAAAACCCGCACGTTCCTAACCCCAGAAACCACTAAACAGCTCATCCACTCCCTCATCATATCACGACTCGACTACTGCAACTCCCTCCTCACTGGCCTGCCTCGCCGCGGGCTATCCCCGCTTCAGACGATCCTGAATACGGCTTCCCGACTCATTCACCTTTCCAACCGCTCCGCCTCCACCACCCCCCTCTGCCAATCCCTCCACTGGTTTCTGATTGCGCAACGGATCAAATTCAAAATCCTAACACTGATGTACAAAGCTGTCCACCATACTGCCCCGAACTACATCACCGACCTAATATCCAAGTACCACCCAACACGCACACTCCGCTCCTCACAAGACCTCCTTTTCTCTAGTTCCCTGGTCTCCTCCTCCCATGCCCGCCTCCAGGACTTCTCCAGGGTGTCACCCATCCTCTGGAACTCCCTGCCCCAACCCATCAGATTATCACCTACTCTCCTTTTCTTTAGGCGCACCCTGAAAACCCATCTCTTCAGGGAAGCCTACCCCACCCCCTGCTAACCGGCCGACCTCCTCCACTCTTCCTACCACTCCATCCCCCACAGCTATCTCCTCCTGTACCACCATCCCCTCCCTCCTAGATTGTAAGCTCCAAAGAGCAGGGCCCTCAATCCCCTCATGTTTTGCATTGTATTGGTATTGTTCTGTCACATGTTCTGTCCCCCTTTGTAATGTACAGCGCTGAGCTAACCATTGGCGCTTTATAAATACATAATAATAATAATAATACAAGAGGGATAGGAGGGCCTGATCCTGGGAGCTTACAATCTAGGATATAGTAGTTTCCCTGGAGCTCAGCTTTAAAATTGGATGAAAAGTCATAAAAAGGAATAAAAGCAATAAGCAGTAGAAGGAGATTAGCAGGGGTGATTCATGGTAGCACAAGGAGACCATGACACAAATGTTTCACTTTCTGCCCTGAAATCCCATTTGAGAGGAAAGAATATTCAAAAAACGTTACTAATATTATTGGAATCCGCAAAACGCTGAAAGTAAAAACAGCCGCTCGTGTGTAAGCAATTTGATATTTAATCTGTATACGTTTCTGTATATATTTCAAGCCTTACCCATTAATTTTCTGTCTACCACAATTCTTCAGTAATAAGGCGCACACAGACGGGCTGTTAAGATATATTTTATATGCAATGGCATTTTTTCTGCAACCGTTCCCCATAAAAAGGGGGTTATTATGGATGTCCTTGTATGCTCTGTTTATGAAGATCTATGTGCTGCGTCCTTGACCTGATCTCGTAAAATGGAATCTTGTATTTCGTCTCATTGCGCTGATTCTCCTCCTCTCTAGGCTGTGACACATACCATTTTGGGGCTTTCTGTACCGCACCTGGGCCCCCCTCCTGCCATCGGAGACTCTGTGCCTTTTTCCGGTAATTATTCCAATGACCAATGCGTCTGTGGCTTGCCCGTGGTTTGTCCACACTCTTGGCTACAGCTCCCTTCTCACCAGATGCTTTTGTGGGTTTCGCTTCTTTTTAAAATGTTTTTCCCTTGGACCGAGCCAGACTCCTAACCCCAAAGAACAAACAAACGTATCACGGCAAGGAGCCGCTGACAGGCCATGGGGGACAAAGCAAATAAATATCGATTGCAGTGTGACGGTAGCCTGTGGTCGGGAGGTGAAGCGTCACCTTCGTCCTGACCTTTGTCTCGGCTATTTTGGAGGAGATTAGATGCTGTTAGTTTTCCCAAATCTGAAGTCCTTGGAAAGGTTTTATGGTGGGGATGGTGTTTGAGGTGCGGTGACAGTAGAATCGTCTTCTTTGTGCCCTGTATGGTGTGAGCTGTTGCACCGTGGGCATGTTATCCCAGTTTGTGTGTCTTCGTTGTGGCGCACGGAATGATTCCAACACACGCGTAGGGTTGTCTACGGTCAACGGGTTCCATCCTCGCTCTCTTTTTAAATCACAGAGGAGCCATAGTTTAGGAGGTGACCAACAGGTTTGAATGGTCGTAGTCTCAATTCAGTCGGTATGAAAGGAGTCTTCTCCTGGAGCGTGTTCTCTTTTAGATTTTACCGATGACTCCTTCAGATATCAATTTTGGTCTGCCGCCTTCAGTAAGGACTTTCTGTTCCCTAAAGTTTAAATGTTTCAAATGCATGGGAGGATTTGCAATGCGACAATGGGGCAAATGCCCCCATGACCTGTCTCCTTTTTCTAAAGCTGAACTATGGGCACAAATGTTTTCCTTTGTGGAACTTTACCCATAACAACTTGATAAAAAATAATGTTCTTTAGCAAAGAACATACATTCCACATGAATAATTATGCTAGAAAAATTATTGTGTGCAGTAAATTGCCTCCAGCATTGTTCCTGTTTCTTCTTGCTGCAGGCCGCCATGTTCCTGAAGCTTAAAACCCTTAAGCAGCAGTACATCTTTAGGCGCCATGTACACGGGACACTTCTGAACGATGTAAACTGACTGCTGGAAAACGTAGGTTAAAAAACGTCTGTTTAGCCGCGCTTGCATAACACGTTTATGCGCATTTGCGTTTAGAAGCGTAGAAGCGTTTTTTAAAGATAAGCACAGGAGAACCTCCCAAATGCCCAGAATGCACTGAAAAGTAGTAAATTATCAACTATTTTAGACTGTTTCAGAGAAATAGAGAGAGTAGAAGCAGAGACAGCAGTATGTGTTGAGATTAGCTTAGCTGTGAGTTGCTCATTAACAATTCTTTTGTTTCCAAGGGTGGGAAAGGTGTCTGGTGGCCAGAGTCATTAAGCCCACCTGGACTTCATGAGGAATTTGAGGTCTGAATGGTCAATAACATATCTTTTGTTTCCAAGGGTGGGAGAGGTCTGAGGTGTGAATTGGACATTACAATGTGTGACAAGCTTGGTAGGAACATCCTGTGTTCAGTGTTTTGTCCATCTGAGTACCTTGAAAACGCTTTGCATGCATTTTTCATGATGAAAAAAGGCTCTGGACAGCATTGGGAACTGGAACAGTTCAAAAAACATTTTAGACGCAAACGCTTATAAATGTGATTTGCCGCATTTACAAGTGTTTTGCGTTTGAAATCTGATAAAATAGACTGCTGAACACAAGTTTTCTGCGTCCAAAAAAACGACTGTAAACTCAAATGCCTGTAAATGACTGTAAACGAAGATGTGTACATGGACACATAGGAAAACATTAGGGAGAGTTCAGAGGCTGCTGAAAAAAACGCTTAACAGTCTTAAACGTCAGTTTATCAGCTGCAGTGTACATGAGCCCTTAGACTGTCAGCAGAGCGGCCTCTACATTTTTGGTACAGTGACGAAAAATAGAGAGCAATTGAGCATGTGCAGAGCAGGGTGAGACAGTGTATTACTGGATTTTAAACAGTATAGGCACCTTTTTTAATGTTTTAGATAGCTATAACTGCTAAAGAGGCCAGCCTGAAGTGATCTAGCAGGACTTAATTTTCTGTAAGATAAACCCGCGCCTGAACCCAACCCAATCATTAATTAGTGCTGCTGTTCATAGATGAAAAACATCAATACATAAATTTGAATATAACCACAGCGCAAAAATTAATAAAAATAATGCATAATATCAATAATAAAAAATGTCAGTGGAAAATGTCAGTCTCCCCTCCGGATAGACAGACGGACTGACTGGAACACTGCAAAAAGTGAGGGAGGCGCTGCCCGGGGAAGAGCAGCCGAGGCCAGAGCGGGCACAACGCCAGGCCGCCAGCGAGTCCTGATGGTGTGAGATTGTCAAGCAGGAATTTTCTCTTCCTGATTGGGATTCATTTGGAGGATACATCTTACCCAGGGGCGGACTGACCATTTGGAAACTTGGGCGCTGCCCGAGGGCCTGGGGTCAGTAGGGGGCCCCATGAGATACCCCTGGTACTTTTTACATAGGCTTTTTTGAGTTTGGGCAAGGACACAGGGGCCCCATGATCCCCTATTGCCCAGGGGCCCCATGAGTTGTCAATCCGCCCCTGATCTTACATCAAAAGCTTGTTTGACTCTTAAGCCTCATCAGCTAGGAGTCCATTCTACTTGGTGAGTGCGGGCCATATTGGAAGTCATGGATGGTGTGGGCACGTTGGATTTTCTTTAGCACCGTTTTTTTTGATTGGAGCACTTTTTCTTCACCATTGATTTGGGACAGTGGACTTTTTTTCATATATTTTCACTTATATTTATATTTGTTGCACCAATGAAATATTCTTTTTTCCACTGACATATTTTATCATTGATATTATGCATTATTTTTATAAATTTTTGTGCTGTGGTTCTATTCAAATTTAGGACTTAATTTTCTGACTAAAGTTCCACTTTAAGTATTTTAAAGGTCTGTTTAGTATAGTACTGCACATGCGTAGTCACCACTTAAGACAGTTGTTACCATACACAGTACTTCTTTAATAAACCGGACCTAGCTTCAGATATATTTTTAGGTTACTTATGTACATGTACAGTATGAGTGTAATCCTTCTAGGTATTTACAAAATAAATCTGGTCTGCTCAGCCATTCACACGAAGCTTTGTATTATATCAATATGGGCAGCACAGTGGCTAAATGGTTAGCACTTCCGCCTGGCAGTACTAGGGTCGTTGGTTCAAATCCCAACCTCGGCATCACCTGCCTGGAGTTAGCATGTTCTCCCTGTGCCTGCGTGGGTTTCCTATGGGTACTCCAGTTTCCTCCCACACTCCAAAGACATGCTGGTAGGTTAATTGGCTCCTGTCTAAATTGGCCTTAGTATGTGTATGTATGAATGTGAGTTAGGGACCTTAGATTGTACGCCCCTTGAGGGTTAGGGACTGATGTGAATGTACAATATATTTATGTGTAAAGCGCTTTGTAAATTGACAGTGCTATATAAGTACCTGTAACAATAATCAATTAATACAACTTCCTTTGATTAGCTCAGGTGGAGAGGTGGGCAGATGGCATTATGATCTCTACACCAGCCAATCAGAGCAAGCCTTATATTCCTTGATAAAAATACAATGATTGCTGTGAATGGCTGAACAATGCTCAGCCTGACTCGATTTTGTTCTGGCAGTAGACGGGAGGTCCCCGTACCATTTCCTGGAACACAGAGCTGCTGATGCTATATACAGTTTATACAGCAATGACAGCAGCCATTGCAATTAGAAAAGGAAATAGTTTGGGCCACCTTGATTTAAAGTGAAAGTAAACCTGGAATTAGGCTTTATAGTAGCAGGCCTATATAACTCTATATTCTTTCCCATCAGCAGGTTCAAGTGTATTCAGCACTGGCCTGCCATCAAGGGTAATTGCATGGTAGTATCACTGCATATCTCTTTCAACTTACATATGCCCGTGAGTCACAGTTCAAGCTGTTGGCAAACCTCCAACATAAACTTAAAACGTCTCTAGAAAGCCACGCTGTTCCAAATGCATCTTCGAGAACTCCTTTTCCAAACCCACATGTGAGAACACTTACTTACCGTCATTGACCATTGTTTGGTTGAGAAGGTCTTGTAGAATAATTTGGGACATTGCAGCCTGCTATAGAACTGTCATGGATAGGTCTTCTGTGAATTTCCTTACACCCTTCAATGTCAGTAGATAATGCTTGACCAAGGGCCACTCAGCTCTTACTCTTTCTTAGGGCCATGTCAGATGAGTGATTATGTCTCTGTTGGCAAAATCACCCAGGCAAGGGAACCACTTCCACTAGGATGGGGGCAGGGAGAAAGCAGCATCTCACTGGTCCAACCTGCAAGAGAGGGACTCCACAGGAGTAGGTAAGGTGTCTCCTGTCCTTGGAGCTTTGTCACCACCCACATTTTTGTGTCATGTGTGCCCATGTACCCCACAGAAAAACACTGCCTTCCGAGATACTGTATATGACGTAGACATCCCAGGAGACAGCAGGGGGTGGTAGGGTGCCTATGTTATTCTAGTCCAGGGGTGGCCAACCTGCGGCTCTCCAGCTGCTGCAGGACTACAAGTTCCATCATGCCTCTGCAAGATAGGAACTTCCCATCTTTGCAATGCCTCATGGGAAATGTAGTTCCACAACAGCTGGAGAGCCACAGGTTAGCCACCCCTGTTCTAGTCTATGGTGGGTTGCCTATGTCATGCTCGTCTATGTTGGGTTGCAACACTCAAAAGGTACGAAACCTTTGCAGAAGTGAGGGAAAATTCCCCAATTTTGGAAGAGGGAGGAAGGACACAAGAAGAAAAAAATTTTTTTGATGGGTGAAAGTCCTCTTTAACACTCAGTGAGACTTTTGTATTATCTAGCACTAGTTAGATCAGGGTTTCTCAACTATGGTTCCTCCAGAGGTTGCTATGGGTTCCTTGATCAATGAGAAATTTCTGCCTCTCAGATAAGTTCTCACTGACACCATTGATCTTTTTAGGTATCTGTAAGGGGGAATTCTTCCCAATGACCACAAATGTCATTAGTGTGACCATCACACTAATGTATCATGAGTTGTAGATACAGACATTTGTTCCCTGAGTTAAATATGCCAAAAGCTTCTGGGCATGGGTGTAGAGGGCTGAAGACAGAGAAGTGAGGTGGAACCCAAATGTATTGGAAATAATAAGCGGATTGGCCAAGCCTTGCTGCTCCCATGTACGACAGGGGAAGTCAGATATAACTGCAGACAAAAATGGAAACGAGCACACTGGCCTAGCGCATTATCCCAGATAAAAAATTATTAAATAATAATTAACATGAACTCACAAACAAAAGGTGACAAATCGCATAACATATGACAGTCATTGGAAACATACTCCATATGGCACCAAGGGTCCGGACATGAAAGAAGTGCCTCTTTTTTGGTTTGCTGCAAACGTTATTTCATATTACGGTCCGTAGGGATGCAAAGGTGTCCCTCTTGCATTGCCCAATTTTGGGTCTGTCTAGGTCTCAGCAGAAATTGGCATCCTATCTATTTATTTCGGCTATAGCTCAAGCTTGGAGAACCCCTTCGGTTGTCTTCCAAGGGGGTGAAGGCCCGGATCAATGCTATGCTGATCAATGAACAGATGTCTAGCATTCTTCAAGAATCTCATCCGAGATTCCTTAAGGTTTGGGAACCTTATTTCTTTCTATGTTTTTATATTTTCTTTTTCCTTTTTTCTATCAGTTTTTTTTTCAGGTAATATGTTGGATTACTGCTGCTACTATTTGGTTCGGCTTTTTGCCGTCCATGCTTGATGTCATTGGACATTCCGTTATTTGGCTAATACATCCTGCTGACTTATATCTGTTTATGTATGTTATTGTTCTGCTCTGCCCCTGCGTGGGCGAATTTTGAGCTTGTTGTATTATTAAAACAAAAACTTCCTTAATAAAAATATTGAAATAGAAAGAAGTGCCTCTGAGGGGCTCTGAGGAAGAGGGTTTCCCTCGAAACGCGTCAGACTTTCTTTGGCCCTTGGATGGCACTTCTTTCATTTCGGGACCCTTGGTGCCATATTGAGCATGTTTCCAGTGACTGTCATATGTTATGTGTAACCTTTTGTTTGTGAATATATTTTAATTATTATTCAATAAATTGTTACCTGGAATAATGAACTAGGCCAGTGCGCTCTTGTTTCCACTTTTTCTGCATTTTTTCCCCTGAAACCAGAACGTTTTTTCAAGGGTTCCTCTGTTTTGATGAGCTTGAGGAAGGCCGGGCTAGAGAATGAAAGCTATAAATCCTATTTCTCCTTCACTCCAGATTTTCTGAATTGCCTTGTCTTTCATGCTGAGCCGTGTCTGCTTTGGGAATCCTTGTTGCTTTCACTCAGTACAGTAAAAGTGAAAGAAATTACAGGAGTTCTGGCAGCTGAGAAGTGGCTGAGAGCAGAGCGGAAGCCATGACACGCGTGTGTCCTGCGAATAACCTTCTCCATTGTTTGCCGGTGACAAGTCCGCCACCTTTCACCTTCCCGCCTGCTGCTGCAGACTCCCTGGAGGCAGATCAGACGTATTCTCTTGGAAGCGTGGCTTGCTCTTTGCTGCCATGTTGGCGTGTGATTTACGCCTTGTCACAGAGCTTTGCCTGTGGATTCCTCTGGGCATAAATTACATTGATATTTCTGTGTTTCTAAAATAGCTTACACTTTCCTCTTGTTCCTAAATATAGACGGACCAGCATTAAGCTTTAGTATGATATGCCAGAAAGTGCCCACAGCTGAGCAGATCACTTAGGGCAGGGGTGTAAAACTCCATTTCATTGTGGGCCACATCAGCAATATGGTTGCCCTCAAAGGGCCGGCTGTATCTGTAAAACTAGATGTCCAGGACACCCTACCATCCCCCCCCTACATAGGGTGTCATGTGCCCCCCACCACCACCATCAGAAGTAAAGAGTTCCCTGCTCTCCCTAACGTCCTAGTACACCCCCCCCCCCCCCTTACCTTCTGTTGCTGCCGGGAAGAAGCTGGGGGCAGAGCTGGGAAGCAGAAAGTGCTGGGTCTGGAGGAGGACCAGAAGAGGGCTGGAGTCAGCTGCCGGAGTTTGCGGACTGCTGAGACAAGGGGAGGCAGAGACGGGGGATGCTGCAGCTTCACAGAGAGGTGCAGAATCTGTAGGAAGAGTTCTGTCAACTGCCGAGATGTGGAAGGGAGCAAAGACGAGCCTCTCCAGGGCTGCATGTAGAAGTGCAGGATCTGAAGGAGAAGTTCTGCTCTCCTCTCTGCTGCTGACTGCTGAGACAAGGTGGGGGTGGAGATGAGGGAAGTGTTGCAACTGCAGGAAAAGTGTGACGACCACATGAAATGGCTTGGTGGGCCCGATTCAGCCCATGGGCTTTCTGTTTGGAGCATGTGACTTACAGAGAACCACGGTCCCTGCTGGGCCTGTATTCAGGGAGTACACTGGCCTAGTTATGTATACAGGATAAAACCATTTTATTATTGCAAAGAATAAAGTGGAATTTTAGACCGATATAAATATGTATGGTCAGAATATAAAATTGTTTATTCGTTTCTAAATTGTATTTCAGCTAATTCTAGCCTACTCCTATTAATCTGACCTATCTTGAAGTTTGTAAAACTTACTTTGTGAAGATCTCACACATTTCCTTCCCTGAATTCTGGGACATGTAGTCACTATGCCTTGTGAGTAGCTCTGCTGTGTCACACATTCCACAGAGCTTGCCTTCTGAACTACAGACGGGCTGAGGGGAGGAGTGTCAGGTGGCAGAATCACTGCTTGCAGGTACCATGGGATATGTAGTCCTTAGACATGGAGGAGAAGCTCCAAAACTTGCAGGGAACCCAGGAGGTTGTGGAAAGAGACAATCAGCAGACAGGCAGCAATCAGAACATGAAAGAGATTTTTCCAGTAAGTTTGTACTGGATTGTCAAAAATAACTATTGTTTGTATTGCTATTGTAATGCTATCATTATAACTTGTATGCTGAGACTAAAGATTTCCTTTCATGTAGCTTTGTATTCACTAGTCATTATTTCCTATATTTTCTAAATGCTCGATATTTTTTTTCTTTAAAATAATAAACACATAATATTTGCCTGTTCTGTGCAACGGTTTTGCACAGAGCAGCCCTAATTCTCTGGCCCTACCCTGCTGCTTGCTCTGGGGCTACTCGTGCCGTGCTTGCTCTTGAGCCACCTCTGTGTATCTATGGGACACACAGAGCATGGCTCAGTCCCGCCCCCCACTCCCTCCTCACTGGCTGTGTCTCAACCAATGAGGAGAGAGAGGGACCTAGGAGAGCTGCTGCTCTTGTATATTTCACTGGATTGAGATCAGGCTCAGGTGAGTATTGGGGGGAAGGGGGGGGGAGCTGCACAATATAGGTTTTTTACCTTCAAACATAGACTGCATGGAGGTAGAAAACGTTCAGTCTTTAGAACCACTTTAATACAAGCAATATAAGAACCTTAAAGTAGAAGTCCAGGCTCTAACTAACGAAGCTTAAAGTGGTTGTAAACCTCAGAAATAAAATATAAACAAAGCATATCCCTCTATATCAGTGGTTCTCAACCTTCCTAATGCCGTGACCCTTTAATACAGTTCCTCTTGTTGTGGTGACCCCCAACCATAAAATTATTTACCCAGTAATTATAATTCATGAGTGTCGTTTTACCTCCAATACTGCTGCTTTCAGCACAGTAGCTGCTTTTAACAGAGTAGCTGCTTTCAACACAGCAGCTGCTTTCTACACAGTAGCTGCTCTTTACACATCGGAAATATGTGTTTTCTGATGGTCTTAGGGGACCCCTGTGAAAGGGTCGTTCGACCCCCAAAGGGGTCGCGACCCACAGGTTGAGAACCACTGCTCTATATTGTGTTCATGTCTCAAGAGCACTGAGTGGCATTTCTGTCTGCTGCCTCGTTCCTCTGCTATATGTATGAATCACTTCTGACAAGTTTTCCTGACACCAAGAGAAAAATGGTGACGGGAGGGAGCTCCAGAAGATTGACATCCTCAGCTCTGTCCCTATGTGCTGTGTGGAAGGGAGTTTTTCTCTTTCCTCCAATCAGCTCTCAGATCTCTCCTCACTGAGCTCTGCAGTGTGTAATTTCAGCTCTCTGTCCCCTTTTTTCTGAAGCTCAGACAAGCTTTATAAATTCAGCATTTTGAATGGCTGTAAAGAATTGAATACTGCAGATAAACAGGTACAACCCATGTAAGAGGATTTTTTTAATCTTTGTGTATCTCCTGAGATCAGTCATTTCATTGGATACATGTGAGGGTTTACAGCCTCTTTAAACTGCTGCCACCCCCCATACTAACTACGCTGTAGAAGGAAGATGCTTGCACTTACTATTCGTGCTTTGCTGGGTTTTTTGCTTTTCTTTGGATCAACTGTAGGTATAGGATTATAACTTTTTTTTTTCTATGGTTGAACTGGATGGACTTTTGTCTTTTTTCAGCCAGACTAACTATGTAACTATTGTTGGGGTGCATCGGTCCAATTAAGTGATTTGCTCTTCTCTCTCAGCTAGCAGCAGCTTCAGTGTAGAGGAGGGACAGCCGACAACGGATGCCCCATAGTAAGCCTATGGGTGACGTCACAACCCAGGCCTTCCATCTGATGTTGGCACTCCCTCTCCCCTGAAGCTTGCCAATGGGGAGGTCACATGACTGGACTGGAGCGCTCTGAAAATAGGTAAGTATAAGAACCTTCCTTCTTAGTATAGGGGTTAGAACAGGGCTTAAAATTTCGAGTCTAGACCTACTAGCCAGGCACAAATCTTACTCTCCTCCAGTTGCCCCACCCAACCTTGCCCAGGTCCGCCTCCAATCCCATCCCCAGCCCTGCCCCCAACCACGCCTCCTTAAAGCATATGAAATTACATGTTTCTTTAGGATAAAGGGTCCAAAATATAAAAATGTATACAGTAATGTATATCCCCCCTCCCCTGTACTCCATTATAGTGATATGACGTGTATACAGTAATGTATATCCCCCCTCCCCTGTACTCCATTATAGCGATATGACGTGTATACAGTAATGTATATCCCCCCTCCCCTGTACTCCATTATAGTGATATGAAATGTATACAGTAATGTATATCCCCCTCCCCTGTACTCCATTATAGTGATATGAAATGTATACAGTAATGTATATCCCCCCTCCCCTGTACTCCATTATAGAGATATGACATGTATACAGTAATGTATATCCCCCCTCCCCTGTATTCCATTATAGTGATATGACATGTATACAGTAATGTATATCCCCCTCCCCTGTACTCCATTATAGTGATATGACATGTATACAGTAATGTATATCCCCCTCCCCTGTACTCCATTGTAGTGATATGACATGTATACAGTAATGTATATCCCCCTCCCCTGTACTCCATTATAGTGATATGACATGTATACAGTAATGCATATCCCCCTCCCCTGTACTCCATTATAGTGATATGACATGTATACAGTAATGTATATCCCCCTCCCCTGTACTCCATTATAGTGATATGACTTGTATACAGTAATGTATATCCCCCTCCCCTGTACTCCATTATAATGATATGACGTGTATACAGTAATGTATATCCCCCTCCCCTGTACTCCATTATAGTGATAGGACATGTATACAGTAATGTATATCCCCCCTCCCCTGTACTCCATTATAGTTATATGACATGTATACAGTAATGTATATCCCCCCTCCCCTGTACTCCATTATAGTGATATGACATGTATACAGTAATGTATATCCCCCCTCCCCTGTACTCCATTATAGTGATATGACATGTATACAGTAATGTATATCCCCCTCCCCTGTACTCCATTATAGTGATATGACGTGTATACAGTAATGTATATCCCAGCTCCCCTGTACTCCATTATAGTGATATGACGTGTATACAGTAATGTATATCCCCCTCCCCTGTACTCCATTATAGTGATATGACATGTATACAGTAATGTATATCCCCCCTCCCCTGTACTCCATTATAGTGATATGACATGTATACAGTAATGTATATCCCCCTCCCCTGTACCCCATTATAGTGATATGACGTGTATACAGTAATGTATATCCCCCTCCCCTGTACCCCATTATAGTGATATGACGTGTATACAGTAATGTATATCCCCCCTCCCCTGTACTCCATTATAGTGATATGACGTGTATACAGTAATGTATATCCCCCTCCCCTGTACTCCATTATAGTGATATGACATGTATACAGTAATGTATATCCCCCCTCCCCTGTACTCCATTATAGTGATATGACATGTATACAGTAATGTATATCCCCCTCCCCTGTACCCCATTATAGTGATATGACGTGTATACAGTAATGTATATCCCCCCTCCCCTGTACTCCATTATAGTGATATGACGTGTATACGGTAATGTATATCCCCCCTCCCCTGTACTCCATTATAGTGATATGACATGTATACAGTAATGTATATCCCCCTCCCCTGTACTCCATTATAGTGATATGACGTGTATACAGTAATGTATATCCCCCCTCCCCTGTACTCCATTATAGTGATATGACGTGTATACAGTAATGTATATCCCCCCTCCCCTGTACTCCATTATAGTGATATGACATGTATACAGTCTGTGTCACATATGTCAAACACAAGGCCCGTGGGCTGAATCTGGCCTGCCACACCATTTCATGTGGCCCTCACACTTCTCTAGCATCCCTGCCCCCATCTTGTCTCAGCAGTTGGCAGTAGAGAGGACGACAGAACTGCCCCCTACAGATCCTCTGCTTCTAAGTGCAGCTGCATTCCCCCTCATCTCTGCCTCCCCTGTTCTCAGCATTCAGCAAACTCTGGCAGCTGATTCCAGACCTCCTCTGGTCCTCCTCCAGACCCTGTACTTTCTGCTTCCCTGCTCTTCCCCCAACTTCTTCCCAGCATCAGCAGCACAAGGTATGGGGGGGGTGCACAGTGATGTGTGGTGGGATGGGATGGTTGTGGACTCTTGACATCTGATGTAAGGGGGGTGGGGTGCTCTGGACATGTAGTCTTACAGATAAAACCAGCCTTTTGAGAGCAAGCATAATGGTGATGTGGCCCACGATGATATTGAGTTTGACACCCCTGGTCTATGTACAGCAGAGCTCAGAGAGGAGGAAGAAGAAGCAGCACAAGGAGTTAATTTGATGGGCTGCAATGCAAGGAACATGCTGATAGGGCAAGAGATCAGAGTGACAGGGAAATGAGCCTGTCAGTTGACTGCTGCTTTTCTCACTAAGTAGTCATAGGAACAATACTTAATGTTACTGAACTGAGAAAAAGTAGGTCTCCTGTCCTGACAGACAGGGCTGTGCTGTGTAAATCACTGGCCTGGATGGACAGACATACACATCCTTTGGAAGGTATAACAGCTTTCATATATTTATTCCATCTGTGTATTTAGCTGGCTGGGGTTCAGTTTTAAAGCTGAAGTTATCTGCATATACGAGGGGCGTTCAAGTCAAACCGGGACTATTGAGTTTATATAATAAAAGAACAAATTTCAAGGAGTGGAAACTACATTTATTTTCATACTCCCCTGCTACATATATACACTTACCCAGCGTTTAACTAATGACTGGAAAGCTTCGACATGAAAGATTTGTCAGTACGCCTGAACCATCCTAGGACAGCCGGCTTCACTTCATCATTATTGTGTTCACCGTTCCCACAGAAAGATTTGTCTCTCGTGCGACTTCTCGACAGGTTATGAGTCGATTATCCAGGATCAGGCGTTCCACGCAGCGGATCTTCACAGGAATGACTGCTGTGGGCTGGGAACCACCACAGCCAGGATCGTCACTGATAGACGTACGGCCATCTTTGAAATGCTTACACCATTCAAATGTCTTACTGCGGCTGAGCGTCTCATCCCCGTACTGTGCTTGAAGTCTTCTGGAGATCTCCGCGGGTTTTACACCTTCGTTCACAAGAAACTTCATCCCCACACGCCTATCCATGCACGCACTAACACTGTTGCCTGCCATCTTGATTAACGGTCTCTGGACTGGCCCGCGACATCTGCGCCGCCTATCAGTAATAGGACCCACTTGCCACTTACTACTTTGTGTAGTACCGCCACGCTGGCATCCCTTTTTATACCTGGAAGATGAAAAGTCCCGGTTTGACTTGAATGCTCCTCGTATTTTGCAGATTCTCTATTTCTATCTATCTCACACTGATGAAATGTTTAAACAAAACATTTACCTTTTCATTACATACCTTAATTTAGTCCCAATGACATCATCATTGGGTCTCTGTGCCTCTCTGTGCATTGCAAGCAGATCATGGCTGGTGGTGGGAGGGGCCGGCAGGGTACTGTATGTAGCTACCTGAAAACATCACAGCACCCTGCCTCAGTAGACCTCTCAACAGCCATCAGCCCTGATGCAAGCATTGCGCTGGTTATTGGGAAGAGGTAAATAAATATTAAAATGCCTCGATGGGTGGGTGTTAATCTGGAGGAGTGGGCATTCCTAGGCAGGCTGCATTTGCATGCAGAACTCCCCCCAGGTAATGCCCACATGTGATGCTGATTTACGATTGAAATAAACTGAAATCCAATTAATAAAAGCAGCAGGTCAGGGACAATTATTCTTGGGACATCCCAATGAGGAAATGAGGTGGACTCCATCTGACTTGCTGCAGCATGTAATGCACATTATGAGAAGCTCACAGTGTGCAGTGAAATCAGAGAAAGCCATTTCAGTCCAGGAGAGGAGCCGCTACAACTGTACAAGACTGAAGGGAAGGTTGGAGGTCAGATTTAAAGCGGAGTCCTGCTCACCCTATCAAAAAATAAAAGTCAGCACCTACAAAAACTGTAGACTTTTAAAAAAACAGCCACTTACCTGTCCCTCGGTCCCGCGGTGTGTCCCCCCCGCAGCCCATTTCACCGGCCATCCTGTATTCCTGAGGGCTGGCATCTTCAGTGCGGGCACCCGGCTGTGACTGCTTGCGGCTTCACAGCCGGGTACCCACTGCACATTCGCGAGTAGCGCTGTGCTTCATGAATGGTCCTGCAGTCTTCTGGGACCTTTCACGTGTCCCAAAAGACTACAGGAAGGGAGAACGGACTGGAAGTGGTAGAGCGGGTACCTGTCAAATTCGGGTACCCGCTCCCCCCCCAAAGCTGCCAATCCTTAATGGGGAGCGGGGGAGCAGTCCTTAAAGCGGAACTTCCCCTTTTGGGTGGAGTTCCGCTTTAAGGTTAGAAGACAGAACTGGGTATCCCACAGCCTTGCTATGGACAACCATTCCAGCATTTTTAGAAGCCTCAGAGTACCATTGGTTTCCTCATTTATTTCCACGCTCCGGTCATCAGTCTGAGTAAACATCAGAATTCTCCCTTTTTTATTGTGCGGGAATCTCATGTAGCAATCTCCCTCTATTACGTAACAACCAGCCATCATTCTGCAACCTCTTTCCTCCTCTCTACAAGGGCTTTCCAGTTCTGGAAAGAAAACGTTTCCTCAGAAAGACCTGTAATGACATGAAACATCTCAGCGCTTTCAAGTTAATATAATAATTTCTGGTGAATTCCTGTTTTTTTTTTTTTTTCCAAACTGAGGGAATGACCTCACGGTATTTACTCAGCTGGAGTAAAGCGTTACCTTCCACTCACTGCATTGACCTTCAATATATTTGGATGGAGTTGTTATATACTTTAATAAGTGTCTATTTTCATAACCGAGATTTCTCAGCCTCCCTCTTTATACTGTTGCATGTCTGGGAATTATCTCCACTCCCAAGACTTCAGGATGTGCACTGTCTATAGGGTCACCCAATTTCGTGGCCTCTCTTTGTCTTGCTTCACATTAAAGTAGAACTCCAACAGCCTGGAAGAGTGCAGTCGTAGACGTGGGAGTGATGAAGCGGAAACTAACGGGGTTAATGACTAACGCAAAGATGGTTAGCATTTTGTGAGATACTTCCTCATGGTTTGCAAGAGTCTGGAACTCATGATCAATATCTTCAACCCTCTGCTTCAATGGCTGTCGTGTGGTGGTGGCAATGAGCGCTCTGGTGGGCTGTGGCTTCTCCTTGTCTTCCTTCTTGTTTCTTCTCCTCTTTCTCTATTGATGATGCTCTGATTTCTTTATATTGGTTATAGGTCATTTCGTATGAGGATGGTCATCTTTAACACACCTACTTGTCTTCCTCTGGCGGGCATTTTTCCAGAGATGTTGCAGGCCGTCTTGTTGGGGTCTTATGAGAGTCTGAAATTCCTACTCTACAGAGGCTCTGGTGCCAATTTTCCCCTTACTACAACCATGCGTAAGGCCTGGGAACAAACTCAGAACATTCTCACACCTGGCTCTTCTTCCATCTCACTGGCCTCTCCAGTTTGGTTGAATCCCCAACTTCCTCAGTTGGCCACTATCCCAGACCCAGTTATTTGGGCCTCTAAAAAAGTTAAAGCCCTGGGGGACATCACTAGTGAGGGTGCGCTATTAGCATTTGATGACCTGAAGACTAAGTTTGGTTTGTCTAATCATTTTTTTAGATACCTCCAACTGCAGCATGTGTTTGTTGCACAATTTGGCTCCACTCGCACAGAGACTCGCTCTCAGCACTTGAAAAAAGTGTTATCAGAGGTGTACAAGGAACTATTCCATGTTCCTCCCGCATCAGTTACCTGATATAGGGCAAAATGGGTGGAGGATGTCCCTGATTTATTCCTGCTTGGGATAGATTAATTAATTTTATTAAATTTTTTGCATATGATTTATTATACCCCAGTGAAATTGGCAAATATGTATTCGATGGTCTCAGCAGAGTGCTGTCGATGCTCACTGTCTGACCACCTTTGGTCACATATTCTAATACTGCTCAGTGGTACAAAACCTTTGGACAGAAGCAGGGGCGGACTGACCATTTGGAAACTCGGGCACTGCCCGAGAGCCCGGGGTCAGTAGGGGGCCCCATGAGATGCCCCTGGTACCTATTTCATAGGCTTTTTTGAGTTTGGGCAAGGACACAGGGGCCCCATGATCCCCTATTGCCCGGGGGCCCCATGAGTTGTCAGTCCGCCCCTGGACAGAAGTATTGCACTTTATTTCCCAGGGCCTGCCCATAACTTTGAACTTGACTGTGTCGACTTGCCTTTTGGGCTTAGCAGAAGGACTGGTCCCTTCTAGGGTACAATGTACCCAGAAGGCAATTATTCTTCACTGTAAAAAAACCTGTGGTGCCATCTCTGGCCTTTCAGAAAGGGCTGATTAGTAAAATAATGCCATTTTACGAAGCCACTTATTTGAGCAGAGGGTGTCCTAAGAAATTTGACAAGGTTTCACAGCCCTGACTTGCCAGCCTCTCCTGCTCCTTTGTTTTCCCTTACCTGGAAGTGGTCCTCTAACGATTAGGTACATGTGTTTGTCCAGCCACCTAGCCCAATCTGATTGCTCTAATTAAGATGCTCATCTTTACTTTCGGACTGAACTATATGCTTTAATTATCGCTCTAATGTATAAATGCCACCATAGCCTTTGACCATTTAGTCATGGGTTTCATCCTCTAATTATGCATCTATGGGCCTCTGTCTAGGTTCCTTGGGTACAGAAGGGTAGGAATGCACACCACTTATGGGTTTAGCTTGAAAACCAGGGAGGGGGGGTGGGTAGTTGAGGTTGTTTATGTTATTGCTTTGTATTTTTGTACTTGTGGAGTCTTTTCATCCCTCGTTTCATGGTGCCCCTGTAGCACCTAAATTGAGGTCCTTTTCTATAGTAAAGTGCACCCTTTTTCTAGGTACTGTGAGGCTGCTGTTAACTTTTTCCTTTGTTATTGTGTTGTTTGTACCCCGCTGTGTGTTGGCGGTATGGTGCTGCAAACTTTACAGTTTTGTATATTTTATATGTTTTATGTTGAAAACTAATAAAAATAAATTATTTTTAAAAAATACTGTTGATAGTTTCTTTAACCTACGTTTTGACTTTTTTATACATGCCAACAACGGTCATCAGTGTCTTTCATATGTTTTTCTGATGCTCAAACCACCTGCGTTGCAGGTACTCACTTGATTGTGCACTTAAATAATGACTAAAATGTTGTTAGAATATTTTGATAAATATTAATAAAAATATTGAAACAGAACTCCAATGTTATAATTTTTCAACCTCCCCTTCCAGTATATGAAAAAAAAAAAAAATCAAATTTCTACGTAGCTACTACTGATACTACTACGTCTTTCCCCTCTCCACACTCCAGCTCTATCCCCTTTTTTTTCCCTCAGTCCGGTGTCACTAGTCCTCCTCAGGACAGAGCCATACTTGCAGCATTTTCTTTAAGGTCAGCTAATATCTCACACACCCTCAACGGGGCACGTCATCATGCAGGCTGAGCACACACTACTGCAGAAAGGAGAGACATTCACACAACGGTTGGCGAGTGCCGCTCAGTCCTAGAAGAATGCCCACCCCACATCCCCACTGGAGGAATAGGAAGCTGATTCCACCAGACTAGCTAGAAGACTATGTATAGGTTTGTAAAAAAAAAAAAAAAAACGGGGAACTTTTTAGGGTGGGGTGGGGTGGACAGGTGTCTAAATGCCCAGAGTTCAGCTTAAAAGATGACCAGTTCTATTAAAGGAAATGACCAGCCAAAACATTTCTTGGTTTTGAGTGGGAAGGATTAGAACCTGTTGAGATTTACTGCATTTAGGGACTCCATTAGAGAAATGTCTCCCTTGCACCCTGTTCTGCTCTGCTTCACCAGAAAAGAAGTGAGGGACAATCTGCCCCTGGGACACAGACAGCAATAACAATCTAACAGGGTTTCTAACCTTCCTCTACTGTACAAAAAAAGTTCTGTCTGTGTTACAGTTGGACGATAACCCTCACTTTTTGTCTAAAAAAACATTGGTTTGGCACTCCTTAAATACTCATGATTACTAAATCCGGGTGACCTCTGACCCTCAGGAGGGGCCCTCTTTTTGTGGAAGGATGCCACGCCTTAGTTTTTTGGGTTATGCTAAGGACTTCTATTTTTATCGGTTTGAGATCCATGGCCAGCTCCTCAGTCCCACCTCTCCTTCATATTTATTTTATTTCTCAGGAGTTCCTGGGTGTCCATTAAAGGGGACCCATTTGGGTGTCCATTAAAGTGGACCCATACTGTTAAAAACAATTGGCTGTGGGCTCACTGAGGCTGATCTTCGCTTTACAGTCAGACATACCATGCCTTGTTCTCTACTGTGTCCCTATGTGGGAGCGGCCAGCTTGGTTGAAGATGGGGCTTTGCTTCCTTGTGTCAGAGCTGCTCCGTAAGATATGAAAAATGCTGAAGGAATATTCAAGAAGCAGCAGTGGTGGATGAAGCACAGATCTACAGAATAAACTGAATAGAAGCGTTTTTGGAGTCGTTCATCTATTGCTCTGAGGAAGGGAGTTTGACTCCCGAAACGCATTAGCACTTTACCCAAGGATGCATGCTGTCCACAATTGGCACCTTTGACTTCTTGTCTCTGTTTTTATGACCTTTTATGGCTTGTGAGTATGTTTTTGCATCTTTTTAATACATTTTTGGTTATTGCGTTAATGCACTAGGAGAGTGCGCCCCGTTTTTTTTCTGCTAGTATCAAGATTCCCCAATCTATCAAGGGCGGCACCTCAGCAAGTGCACGATTCCATTTTGAGTGCAGCAAGAGAGATTTGAGTGCCGGTTTCTGGTTACTGCTGCATTTATTTCTGTTTAAAGTGGAGTCCCACTCACTCTGTCAAAAAATAAAAGTCAGCAGCTACAAAAACTGTAAAAAACCGCCACTTACCTGTCTCTTGGTCCCGCGGTGTGTCCCCCGCAGCCCGTTTTACTTTCACCGGCCGTCCTGTATTCCAGGAGCCCTGTATCTTCAGTGTGGGCACCCGGCTGTGATAGCTTGCGGCTTCACAGCCGGGTGCCCACTGCGCATGCGCGGGTAGCGCTGCGCTTCATGAATGGTCCTGTAGTCTTCTGGGACCTGTCACGTGTCCCAAAAGACTACAGGGAAGGAGGGAGGACACCTTCCACTTCCAGTCGCCTAGGCAATCAGACCGGAAGTGGGAGCGGGTACCTGTCAAATATGGGTACCCGCTCCCCCCCCCTGCTCCCCCCAAAGGTGCATATCCTTAATGGGGAGCAGTCCTTAAAGCGGAACTTCCCATTTTGGGTGGAGCTCTGCTTTAAGCTCTTTTATATAAGGCAACTTTTAGATGTAAGTTTGAGCTTTATGCAGGCCATAGATGGGTCGAAAATCGGCAGATTTTTCGGCCGAAAAAAAAAAATCGGCCAATTTTCGCACCGTTAATGGGTTAATTGGTCGGACGTCTTTCTGGATTTTGGCACATTTTTTTATCAGTAAAGTTGAGAAAAAATCGGCCGATTTTGCCGATCGGCCGATTTTCGCGGCAATGATGGGCAAACTGCCGATCTTTTTACCAATACAAAATCTGCGCATGAGCCATGACCTGCAAGAAGAAGAAGAAGAAAAAGAAGAATTCCGGTCCGCTATTACATTTGACATGAAAAAGTCTTGCGGCTGCAACAATGTATCTATTTGTATCCGAATAAAACCATCTGTATCCGAAATGGATACAAATAGATACATTGTTGCAACCGCTATACTTTTTAATGTCAAATATAATAGCGGAGCTCTCTGCAGGGACAGAAGTAATTAAATGCCGGCCGTAGACGGGATGAAAATCGTCCGATTTTTTTTTACCGTTGGTGGTAACGTCAGCCTATTGAACGACCGATTTTTCGTTTTGTTTTTTTTTTTTTAAAACGGCCGGTTTTCGACCCATCTATGGCCTGCATTAGTCTTTTTAGTTGTAGTTTGTAGTGTTTCATTTTTGTCTAATTTTTTTTAGTTATGCGGTTGTCTTTAAATCTTTATCATTGTACAAGTTCAGCAAAGCAGACTACAAGAAAAAAAAAAAAAAAAGCTGTTACTGAATCTGCATGGAGTGACCCGTCCAAGCCCTGTGGTTTTGGTCTTTTTATACAATGCAGCCCAGTGGCTGGTGACAGAGCTCAGCAATCGGTCTCTTGTATTTCCCCGTGTCACCCAATGGACGGGAGACGTTCTGGCCTCTATACGAGTCTTTGTGGCACAGAGGTAGTCAATGACCTCCTTTTTTTTTTTTTTCCTTTTTTTTGGTGGCTCGCATGCAGACTGCTCCTCGTACTGTCTCCAATCCCCTTCCCGTCCTGTGCTCCTTACCTCGTAAAATATACAGTAGCTGCCATTGTTTCCGCTGTGCTAAACCTATCACTTCTCTGACAGCAGCTCTCGACAGCCCCACCACCCCTCCTTCTCCTCCGCTACCTGTACCGCGCTAACTCAAGGCTCCCAAACGCTCTCTGCCTTGGAATGCTGATTTGTGATTGGCTAGCGTCCAGCCCAAACATCCCTACCCTGCTACTAGGACATCTAGTGACATGAAGCTGGGTTACATCAAAGCTGGGCCCCTCCTTCTTCGCTGAACCCCTAATCCTCACTGTTTATTGTGCTTCTTTATTACCTGACCCCATGACCTTTATAGAAATGGGACCTTTCCAGGATTCTGTTTACCTAGTTGGAAGTTGCTATTTCTTTCCCGAATGCATTTTTGACTGCGTGCCCCCATTTTTTTTTTTTTAAGCGGTTCCCCGTCTCACCCCCCCTCTTCGACAGGCGCCCTCCTCTCTGCCGTCTTTGGTTCTTTATCTGTCCCTTTCCAGCAGCTTGAGGTGTTTCTCCTCTGGGTTGAGGGAAATAAGGGGATCTGGACGGTCTGACAGACAGACGCTTTCAACTTGCTCGCTAACCAGAGTTATTTTTGCATGAATGCAGGGGAGTGTCTCACCTTTTATTATGTTTGTTTTTCTGTTTGTGCGTGCGAGGGTATTTTTAGTTTTAAAAGGCGGAAAAAAAAAAAAAAGTGAAAAGTCCCCCCTTTTTTTTTTCGAACACAGGGCTCGCTCTCAGTCGGATTTTCGACGGTAAGTCCCTGCGGACTCCGAAGGCTGAGAGTCAGGTTTCTCAATAAAACGACGGGGCTCTGTCCCGGGCAGCAGCCAGACCAGGAGTTTGGAGAATAAGTCGGGGCCAGACTGTTAAAACCCCTTCATCTCCACTCGTAAAGCCACAGAGGTGATGTGTACATGGGACTAGTCCTGATAATGGCACAGCGCAACGCAAAGAGAAAAAAACATAATTAGATTTCGTTCACTTCCAGCATACGGGGAATACGGTTTTGTGCAGTTACTTTCCTGGAAGTGTGAAGAAATTTAACCCCATGAAGTCAAAGATGAAATATGCCGCCTTGTAAGCGATAGCCGCTCACCTGTCCTGGCGTTTATACATTTTTTTTTTTTTTTTTTTTTTTTTCGGTTTACTCTGAATTTCTTGGCAACAACTGAAATCAGCAGCCAAGGTCTTATCATCCCAGCAAACAATAAAAGTGTCACTAAACCAGCATTTCCCAACCTGTTTATTAGGTGCAGCGATCCGTAAATGGATGCAAAATCTAGCGGTACCCCAGTCTACTATGTACAAAACACAGCGTTTTACTTGCCTTTCAGAAACCTGTGCCTGGGACATTGCACACAGCCACCTTGATAAAGTGATTTCCATATCAGGAGCTTCCCCCAGCAAATCAGAGTCCCCCCATCATCACATCAGAAGCCCCCCATCATATCAGAATTTCCCCTACAAAATCATAGCCCCCCCCCCCCTTGACATCAGAGGCTCCCATCACATCAGAGTTCCCAATATACATCAAAGCCCCCCCCCATACACAAGAGCACCCATCACATCAGAGTTCTCAATATATATCAAAGCCCCCCCCCATACACGAGAGCACCCATCACATCAGAGTTCTCAATATACATCAAAGCCCCCCCCATACACGAGAGCACCCATCACATCAGAGTTCTCAATATACATCAAAGCCCCCCCCATACACGAGAGCACCCATCACATCAGAGTTCTCAATATACATCAAAGCCCCCCCAATACACGAGAGCACCCATCACATCAGAGTCACCCCTGTGCATCAGGATCACACAGTCCTCCCCATCACAGAGCCTCCTACACACAACCACCTTGATAAAATGATTTTCGTATCAGGAGCTTCCCCCAGCAAATCAGAGTCTCCCCATCATCACATCAGAAGCCCCCCATCTTATCAGAATTTCCCCTACAAAATCATAGCCCCCCCCCCCTTGACAAAAGAGGCTCCCATCACATCAGAGTTCCCAATATACATCAAAGCCCCCCATACACGAGAGCACCCATCACATCAGAGTCACCCCTGTACATCAGAATCACACAGTCCTCCCCATCACAGAACCCCCTACACACAACCACCTTGATAAAATGATTTTCATATCTGGAGCTTCCTCCAGCAAATAAGAGTCCCCCCACCATCACATCAGAAACCCCCCATCATATCAGAGTTTCCTCTACAAAATCATAGCCCCCCCCTTGACATCAGAGGCTCCCATCACATCAGAGTTCCCAATATACATCAAAGCCCCCCCCCCCCATACATGAGAGCACCCATCATATCAGAGTCACCCCTGTACGTCAGAACCACACAGTCCTCCCCATCACAGAGCCCCCTACACACAACCACCTTATATTATTATTATTTCAGGTACTTATATAGCGCTGTCAGTTTGCACAGCACTTTACATACATATAGTACATTCACATCAGTCCCTTACCCTCAAGGGGTGTACAATCTAAGGTCCCTAACCCTCAAGGGGTGTACAATCTAAGGTCCCTAACTCACATTCATATATACACACACTAGGGACAATTTAGACATGAGCCAATTACCTACCAGCATGTCTTTGGAGTGTGGGAGTACCCGGAAGAAACCCACGCAGGCACAGGGAGAACATGCAAACTCCAGGCAGGTGGTGCCGCGGTTGGGATTCGAACCGGCGACCCGAGTACT
This sequence comes from Staurois parvus, assembly GCF_062004578.1. Lineage (NCBI taxonomy): Eukaryota > Metazoa > Chordata > Amphibia > Anura > Ranidae > Staurois > Staurois parvus. The sequence continues at coordinate 2,710,613 of NW_028318111.1, read as the reverse complement.
GCCAGGTTGAAGTGCTAACACTTAACCACTGTGCTGCCCATGATAAAAGGATTTTCATATCTAGATCTTCCTCCAGCAAATCGGAGTCCCCCCACCATCACATCAGAAACCCCCCCATCATATCAGAGTTTCTCCTACAAAATCATAGCCCCCCCCCCCCTTGACATCAGAGGCTCCCATCACATCAGAGTTCCCAATATACATCAAAGCCCCCCATACATGAGAGCACCCATCACATCAGAGTCACCCCTGTACATCAGAACCACACAGTCCCCCCCCCCCCCCCCATCACAGAGCCCCCTAGTCACAGTCCCCTATCGTATCAGAGCCCCCCCCCCCTCGTTTCTGAGTTTCCCCCTTGACATCAGAGGCTTCCATCACAGCAGACTGGATATCGTGTATACTCTCCAGCGCTCCAGGAAATGAATTGCCAAAGGAAAGCCAAGGGGACCATGACAGAGGTGGCCTAAAGATAATGCTTCAGGGGTGCAGCCCTCCTCAGACGGGGGAATCAACCACTGGAAAAAGAGCAGACAGGTGGCACACACACCTAGTGCATTATCCAAGATTTATTCAAAGATATAAAAGACAAAAACTTAATCACAGACAAAGCATGTATAAAAAGCTCTGAGGAAAGGGACTCGTCCCCGAAACGCGTCAGCCTCCTGACTACATTGACAGTTGGAACACCTTACCCGCTGTTGTGGCCATCTCCACTATGCAAAAGCTTTTTATACATGCTTTGTCTGTGAGTAGGTTTTTGTCTTTTACATCTTTGAATAAATCTTAGATAATGCACTAGGGGCACCACCTGTCTGCTCTTTTTCCATCACATCAGAGTTGCTCCTTTGAGTCCCCCCAAATACATCAGTGTCCCACATCACATCAGAGATCCCCCATCACATCATAGTTACTCCTATACATCAGGGTCAGTCCATCACATTAGAGTTCCCCAAATACATCAGAGGCCTCCCCAAAACATGAGAGCCCCCATCTCATCAGAGTCACCCTTGTACATCAGAAGCCCTCAACCACACAGTTTGCCCTATCACAGTCCCCTCTTTACATCAGAGGCCCCTCAAAATCACATCAGAGGTCCCCCACCATATCAAAGTTCGCTCTTCAACATCAGAGCCCCCTTTCATTTCAGAGTTCCCCCTTAACATCAGAGTTCCCCAAATACATTAGAGACCACCCTTCATATCAGAGGCCCCCTCACATCAGATTTCCCCAAATACATCAAAGCTCCCCCTATACATCAGAGCTCTCCCTATACATGAGAGCCTCCATCACATCAGAGACTCCCATCATATCAGACTTACTCCTATACATCAGGGTCAGTCCATCACATCAGAGTTCCCCAAATACATCAGAGGCCTCCCCTAAACATGAGAGCCCCCATCTCATCAGAGTCACCCTTGTACATCAGAAGCCCTCAATCACACAGTTTGCCCTGTCACAGTCCCCTCTTTACATCAAAGGTCCCTCAAAATCACATCAGAGGTCCCCCACCATATCAAAGTTCGCTCTTCAACATCAGAGCCCCCTTTCATTTCAGAGTTCCCCCTTAACATCAAGGGCCCCTCATCACATCAGAGTTCCCCAAATACATTAGAGACCACCCTTCATATCAGAGGCTCCCCTCACATCAGATTTCCCCAAATACATCAGAGATCCCCCTATACATGAGAGCCCCCATCACATCAGAGACTCCCATCATATCAGAGTTACTCCTATACATCAGGGTCAGTCCATCACAGCAGAGTTCCTGTGTCTATGGACACACACAGCCTGGCTCGGTGGGGGTGGGTAGGACAATTAGTAGGACATTTATTTACAGTGGGGATCGAAAGTTTGGGCACCCCAGCTAAAAATTTGTATTAATGTGCATAAAGAAGCCAAGGAAAGATGGAAAAATCTCCAAAAGGCATCAAATTACAGATTAGACATTCTTATAATATGTCAACAAAAGTTAGATTTTATTTCCATCTTTTACACTTTCAAAATAACAGAAATCAAAAAAATGGCGTCTACAAAAGTTTGGGCACCCTGCAGAGTTAATATCTTGTACTGCCCCCTTTGGCAAGTATCACAGCTTGTAAACGCTTTTTGTAGCCAGCCAAGAGTCTTTCAATTCTTGTTTGAGGTATCTTTGCCCATTCTTCCTTACAAAAGTCTTCCAGTTCTTTGAGATTTCTGGGCTGTCTGTCACGCACTGCTCTTTTAAGGTCTATCTATAGATTTTCAATTATGTTGAGGTCAGGAGATTGTGAAGGCCATGGCAAAACCTTCAGTTTACGCCTCTTGATGTAATCCCCCGTGGATTTCGAGGTGTGTTTAGGATCATTATCCATTTTTAGAAGCCATCCTCTCTTTAACTTCAGCTTTTTCACAGATGGCATCAAGTTACCATCCAAAATTTGCTGAAATTTTATTGAATCCATTTTTCCTTCTACTCGTGAGATGTTCCCTGTGCCACTGGCTGCAACACAACCCCAAAGCATGATTGATCCAACCCCATGCTTAACAGTTGGACAGAGGTTCTTTTCATTAAATTCTGTGCCCCTTCTTCTCCAAACGTACCTTTGCTCATTCCGGCCAAAAAGTTCAATTTTAACCTCATCGGTCCACAGAACTTGTTTCCAAAATGCATCAGGCTTGTCTATATGTTCATTTGCAAAGTTCAAACGATGATTTTTGTGGTCAGGACGTAGAAGAGGTTTTCTTCTGATGACTCTTCCATGAAGACCATATTTGTACAAGTATCTCTTTATAGTGGAATAGTGTACCACAACTCCAGTGTCTGCCAGATCTTTCTGGATGGATCGTGCAGTCAAACGTGGGTTTTGAATTGTTTTTCTCACAATCCTGTGAGCTGTTCTGTCTGATATTTTTCTTGGTCTTCCAGATCTTGCTTTAACTTCCACTGTTCCTGATGACTGCCATTTCTTAATTTCATTCTGAACAGAGGATATTGACATCTGAAAACGCTTTGCTATCTTCTTATAGCCTTCTCCAGCTTTGTGAGCGTCAACTATTTTCAATTTCAGTTTTCTAGACAACTGCTTAGAAGAACCCATGGTGCTGATTGTTGGGGCAAGGTCAGATGAGTCTGGGCATTTAAAACCTTTGAGACTGACATCACCTGGTCTTCCCAGACAATGATTGAGAACAATCCATGACACTGGCAGGTCTCAGCTTGGCAAAGGGGGCAGTGCATGCTATAAACTCTGCAGGGTGCCCAAACTTTTGCAGACGCCATTTTTTTGTTTTCTGTTATTTTGAAAGTGTAAATGATGGAAATAAAATCTAACTTTTGTTGACATATTATAAGAATGTCTAATCTGTAATTTGATGCCTTTTGGAGATTTTTCCATCTTTCCTTGGCTTCTTTATGCACATTAATACAAATTTTTAGCTGGGGTGCCCAAACGTTCAATCCCCACTGTACCTTAATACAGAGAATGCATTAAAGTAAAACAAAATTCAGGCTTTAGAACCACTTTAATTGAGTTATTTAGAGCACTACCCATCTGCTTATAAGTGAGCTTTTATTTTAAAATCAAGTCCTAATAAAATATTGTTTTCCTCTGTAACTGCATCACATCCAATCTGGCTGCTATGAATGAGACATTTACTGTCCAGTTTGTCAGAACACAATATGAGCTTGTACCGGAGCAAGCTATGTTTTTGGCTCCTTCCTGCGCTGGGTATCATGGTGGCACCTGTGTGACAGGGTGCCACGCCGCCAGCATCTGATAGGATAGCGCTGCATCCGTTGCCCTTGCCTCTTTCCTTCGCTATGGCTCCCAGATGTTTCATGTCAGGTTTGACCAGGCCGGGACCCTGCCAAGCCGCAGCTCACTGAGATCTGGAGTCAGAAATGTACGTTTTGTGGCATGCAGGAAGCGGCATATTTTAAGGTGAAGGCTCTCAATCCCCCCGTTGTGATGAGGGGTTCGCGGCCTCCGGCTCTTTCAGAAGGGATTCTCTCTTCTCCCGGGCTCATGACCTACTTAGTAAAACCTAATTGCTGCCAATGGCATTACGGAGCCTTGTGCTGCGAGCGGCTCCCGTTACTTGTGTTTATTCAGCAGCACTGACGAGTTTCACCTTGCTTGTCAGTGGCTGCTATTAATATGGGGACGGAGATGCCACCGAGGGCACACTAAGGCGCCAAAGTTACTGCACGGGAGCTGTGTTGCTGAAATCACATTTTGGGGTCTATTTGCAAAAGCCGAAATTAATAGTTTTCTCATATTGTGGCTAATTGATTTGGGCAGTTTTGCCCATTTGCTGCTCTGGCCAATTTTGTCATAGAACCCAATGAAGTACGTCTTAGAAATTTTCAGCTTTATAAAGAGACTTCAATTTTGTTCACTGAAAATTTGCTGAAAATTAAAGCGCCGTTAAACCCAGAAGCAAAAATGTATTATATTGTAGCTTTCCAATTCGCATATGCCATGGCTGCATTAGTTTTCTTTTTTAAGGCTCTCTTTCCTTTATTTTCTCCTAGTGATCTGGCCAGTAAGTTGTTTTTCAACAGAACAAGCTCTCCTGCAGATGTGACAGACAGATGCGACAAACCATTTAAAGCGATTCTAAAGGTTCATATTTTTTTTGGTGTAAAATAACAAACGTGTTATACTTACCTGCTGTCTGCAGTGGTTTTGCACAGATCATCCTGGATCCTCCTCTTCTCGGGTCCCTGGCTCCTCCAGTCTGTCGGGTGTCCCCACAGCAAGCATCTTGCTATGGGGACACCCGCTGCTCCATGTGTCCATTCACACACGGAGCCACGGCTTAGCCCCACCTCCTCTCTCTCTCTCTCCTCTGGCTGTGATTGAGCCAGTGTCTCAGCCAATGAGGAGGCTGTCATTCACATCTCTGGATCTCAATGAGGCTCAGGTGAGTATTGAGGGGGCTGGGGGAGCTGATGCACACGGAAGGTTTTTTACTTTCATGCACCTTCAAACCTTCAGCCTTTACAACCACTTTAACACTGACAAGGGTGCTTTCAATGATCAGCTTTTATTTATGTAAAACCTTTATCATAAAAGGAAAACAATTGTTTGCCATAACTATCTATAAGGTGATAACTGGAGTTCAGCTTCAGTTTTTTAGATGTACTAGCAGATTTAGATACACTAACATTCCCCACCCACACCAGATTAACAGTGCTGCTGTCTGCTGTGCTCCTTCATCCAGAGTGGAGGTGCTCCAATACAGGAGGTGTGCTACTGGCCAGATCACCAGGTGAAATCAGAGGGGAAAAATAATGCAGCCACCACATCTAATGATTGTTAAGCTGCAATAGATTACATTTTTGGTTTTGACTTTAATACCACTTTAAAATGGACCTTTCAGAAATGTTACAGATCTACATGAATAAATTCCTGACATGTCACAATATCCAGCAGCAGTTTCTTTTTTTAAAGAAGATCTCCACCCTTTAATCAATAAAAAGTTGTCTTTGAACTTAAGTCAGTGGCTTTCTCTATGCTGAGATGATATCAGTGTGCTGCAGACTCCCCAAGTGGTCCCAGTGTACATTGTTATGGTGTAGCAAGGTGATAGGCTGCAACATTGGCTGACCTGTATCACACATTTGTGAGCCAGTGACCGCTCAAGATCCAGGATTTACAAGATTGTGTCTTCTCAATCCATGATGATGCCTGAACAAAGATGGCTCTGTCCTTCTGAAGACAAAGACAGATGAAGGCATTGTCAGGTGGAGCACTGTGGTCTCTGTGAGAGGCAGTAAATACCATATTTTTCGCTCCATAAGACGCACCTAGGTTTTAGAGGAGAAAAACAAGAAAAAATATATTCTGAACCAATGGACTGCAGACACAGTACAGGAGATGACCAGAGACTGCGGACACAGCACAGGGAATGACCAGAGACTGCGGACACAGCACAGGAGATGACCAGAGACTGCAGACAGTACAGGAGATGACCAGAGACTGCGGACACAGTACAGGAGATGACCAGAGACTGCGGACACAGTACAGGAGATGACCAGAGACTGCGGACACAGTACAGGAGATGACCAGAGACTGCGGACAGTACAGGAGATGACCAGAGACTGCAGACATAGTACAGGAGATGACCAGAGACTGCGGACACAGTACAGGAGATGACCAGAGACTGCAGACACAGTACAGGAGATGACCAGAGACTGCGGACACAGTACAGGAGATGACCAGAGACTGCGGACACAGTACAGGAGATGACCAGAGACTGCGGACACAGTACAGGAGATGACCAGAGACTGCGGACAGTACAGGAGATGACCAGAGACTGCAGACATAGTACAGGAGATGACCAGAGACTGCGGACATAGTACAGGAGATGACCAGAGACTGCGGACATAGTACAGGAGATGACCAGAGACTGCGGACATAGTACAGGAGATGACCAAAGACTGTGGACACAGTACAGGAGATGACCAGAGACTGCGGACACAGTACAGGAGATGACCAGAGACTGCGGACATAGTACAGGGGATAACCAGAGACTGCGGACATAGTACAGGAGATGACCAGAGACTGCGGACACAGTACAGGGGATGACCGGAGACTGCGGACACAGTACAGGAGATGACCGGAGACTGCGGACATAGTACAAGAGATGACCAAAGACTGCGGACACAGTACAGGAGATGACCAGAGACTGTGGATACAGTACAGGGGATGACCAGAGACTGTGGACATAGTACAGATGGCCAGAGACTGCAGACAGTACAGGGGATGACCAGAGACTGCGGACACAGTACAGGAGATTACCAGAGACTGCGGACCTTTGGGGAGGGAGGGGGAGCGGGTACCTGAATTTGACAGGTACCCGCTCCCACTTCCGAGGAGTTGTCCTTCCTTCTTCTTCCCGCGGCGGCTTCTATGACAGCCCGGTGCCCACTGCACATGTGTGAGAAGCGCTGCACTTTGTGAATGGCCCGGAGCCTTCTGGGACCTGTCGTGTGTCCCAGAAGACACCAGACCATTCACAAAGCGCGGCGCTTCTCACGCATGCGCAGTGGGTACCCGGCTATCATAGAAGCCGCCGCGGGAAGACTGCAGCGCTGGAGCGAGGAACAGGTAAGGTCCTGCAGGAGAGAAGAGCTGAGCGGCCGGCCCGATATTCTGACTTGGTGGCGGCAGAAATACCAGACCGGCCGCTTTACATTCGCACCATAAGACGCACTGACATTTTCCCCCCTTTTTGGGGGGGAAAAAAGTGCGTCTTATGGAACGAAAAATACGGTACCTAGAAGTCCAACGCTTATTCATTTACTTAAAAGGTTAGTTCTCCTTAAAGCGGAGTTCCACTCACTCTGTCAAAAATTAAAAGTCAGCAGCTACAAAAAGTTTTTGTAGCTGCTGACTTTTAAAAAACAGCCACTTACCTGTCCCTCGGTCCCGTGGTGTGTCCCCCGCAGCCCGTTTCACCGGCTGTCCTGTATTCCAGGAGGCCGGCATCTTCAGTGTGGGCACCCGGCTGTGATAGCTTCACAGCAGGCTACCCGCTGCACATTCGTGAGTAGTGCTGCGCTTCATGAATGGTCCTGTAGTCTTCTGGGACCTGTCACGTGTCCCAAAAGAGTACAGGAAGGGAGAACGCCTAATCGATCGGACCGTAAGTGGGAGTGGGTACCTGTCAAATTCGGGTACCCGCTCCCCTCAAAGGTGCCAATCCTTAATGGGGAGGGGAGCAGTCCTTATAGTGGAACTTCCCCTTTTGGGTGGCGCTCCGCTTTAACTGAAAAAGTGCCTATGCAGGTGAGTGGTGCCTTTAGATGAAAACAAACTGTGTAGTGTTAACCGAGGTTGTATAATGCCTTTACTATAGATATAGGCCATTTAGGTACCTCCTGAAGTCTATCTGAAAAAATCTGATCCCCTCCTGCCTTGTTGCTAGGACTTTGCTAATACACTTCCAGCCAATTCAGACCCCATACACATTTGCTTTCTCTTCCATGTCCTAATAGTCAATGTTATTTCTAGAAGATGCTAAAGACACTGGCAAACAGTAAAATAACTATTGTAAGCCAGCCCCAATATTGTCCCACCTCTTCCCAACATGCCTTATTATCGTGCCAATGTCCTAGGACAGGCCATTTACGGCCCGGGGGTCGGTTTAATACGGCCCTCCAACAGCCCTCCCTGCTCTGTGTAATGTGGACCTCCCACGGCCCTTCCTTCTATGGCAGACAGTCTTCTGCTTGAGAGCAGAGGGCAGTGCGCATGCCTGACTGCGGCGCGTTCTCCCTGGTCTGTGTAAATGCGGCTGTCGCACGGCCCTCCCTTCTGTGGCAGACAGTCTTCCGCTTGAGAGCAGTGCGCATGCGTGATTGCGCCGCGCTGGGAGCGGCAGAGGGCGGTGACGTCAGGGCCGGGCTTCCAGCGTGAAGTGTGTTTCTCTTCCCCTCCCGGCTGCCGAGCGAGACTTCAGCTCCAGCTACCTTTTTCACCCTTCACATTAGTGCAGGTAAGTTTTTTTTTTATTTATTTTCAATACATTGTGAAAACTCAGCTGTCAGTTGATCTTAATGTTATGAAATGAAAAGTATGTCGTTTACAATTAACTTTGCATAAAATAATTTATTTGCATTTAATTGTAATGGTTCAAAGAATGTTCGGAAAAATGTTCGGCCCTCCACCATGTTCACTTCATCCAATCTGGCCCTCTTTGAAAAAAGTTTGGACACCCCTGTCCTAGGAGGTCAGATGTCCTTTCTTTAGCTCTGTTGGAAAAACTCTAAGTATATTTTTGCTAGCCTTCTAATACCAGCCTTGTGGGTCATTCCCTTCTAACCACTGGAATGTTACACTTTGAAGGATTTCACACCCATAGCTATCTTCTAATATTGGTTATCTGCTCAGGAAACCTCTTTCATTATTATAGTCCCTTCTTTTCCCTGAAGTCAAGGGTTAGGAATGCTTATGCACTTTGTGGTGACCGGCTTCTTTTAGACATTAGACTTCTTTACAAACTTCCCCTAGAGAACTGTTTTTAACTGAGTAAAATGTTCCCTTGTTGACTGCAATTCATTGTTTGCCTAATCTTCTGCCTATTAGGGTTGTATGGTTTCTACCTATTTTTGGTTGGTCATCTATTTTCACTGGATGGAGCACATGGTTTTTCAGGTGATAATCTTCCCTTATAGGTGATTTTGTGTCTTGGTCTGGACCACCAGGTTAATCCTATTTTCTCTTGTTGACCACATTTCATCTTTTGTCTAGTCTTCTTCCCATTAGGGCAGTATGTTTTTCACCTGTTTTTGGTGGGTCATCTAGTTTTGCTGGTTAGGGCCCATGGTTTCTCCAGGTACTAGTCCCTTTTAAAGGTGATTCTATGTCTTGCTGTGGACCACCAGGTTGATCCTCAGTGCACTCTACTTGGTTGTGGAAGTTTCCTTGTTTTGCATGGCTCTTTATATACACTATATTGACAGAAGTATTGGGACGCACATGAACTTTAATGGCATCCCTGTCTTAGTCTGTAGGGTTCAATATTGATTTGGCCCACCCTTTGCAGCTATAACAGCTTCAACTCTTCTAGGAAGGCTGTCCACAAGGTTTAGGAGGGTGTCTATGGGAATGTTTGACAATTCTTCCAGAAACGCATTTGTAAGGTCAGGCACTGATGTCGGATGAGAAGGTCTGGCTCGCAGTCTCCGCTCTAATTCATCCCAAAGGTGTTCTATCGGGTGGAGGTCAGGTTGGGTTGTGCAGTCCAGTCAAGTTCCTCCACCCCAAACTCGCTCATCTATGTCTTTATGGACCTTGCTTTGTGCACTGGTGCGCAGTCATGTTGCAACAGGAAGGGGCCATCCCCAAACTCTTCCCACAAAGTTGGGAGCATGAAATTGTCCAAAATATCTTGGTATGCTGACGCCTTAAGAGTTACCTTCACTGGAACTAGGGGGCCAAGCCCAACCCCTGAAAAACAACCCCACACCATAATCCCCCCTCCACCAAACTTTACACTTGGCACAATGCAGTCAGGCAAGTACTGTTCTCCTGGCAACCGCCAAACCCAGACATGTCCATCGGATTGCCAGACAGAGAAGCGTGATTCATCACTCCAGAAAACATGTCTCCACTGCTCTAGAGTCCAGTGGCAGCATGCTTTACACCACGGCATCCGACGCTTTGCATTGCACTTGGTGATGTAAGGCTTGGATGCAGCTGCTTGGCCATGGAAACCCATTCCAAGAAGCTCTCTACGCACAGTTGTTGTGTTAATCTGAAGGCCAAGCGAAGTTTGGAGGTCCTTAGCTATTAACGCTGTGTCATTTCACTTGGCCTACCACTTGGTGGCTGAGTTGCTGTTGTTCCCAGTTGCTTCCATTGTGTTATAATGCCACTAACAGTTGAGCGTGGAATATTTAGTAGCCAGGAAATTTCAGGGATTGCACAGGTGGCAACCTATCACGGTACCACGCTTAAATTCTCTGAGCTCCTGAGAGCGTCACATTCTTTCACAAATGTTTGTAGAAGCAGTCTGCATGCCTAGGGGCTTGATGTTATACACCTGTAGCCACTGAGGTGAATGGGACACCTGAATTACATGATTTGGAGAGGTGTCCCAATACTTTTGACAATATAGTGTACCCATCCTTGATTTGGGCTGTAAGCCCTTCAGGTACTCTGTTATGGGATGGACCTCAAGTCCATTAAAGGACTTGAGGTCCATCTATGCTGTTGGCCCTACGTATTGTTTGCCCACAAAATTGAGGCATGCTGAGTAAAGGAGGGGTGATACAGAGGCTGGCTTACAATGTTTTTTCTGTTTGCCAGTGTCCAAACTTGCTGTAGATGACAGTATTATCAGACTGTTTCAGAACTTCCGTATTTCTGTGTCCCTCAGTAGACCTTAGAAAAAGATTTTACTGTAAGTGCAAAGATCGTATTTTCCTTCTTTTCTTGGAATCTGGTGAAACCCCAAGAAACGCTGTGCCTTCCCCTCCATCCATTATGCCATGCTAATTGACATCTCTAACAAAGTAGTGGAAGCTGGCATTGTGGGATCTGATTATTTACCTGGTTCTGTTCTACTAAACTGTGACATGGCTGATTAGGAGTCAGGGGCGGACTGACAACTCATGGGGCCCCGGGCAATAGTGGATTATGGGGCCCCTGTGTCCTTGCCCGAACTCAAAAAAGCCTATGAAAAAGTACCAGGGGCATCTCATGGGGCCCCCTACTGACCCCGGGCCCTCGGGCAGTGCCTGAGTTTCCAAATGGTCAGTCCGCCCCTGTTAGGAGTATTTGCTTGTAAAGAAAGAAATGCATCCACCAAACAGTTTCCAACTCTGTTCAGCCATACTAGTGATTCACGCACCACTGCAACATTGCATAGACAGGAGGGCCTGCAGCCCTCCCATGTCCTCTTCTGCTTATATTTAAAGCAAGGCGGAATCCTCTGTCTCCCACCGCCTGAAACATGGTAGAAAGACAGAAAAGTAGTAGCGCACTGGCAGTTGCTGATCATCTCTTTTAGCATGTCTATAATCTGTGAAATATTTTTGTAGCATGTCTGCAGTCTCTGACCACCTCCTATAGCATGTCTCCAGTCTCTTACCATCTGTTGTAGTATGTCTTTAGTATCTGACCATCTCTTGTAGCATGCCGGCCATTGCTGGTTATCTCTTGTAGCATGCCCATAATGTTTGACTAGCTCTTGTAGCATGTGTGTACGGTCTATGACTACCTATTCTAGCACATCTGCAGTCTCTTACCATCCCTTGTTGCTCATCTTCAGTCTCTGACCATCTTTTGTAGCATGCCTATAATCTTTGACCAGCTCACATCTGCAGTCTCTGACCACCCCTTGTAGCACATCTGCAGTCTTTTACCATCTGTTGTAGCCAGGGGCGGACTGACCATTTGCAAACTCGGGCGCTGCCCAAGGGCCCAGGGTCAGTAGGGGGCCCCATGAGATGCCCCTGGTACCTTTTTCATAGGCTTTTTTGAGTTTGGGCAAGGACACAGGGGCCCCATGATCCCCTATTGCCCGGGGGCCCCATGAGTTGTCAGTCCGCCCCTGGTTGTAGCATGTCTTTAGTCTCTGACCAACTCTTGTAGCATATTGGCAGTTGTTGGTCATCTCTTGTAGCACGCCCATAATCTTTGACTGCTTCTTCTAGCATGTCTGCAGTCTCTTACCATCTCTTGTAGAACATCTTCAGTCTCAACATCTTTTGCAGCATGCTGGCGGTTGTTGGTTATTTCTTGTAGAATGCCTGTAATCTTTGACTAACTCTTGTATCATGTCTGCAGTCTTTGACCATCTCTTGTAACATGTCTGCAGTCTTTGACCATCTCTTGTAACATGTCTGCAGTCTTTGACCATCTCTTGTAACATGTCTGCAGTCTTTGACCATCTCTTGTAACATGTCTGCAGTATTTGACCATCTCTTGTAACATGTCTGCAGTCTTTGACCATCTCTTGTAACATCTTTGCAGTCTTTGACCATCTCTTGTAACATGTCTGCAGTCTTTGACCATCTCTTGTAACATGTCTGCAGTCTTTGACCATCTCTTGTAACATCTTTGCAGTCTTTGACCATCTCTTGTAACATCTTTGCAGTCTTTGACCATCTCTTGTAACATCTTTGCAGTCTTTGACCATCTCTTGTAACATGTCTGCAGTCTTTGACCATCTCTTGTAACATGTCTGCAGTCTTTGACCATCTCTTGTAACATGTCTGCAGTCTTTGACCATCTTTTGTAACATGTCTGCAGTCTTTGACCATCTCTTGTAACATGTCTGCAGTATTTGACCATCTCTTGTAACATGTCTGCAGTATTTGACCATCTCTTGTAATATTTCTGCAGTCTCTGACCGATTCTTGTAGCATGTAAGCAGGTTTTGACCATCTCTTGTAGCATGATGGCAGTCACTGGCCATCTCTTGTAGCATGCCCACAATCATTGTTCATCCTGGTGAATATCTGCAGTCTCTGACAGCTTTCTTTGGGATTATATTCACTGAATATTATGTGTCACCCTTTGGTGATGTCAAGGGTCGCCCTTGAGGCCTCCACATCAAGAAGGTTGTCCACCATTGACAAAGATCCTCGGCAATGGCTTCCTTTGGAGCCATGTAGGTAGAACCATTAAACGTTAAGCTGTGTGAGGATTACGATATTATGCAGCGCATGAAGACTTGGTAAGTGAAACTAGGAAATGGAAGAATCAGATTTGTAAACTCTCAATTCCCATATTATTGGAACACTTAAAGCCCTCGCTTGTCACTTTCCTGCCATTGAGAGGTCAGCGTGTAATGGAACGCGTGGAAGACGGCCAAGTGTGTGAGTGTCAGTGACAGTCCACTGGTACACGGGGTGCAGGGCACGCTACTGGTTTCAGCCAGGGGCTGCCGAATCAAGTCACTCCCTGAAGGAAGATAAACATGTAGCCAGTGAAAGATTCCTTCATCGCAGCTTGCCTTGTTGCAGCGTGCCAGGAATGACACCCTTTAGGAAGAAAAGCTGGTTTGTGATGCGGGTTACGGTGCCTTTTCTAGAGAGTCGTAAGTGACACGGAGCTGCTGAAACACCCGAATGCAAATCGAAGGTGACACGTGCCAAGGAACAATAGGGATAGAAGGATCCCACCGTTCATCCTGTTTCGGCATTGCATCGTTTGCTTCTTCAGTGACCTGAACTAAACTCAAGCCCAGGCCTTAGGAAGCGTGACTTGTCGGGGCCTGCGTCTTCTGTCATGTTTGCTGAACGACTTTATATCAAAACATTTATGAATGATTTCGATCACTTGCTGGGAATAAACCTGGTGAATGATCAAACAGACTCTTAACAATGCTGGCATTTGTTTGAGTGCCTTTCTGAAATCTAATTTATTTCAAGCTGAACTTCACACAGTTGTAGCGGCTCCTCTCCTGTCCTGAAATAGCTTACACTGGTTTCACTGCACACTGGGAGCGTCTCACAGTGTGCATTAGAAGCTGAGGGAAGTCAAATAATAGCCTGCCTCGTTTCCTGGCTGAAGGACATCCAGCCTGACTGTCCAGTCCATTTCATTTCAATCATGGAGGTTCAATATCACACTACTTGGGGCGGCCTGCATGCAACTGCCTGCCTAGAAAAGCCCATGCTTCCAGACTGACATGCACCCATGAAGACACTGATTGCATTACTCCTCCTAAGAGCCAGCTCACTGCTTGCATCTGGACTGTCAGAGGGCTCTTGAGAGTAGCACTGAGGCATGGTGCTGTGTCTTTTTCAAGAATCTGTGTACAGCACCTGGCCGGAGCCTTCCGTTAGCCATGATCTGCATGCATTGCATAGAAAAGCAAGGAGACCTGGTGATGATGTCACTGAGTCTGAAAACGGCACGTAATGCAAAGAGTTTTTTTTTGTCACTGATCTATCTTCATAGTCCATAGAGGCTTGATTCTGGGAAGATGTCATATGGGGGAGCTCCTACACGGCCATCATGTTAAAATAGGCCAGGTGGGAAGCTGTTAAAGTTGAACCACTTCTCCTAATGCAGGCCATAGATGGGTCGAAAATCGGCCGATTTTTCGGATCGTTAGTGGGCTAATTGTTCGGCCGTTTTTCGGTATTTTGGCAGATTTTTTTTATCGGTAAAGTTGGAAAAAGATCGGCCCGATTTTGCTGATCGGCCGATTTTCGCAGCAATGATGGGCAAATCGGCCGATCTTTTTACCAATAAAAAAAATCTGCGCATGAGCAGTGACCTGCAAGAGGAAGACAAAAAGAAGAAGAAAAAGAAGAAGAGGATGAAGAAGAGGATGAAGAAGAAGTAGAAGAAGAGGATGAAGAAGAAGAGGATGATGAAGAAGAGGATGAAGAGGAAGAAGAAGAGGATGAAGAAGAAGATGAGGAAGAAGAAGAGGATGAAGTAGAGGAAGAAGAAGAAGAGGATGAAGAAGAAGAAGAGGATGAAGAAGAAGAGGATGATGAAGAAGAGGATGAAGAGGAAGAAGAAGAGGATGAAGAAGAAGATGAGGAAGAAGAAGAGGATGAAGTAGAGGAAGAAGAAGAAGAGGATGAAGAAGAAGAAGAGGATGAAGAAGAAGAAGATGAAAAAGAGGATGAAGAAGAAGAAGAAGAGGATGAAGAAGAAGAAGAGGATGATGAAGAAGAGGATGAAGAAGATGAAGAAGAGAATGAAGAAGAAGAAGACGATAAAGAAGAAGAAGATGAAGAAGAGGATGAAGAAGAAGAATTCCAGTCTGGCAAAAAGTGTCCCTGCAGAGAGCTCCGCTATTTCTTTGACAGTTCTTTGACATTTATAGAGGTTGCAACAATGTATCTATTTGTATCCGAATAAAAACATCTGTATCTGAAATGGATACAAATAGATACATTGTTGCAACCTCTATAAATGTCAAAGAACTGCCAAAGAAATAGCAGAGCTCTCTGCAGGGACACTTTTTGCCCGCTGTAGACGGGATGAAAATCGGCCGGTTTTTTTTACCGCTCCTAGTAACGTCGGCCGCTTGAACGACCGATTTTTTTGTTTTTTTAAAGAAAAATCGACCAGTTTTCTCCCCATTTACGGCCTGCATAAGACTATGTCTTTAGGATGTCAATGAGGGGTTAAAGGAGGAGCCAGGGAAGGCAGAATACAGACAGATTAAACTTCTTCAGCAATGACACTTGCTTAGAAATGGATTGATGGCTATCATTTTGGCTGTGTTTGCCCATAAATTTGTCTATATTCAATAGAGAAGATGGGACTTTCAGGGTGCATGAACATGAATACTAAACATATTAAAAAGTTATATAATTTTTGTTTCGTATCTTTGTAAAAAAACACAACAAGAAAGGAAAAAATACAGAAACATAACAATTTCAGTACTAAGGGTAAAACTGAGATTCAAACTTGGTTAGTTAATTGTAGTTACTCCCTACATGTTTCGCCCTCACAGGCTTCTTCAGGTGAGATTTTTTGAAGGAATTTCAACCGCCGGGCGACGGCGAAACATTGTTTTTATGTTTCAGTATTTTTTCCTTTCTTGTGTTTTTTTTACAAAAATACGAAATAAAAATTATATAACTTTTTTATATGTTTAGTATCCATGTTCATGCACCCTGAAAGTCCCATCTTCTCTTTTGAATATTTGCAATTTCAAGGGATGTGGTGCAATAATCATATCTGGTCGCCCGCTTGCCACTTCACTGTTACATAAATTTGTCTATTATTAGACTTGCTATCCAGATAATGGAAACATCCAAAAACATAACTATATAAAGTGTGCTTTACCATGTCAGTTCAGCACTGGAAGTCAGGAAATAACTGTTACTTTGGGTATGTAAGAGCATGGGACCCACTGATTGGCCCAGCCCTGTCACATGGAGTAATTCATATATGCTCCTACATATACATCCTATAGCCCTGTGTAAGCCACAGCACCTATGGCATGTAGATTACAGAGGACCTTCAATCACTCCAGGCCACTGAACAGATGGGTGGTGGAGTAAAAGAAAGATAATTAAAAGTTGCTGGGGGGGGGGGGGGGTAAGTTTAAAGTGGTTGTAATCCCTTATATATACCCAGTGAAGTGACTGGCCTCAGGTGATACACAGAGATGAAACAAATCCTCCTACGTAAGTTGTAACTGTTTATTATTATTATTTATTTATATATTGCGCTGTCAATTTACGCAGCACTTTACATATATATATTGTACATTCACATCAGTCCCTAACCCTCAAGGGGCGTACAATCTAAGGTCCCTAACTCACATTCATACATACACATACCGGTACTAGGGCCAATTTAGATAGGAGCCAATGAACCTACCAGCATGTCTTTGGAGTGTGGGAGGAAACCAGAGTATCTGGAAGAAAGCCACACAGACATAGGGAGAACATGCAAACTCCGGGTAGGTGGTGCCGTGGTTGGGATTCGAACCAATGACTCTAGTACTGCCAGGCGGAAGTGCTAACCATTTAGCCACTGTGCTGCTGTGTTTATCTGCAGTATTCTCTTCTCTCCTGCCATTCAAATCCAGAATTTATAAAGCCTGTCTGAGTTAAGAAATCAGGGGGCGGAGAGCTGAATTTACACACTGTAGACCTCCGTGAAGAGAGCCTTGAGAGCTGATTGGAGGGAAGAGACACACCCCCCTTCACACAGCTCACAGGAACAGAGCTAAGGTTGTCAATCTGCTGGAGGTCCCTCCCCGTCACCATTTTTCTCTTGGTGTCAGGAAAACTTGGCAGTAGTGAATTATGCTGATAGCAGAGGAATGGGGCAGCAGACAAAAATAACCCTTAGTGTTCTGGATTGAGACAAGTACACCCTGTAGAGGGATATACTTTGTTCACGTCTGAGGTTTACAACCACTTTAAGTCCAGCTTTCTGGCCTGCCACCCCTATGCTGTATTTTTTGCTGAACTACAGAGAAAAGAAAATGCTCCCTTGCACTGGGGCTGTGCCACACTGCAAGGGTTTAAAGCTCATCTAGTTCTAGAGGGCCGCAAAAAGTATTTTTTTTTTACCCCGTCTTCCTCTCCCACAGGCTCCCTCCAGGCTCTAACACCAGTCCCCACAGAATCCTCTCCCTTACATTTTGGTGGTTGCACTGCAGAGCCTATAGTGCTGCACTGGATGTGAGGATGGTGAGGGACATTCCTCTGCAGGAGCATAGGGGGAATAGGAGGGCACCAGGTGGTTGGGGAAGCAGTGGATAAACCAAGGTAAGTAAAAGTGCCCGTGAGACCTAAATGAGCATTTAACCCTTGTAGTGAGCAGGAAGTGGGAGGATTTTTCCTTTTCTGGAGGTAGGGCTTACACCGAAGGGTTCAACTGCTGCACAGTGTCATCATCATCCTCAAATCTACTCCTGGTGGAGAGTGGTATTCAATGATGCAGAGAATGGCACTGACTTCATGAGGTAAGGGCTTCTCTTGGCATCCTTACTTTGTAAGTGAGGAGCTGAGGTGGTACCCCCCCAAGGGGAAAGTCCATGACACCCTGCACTCACAGTATGTCCTCAGTCATCCAGGTTGATGTTGGATGTCCTTCAACCTGGAATACTGAGGACATCTAGTGATGGAATTTAAATACAGCAGGGGACAGTGCCAGAGAGGTGAGTATTGCAGCCAGAGCAGCTTGGTTTTTTGTTGGTTTTTTAAACCTCCCCTGTGGGACTACTTTTTTTTTTTTTTCAATTGGACTGTAAAGTGAACCTATTACTTTTCCTCAGATGGATAAAATACAGGTTCACTTTAAAATCTCTGTTCCTTCCAGCTAGTAAAAAGCCTAAAAGTCTTGACCATGTTGTTGCTTTGGGCAGATCTTTATCTCCAGTAAACAGAAGCGCAGAGTCTAGGAGGCCGCCGGCCGGCTGACGGACACATGCTGGCATCCCCAGACTGAAACTTGTGTCAGCTCCCTGGCCACTTCAAACGGACAGCTGATGAGAGATGCTGAAAACTATCCCAGCCACAGAATTTTGGGTAAAGTTTTTGTTTAGGCAATTTGTTTTCTTGTTTTGGATAAATATAAATTTGGAGATTATTTGTAGGTTTGTGGAGTAAGTGGATATGGAGTGTTTCCATATATAGACACAGGGATGTTTGCAAAAAGAACAGGGAGCTCCTAAAATTAGACCAAAGCTAAATTACGAGGCTTGCTCACAATACGGGAATGACGGTGGTGGTGAGGTTTGGTGCTGGGCTAAAAGTAATTCTGAAATATGATATAGAGCCAACCTGTGGCCCTTTGGCACTCTTTGTGTGGCCCTCTGGGCCCCTGCAGATGCTAGTCTGTGTTTCCCTATTGCCCTGTTATAGCAGTAATTTCTAGCAGCCTCATGCAGTATGCTTCCAGTCTATGATTGGCTCTTGAAGCATGTCCGCAGTTTTCAACAACTCCAATAGCATGTTCACAGTCTCTGACAGTCTCCTGCAACATGTCTGC
Source organism: Staurois parvus (assembly GCF_062004578.1). NCBI lineage: Eukaryota > Metazoa > Chordata > Amphibia > Anura > Ranidae > Staurois > Staurois parvus. The sequence goes on along the minus strand of NW_028318111.1, from coordinate 2,691,690 downwards.
AGGCTCTGACAATATCTTGTACATGTCTGCAATCTCTGACCATCTTTTGTAACATGTCCGCAATCTCTGGCCATCTCCTGAATTATGTGCACAGTCTCCAACCATCTCCTCTATGGTGTCTGCAGTCTCTGACCTTCTCCTCTATTGTGTCTGCAGTCTCTGGCCATCTCCTCTATGGTGTCTGCAGTCTCTGACCATCTCTTTTCTTGTGTCTGCATCCTCTGACCATCTCCTCTCTTGTGTCTGCAGTCTCTGACCATCTCCTCTATTGTGTCTGCAGTCTCTGACCATCTCCTCTCTTGTGTCTGCAGTCTCTGACCATCTCCTCTATTGTGTCTGCAGTCTCTGACCATCTCCTCTATTGTGTCTGCAGTCTCTGACCATCTCCTCTCTTGTGTCTGCAGTCTCTGACCATCTCCTCTATTGTGTCTGCAGTCTCTGACCATCTCCTCTATTGTGTCTGCAGTCTCTGACCATCTCCTCTATTGTGTCTGCAATCTCTGACCATCTCTTCTATTGTGTCTGCAGTCTCTGACCATCTCCTCTATTGTGTCTGCATTCTCTAACCATCTCTTCTATTGTGTCTGCAGTCTCTGACCATCTCCTCTATTGTGTCTGCATTCTCTAACCATCTCTTCTATTGTGTCTGCAGTCTCTGGTCATCTCTTCTATTGTGGCTGCAGTCTCTGGTCATCTCTTCTATTGTGTCTGCATTCTCTGACCATCTCTTCTATTGTGTCTGCAGTCTCTGATCATCTCCTCTATTGTGTCTGCATTCTCTGACCATCTCCTCTATTGTGTCTGCATTCTCTGACCATCTCTTCTATTGTGGCTGCAGTCTCTGGTCATCTCTTCTATTGTGGCTGCAATCTCTGGTCATCTCTTCTATTGTGGCTGCAGTCTCTGACCCATTTCCTGTGTCCTTTCCTCAGTCTCTGACCATTTCTTGTGTCCTTTCCTCAGTCTCTGACCATTTCTTGTGTCCTTTCCTCAGTCTCTGACCATTTCTTGTGTCCTTTCCTCAGTCTCTGACCATTTCCTGTACTATGTTTATACATTAAACTTATTCTCCCTGGAGAAGAGAAACGTGAGAGGAGATATGATAGCGATATACAAATATCTCAGTGGTGATTATAGCATAGGGAAAAATTATCCCATTTCAGGAAGCTTAAGACGACACGTGGCCACTTAATGAAATTGAAGGAGAAGCGGATAAACCTTAATAGCTTCCCACCTGGCCTATTTTAACACGACGGCTGGGTAGGAGCTCCCCCGGCCTGGAAGGACATCATATGATGTCCTCACAGGATCACGCCTTAACGGACTCAGCAGATGACAGATCAGTGTACTGGGCCACTGCCGGTACGATGTGATTACTGTGACCAATCATAGCAGATCACATGACAATTGTACACAGTGACTTCCATTCATACCATCCATTGTGTGCTATTGTGTTGATCTCTGTGATTGGTCACAGTGATCACATGGTAAAGACAAGGCAAATCATTGCCCATCTTCACCATGTGATTAGCTGTGGCCAGTCACAGCTAATCACAACAGTACACACTGAATGAATGGATTTAATTCCAAAAAAATGGTTGCTTATAACAGTGATTATCACTGTTACAAGCAATCATATTGCGTACAAACTACGCGTTTATGTACTGGCGAACCAAGACAATGAGATAATTGACCCAGTGAGCTGCTGTTTTTCAATATACAAAAAAGACAGATATTATGAGTCACAGATAAATCCTCATTGAAACAGCGCTTCACTTCTCATGGTCATAACAATAGACCAACACATAATAATAAAAGTCTGAATGAAAAATGATATTAAATAAAATTAAATAAAATATCTTCCACCAAAGTGTAGTAGAGTGCAGGGGCGGACTGACCATTTGGAAACTCGGGCACTGCCCGAGGGCCCAGGGTCAGTAGGGGGCCCCATGAGATGCCCCTGGTACCTTTTTCATAGGCTTTTTTGAGTTTGGGCAAGGACACGGGCCCCATGATCCCCTATTGCCCGGGGGCCCCATGAGTTGTCAGTCCGCCCCTGGTAGAGTGAAAAGAGTATAAAGTCCACCACATAGACCTCTTATAGGGAAAGTCTCTGTAATTCATATAGATTCACTCCAACCCCACCGTGTTCTACAATCTCCCCATCAGACTACAGACTCACCAAATCATGCTGTTAATTCGGCACAACAATATCCTCCTATTGGTCCCGCAATCTCCACCACATAAAAGGATCTGATTGGTCCAGTTCATAAATATAAAGCACAAATGCATCACATAGCATAATTCCGTTTAAAATGTATAAATTAATTTATAATTAACACCATGATTTGGTGAGTATGTAGCATGATGGGAAAATTGTCACCTAAAGAACACAGTGGTGTTGGAGTGAATCTATATGAATTACAGAGACTTTCCCTATGAGAGATCTATGTGGTGGACTTTATCCTCTTTTCACTCTACTACACTTTGGTGGAAGATATTTTATTTAATTTTATTTAATATCATTTTTCATTCAGTCTTATGTGTCCTATTAGGGAGATTTCCCTTCACTTCCTGTCCCATAGCTAAAACAGAAAGTGAGAGAAAATCTCTGCAAATTTAGGGAATTCCTTGGGGACCCCCAGAACTAGTGTCTCCATTGAAAGATGTCTGGGGACAAACCAAACATTTCTTTTAATTTCACTTTCTATGATAATGGTAAACAGGAAAAATATAGAGGGTGACTTTCTCTGTGTTGTCTTTAGTAATACTTAAACTGCCACATTACATTCACACATCCAGAGGCACTGAGTCCCCCAAGCTGTGCCCTATACAACGGTACTACACACAGCACATGGCACACTAAACATGGGGAGACTAGAGGAATGAGGTACCCCAAAACCCGACCTAGCCACCACAGAAGGTGCAGAGGAAGGGGGGGGGGGTCAACTTTCCTGAAGAAGACAGGAGTACCTTCCCCAACAAATTGCCTCTGACCAACCAGCCTGAAGTCGATTGGTCAAATGCGCCCCCTTTGAAGAACATCCACAGCCTGACCATCGTCCAAACAGGGCTGACCCAGCACATCTAAAGCTTGCATGCGCTCATAGGCTGAACTAGGGTGACTGCTGGGGGGGTTTTGCGGGGGGGGGGTGAATGGGGAGAAGGTCTGGTTCGCAGTCCCTGCTCTAATTCATCCCAAAGGTATTCTATTATTCTATCAGGTTGGGGTCAGGACTCTGTGCAGGCCAGTCAAGTTCCTCCACCCCAAACTCGCTCATCCATGTCTTTATGGACCTTGCTTTGTGCACTGGTGCGCAGTCATGTTGCAACAGAAAGGGGCCATCCCCAAACTCTTCCCACAAAGTTGGGAGCATGAAATTGTCCAAAATGTTTTGGTATGCTGACACCTTAGGAGTTCCCCTCACTGAAACTAAAGAGCCAAGCCCAGCCCCTTAAAATCAACCCCACATCATAATCTCCCCTCCACCAGACAAGTACCGTTCTCTTGGCCACCACCAAACCCAGACACGTCCATTGGATTGCCAGACAGAGAAGCATGATTCGTCACTCCAGAGAACACGTCTCCACTGCTCTAGAGTCCAGTGGCGGCGTGCTTTACACCATGGCATCCGACACTTTGCATTGCACTTGGTGATGTAAGACTTGGATGCAGCTGCTCGGCCATGGAAACCCATTCCATGAAGCTCTCTACGCCCTGTTGTTGTGCTAATCTGAAGGCCACACCAAGTTTGGAGGTCTTTAGCTACTGATTCTGCAGACAGTTGGTGACTTCTGCGCACTTCAGCATGCGCTGACCCCGCTCTGTCATGTGACGTGGCCTACCACTTGGTGGCTGAGTTGCTGTTGTTCCCAGTTGCTTCCACTTTGTTATAATACCACTAACAGTTGAGCGTGGAATATTTAGTAGCCAGGAAATGTCACAGATGGACTTATTGCACAGGTGGCCACCTATCACGGGACCACGCTTGGAGTCACTGAGCTCCTGTGAGCGACCCATTCTTTCACCAATGTTTGTAGAAGCAGTCTGCATGCCTAGGGGCGTGACTGTATACACCTGTGGCCATGGAGGGGATTGGAACACCCAAATCCAATGATTTGGAGGGCTGGGCCAATTCTTTTGGCAATATAGTGTATATATAACTATATCTTTCAGTTTTTCTTTTTTTGTTTGCTCAGAGTTTTGCTTTTAGGTGTATGGCATGGGCAATACAGTGGGTATAGTAAAGAATAACCCTAATTAAATAAAAGGACTAACACAAGGATATAACTCACCCAAAGGGTAGAAAAGAATAACCCCCCTTTTAGATCAATCACATTTTGCTGCTTTGCAGCCTGAAATGAAGACAGGAACAGTTTTTGTTTTATCCAGCTGTATTTACTCAGTGCAACTTATAACATCCAAGTGAAAGATATAATAGCAACATATCAGGAAAGAAAAAAAAATCAAAAACAGAATCACTGACTTGAAAAAAGGATCGGCTTCCTCCTAAAAATGACTCAATCAGATGTAGCTAATAACCTTCTCAATGGCACACAAAGCCGTTTGACTTTCAGCTGTGATCAGCTGCGGTTATTTTGATTAGCTGAGCATAAAAAGAGCTTTCCTGGAACATTTCAGTCCCGGTAGTGCAACTGAAGCAAACAATGGACTATGGCTGGCAAGACACTATCAAAAGATCTTCAATATAAAGTTGGGGACAGGCACAAGTCAGGAGATGGATACAGAAACATTTGAAAGGCTTTATCCATGCCTTAAAGCAGAGTTCAGTCTATTATTAAGAAGTGGAAGGTATTTGGTACAACACAGACTCTCCCTGGATCAGGATGTCGCTCCAAACCGGATGAAAGGGCCAGGAGAAAACTGGTCAGAGAGGCTACCAAGAGGCCTACAGAAACTCTGAAGCAGTATCAGGAAATGATGACAAAGAGCGGTCATTGTGTGCAGGTGACAATATCATAAATTCTCCACAAATGTGGCTTGCATGGGAGGGTTGCAAGGAAAAAGCCGCTCCTCAAGAAAGGCCACATGCAGCCACCACTGAGCTTTACCAAAATGCATCTTGAAGATTCTGAGGCCACATGGAAAAAGGTGTTCTGGTCAAATGAGACTAAAATGGAATTATATGGCCTCAACATTAAACAACATGTCTGGCGGAAATCCAATCCAGCTCACTATCCACACCATCCAAATACCACCATTCCTATAGTAAAGCATGGAGGGGGAATATCCTGTTATGGGGGGTTCTCTGCAGCGGGGACTGGAGGACTTGTCAGGATAGAAGGAAAAATGGATGAGGCAAAATGCCATCAAATTCTTGAGGAAAATCTCTTACCCTCTGCCAGAAAGATGTCAATGGGAAGAAGGTTTACCTTCCAACATGGCAATGACCCAAAGCATACAGCAAAAATGAGCCCACATTGGTTGGAGGAGAAGAAGAAGGTGAACCTCCTTGCATGGCCGAGTCAGAGCCCAGACTTAAACCCCATTGGAAATCTGTGGAATGGCCTGAAGACTGCAGTCCACAAATGGTCACCATCAAATTTAACTGAACTTGAGCAGCTCTGCAAAGAAGAGTGGGCAAATATTGCAAAGTCTAGATGTGCAAAGTTAGTAGAGACATATCCCAACACACTAAATGCTGGAATTACAGCAAAAGATGGTTCAACAGAATACTGGCACAAGGGGGTGATCCTTTTTTCCAACTCAGTGATTCTATTTTTAAATAAAAAGACAAAAACAATTTCTGACATATTGGTGTTATATCTTCCACTTTTATGTAATAAGTTGCACTGTGTAAATACAGCTGGATAAAACAAAAACTGTGTCTGTCTTCATTTCACGCTGCAAAGCAACAAAATGTGATTATTTTAAAGGGGGAGGTGATTTATTTTCTATGCCCCCTGTATATGCACTAAATACCGTATTTTCTGGCGTATAAGACGACTTTTTACCCCTTGAAAATCTTCTCAAAAGTCGGGGGTCGTCTTATATGCCGGTATACGGCATGCTGACACTATTTAGGGGGCCGCCGCCCCCCCCCCCTTCCAAGGGACACTAAGTACAGGGGTGGGCAGGGGCTGCTGTTTCTTACCTGGCTCCGGTCCCACGACGATCCAGTCCAGGAAGCGCGACTGCTCCTTCATTCGGTTTGGCTACTGGATGTTCGCACGGCTGCTCGGCTCCGCCTCCTCACCAGGCACACAGGCGGCCAATCACCGGCGAGGAGGCGGAGCCGAGCGGCCCCGCGAAAATCGAGTGAAGGAGCGGCCGGTAAGTGTGCCGTACAGAGGTGCTGCTGCAACCACATATGCTGGCTGCAGCAGCACCATACTGGAACAGGGGTCAGCAAGTGTCATTGGTGTCAGTGGGAGGAATAGTGCCCCATCATTGGTGTCATTGATACCAATGATGGGGCATTATTCCTCCCACTGACACCAACGATGGGGCACTTTTCCTCCCCCCCACTGACACCAACGATGGGGCACTATTCCTCCCCCCCCCCCACTGACACCAATGATGGAGCACTATTCCTCCCCCCCACTGACACCAATGATGGGGCACTATTCCTCCACCCCCCACTGACACCAATGATGGGATACTATTCCTCCCACTGACACAAATGTTGGGACACTATTCCTCCCACTGACACCAATGTTGGGACACTATTCCTCCCACTGATACCAATGATGGGATACTATTCCTCCCACTGACACCAATGATAAGGCACTATTCCTCCCACTGACACCAATGATGGGGCACTATTCCTCCCACTGACACCAATGATGGGGCACTATTCCTCCCACTGACACCAATGTTGGGACACTATTCCTCCCACTGACAGCAATGTTGGGACACTATTCCTCCCACTGACACCAATGATGGGGCACGATTCCTCCCACTGACACCAAAGATGGGGCACTATTCCCCCCACTGATACTAATGATGAGGCACTATTCCTCCCACTGATACCAATGATGGGGCACTATTCCTCCCACTGACACCAATGATGGGGCACTATTCCTTCCACTGATACCAATGATGGGGCACTATTCCTTCCACTGATACCAATGATGGGGCACTATTCCTCCCACTGACACCAATGATGGGGCACGATTCGTCGCTCTGACACCAATGATGGGGCACTATTCCTCCCACTAAAACCTATGATGGGGCACTATTCCTCCCATTAATACCAATGATGGGGCACTATTCCTCCCACTGACACCAATGATGGGACACTATTCCTCCCACTGACACCAATGATGGGATACTATTCCTCCCACTGACACAAATGTCGGGACACTATTCCACCCACTGACACCAATGATGGGGCACTATTCCTCCCACTGACACCAATGATGGGGCACTATTCCTCCCACTGACACCAATGTTGGGACACTATTCCTCCCACTGACAGCAATGTTGGGACACTATTCCTCCCACTGACACCAATGATGGGGCACGATTCCTCCCACTGACACCAAAGATGGGGCACTATTCCTCCCACTGATACTAATGATGAGGCACTATTCCTCCCACTGATACCAATGATGGGGCACTATTCCTCCCACTGATACCAATGATGAGGCACTATTCCTGCCACTGATACCAATGATGGGGCACTATTCCTCCCACTGACACCACTGATGGGGTGCTATTCCTCCCACTGACACCAATGATGGGGCACGATTCGTTGCTCTGACACCAATGATGGGATACTATTCCTCCCACTGACACAAATGTTGGGACACTATTCCACCCACTGACACCAATGTTGGGACACTATTCCTCCCACTGACAGCAATGTTGGGACACTATTCCTCCCACTGACACCAATGATGGGGCACGATTCCTCCCACTGACACCAAAGATGGGGCACTATTCCTCCCACTGATACCAATGATGGGGCACTATTCCTGCCACTGATACCAATGATGGGGCACTATTCCTCCCACTGACACCAATGATGGGGCACTATTCCTCCCACTGACACCAATGATGGGGCACTATTCCTCCCACTGATACCAATGATGGGGCACTATTCCTGCCACTGATACCAATGATGGGGCACTATTCCTCCCACTGACACCACTGATGGGGTGCTATTCCTCCCACTGACACCAATGATGGGGCACGATTCGTTGCTCTGACACCAATGATGGGGCACTATTCCTCCCACTGACACCAATGATGGGGCACTATTCCTCCCACTGATACCAATGATGGGGCAGTATTCCTCCCACTAATACCAATGATGGGGCACTATTCCTCCCACTGACACCAATGATGGGGCACTATTCCTCCCACTAATACCAATGATGGGGCACTATTCCTCCCACTGACACCAATGATGGGGCACGATTCTTCCCACTGGTGTGCATTGGAAGAGGGGTAGTCTTTTACGGCAAGTATAGCCCAAACACTACATTTTAACAGGAAAAGTAGGGGGTCGTCTTATACGCCGGAAAATACGGTACATTAAATGATGTTGTGTTTAATTTCCAGCAAACAGGAATAATATTAATTTAAATTAGTTTGAGATGTAAGGCTCTAAAGTCAGGAGGTTTAGACAAGCTCTTATTAATCGTGACTGTGTCATTATACTAGATGTATAGAGCTTTATGAAGAAATGTAAGTACTGTATAAATACTTTAATGATGGTATGGCAGAGCTCTATAAATACAGCTTTTTGCGAATTATTGTTTATGCAGATTAACACGTACTTTGAACAGAATATGTATAAAGAAGATCTGCAGCCAATCCATAAAAAAGCCGTAACATGGTAATATAAAGAAAGTTATTTGCAAGAGCTTTAATTAAAGTGGCTTCAAAGTCAAACGGTTTTTTAACTTATTGGATTATCTGCATTAAGGGAAAAATCTTCCACTAGCTGTTGCTTCTCTCCCACCCCCCAAACACTTACCTGAGCCTACTTACCCGTCTGCAGCACTGCTGGTCTTTCTGGATTCGCAGGCTTCAGTGAGAACAGAGAGAGTCATTGGGTGCTGTTGGTGTCATCCAAACTCTGAGGAGTGAGCAGGGGGGTGTGGCTGAGCCTTGCCTTGTGTATCTATGGATGCACTGAGGAAGAGGTTCTGCCTCGAAACGCGTCAGCCATTTGAAGGCCTACAGTCCCCCAACAGCCACCATCTAGGGCAGTGGTTCTCAACCTTCCTAATGCCGTGACCCTTTAATACAGTTCCTCATGTTGTGGTGACCCCCAACCATAAAATTATTTACCCAGTAATTATAATTCATGAGTGTCGTTTTACCTCCAATACTGCTGCTTTCAACACAGTAGCTGCTTTTAACAGAGTAGCTGCTTTCAACACAGCAGCTGCTTTCTACACAGTAGCTGCTCTTTACACATCGGAAATATGTGTTTTCTGATGGTCTTAGGGGACCCCTGTGAAAGGGTCGTTCGACCCCCAAAGGGGTCGCGACCCACAGGTTGAGAACCACTGATCTAGGGAGATTATTATTATTATACAGGATTTATATAGCGCCATCAGTTTGCTCAGCACTTTACAATATAACGGGAGACAATACAGCAACAATACAGTTCAATACAAGAGGGAGAGGAGGGCCCTGCTCCTGGGAGCTTACAATCTAGGAGGGAGGGGCTAGTGGTACAAAAGTTAGTAACTGTGGGGGATGGACTGGTAGGAGGAGTAGAAGTTTCCATTATTAGCTGAGGGCAGGATAGGCTTCCCTGAACAGATCGCCTAAAAGTGAGCAGATTAGGCGATCGTCTGATAAATTGGGGTGGAGAGTTCCAGAGGGTGGGGGAAGCTCTGGAGAAGTCCTGGAGACGAGCATGGGAGGAGGAGACAAGGGAGCTAGAGAGCGGGAGGTCGTGCGAGGAGCGGAGAGTACGGTTTGGGTGATGTTTGGAGACAAGATTGGTGATGTAATTTTGGGCAGAGTTATAAATGGCTTTATATGTTATTGTTAATGTTTTGAATTTTATTCATTGGGCAATGAGATGCCATAAATATTTTTAATTTTTTTCGCTATATGAATTTGGACTTTTTATAGCACTTTAGCAATATACTTTTTGTCATATTATCATTTTGTGGATATATTGTGTTTGGTCATTGTATCTGATTGTTTAGTGTACAGCGCATTCACTTTTCATGTATGATACTAGGCATTTGCATGAGTGCTTGTGCGAATGCTCCGATACCTGAAACCAATACTTTTGCGGTGCAATTTGAGCCCATACAAAATGAATGGCTAAAATCGCACCACACCCGCAAGGAAACTACTTTGGACAGGAATCACACCGCATTCCTGTTCAAATCGCATGAGATTCTTTTGCAGTGTGATTTGAGCCCATCGCACTGCAAAGGTATCTGTACCCGATATCAGCAAACTGAAAGTGTCAGTACTCGCCGGTAAAGAAACGGTATCGGTGCAACCCTAGTGCACATACAGTGAGGAGCAGAAGTATTTGAACACCCTGCGATTTTTCAAGTTCTCCCACTTAGAAATCATGGAGGGGTCTGACATTCACATTGTAGGTGCCGTCCCACTCTGAGAGACAGAATTTAAATAAAAATTCAGGAAATCACATTGTATGATTTGTAAAGAATGTATTTGTCTCGCACTGCTGAACAGAAGTATTTGAACATCTGAGAAAATCAGTGTTAATATTTGGTACAGAAGCCCTTGTCTGCAATTACAGAGGTCAAACGTTTCCTGTAGATCTTGACCAGGTTTGCACTGCAACAGGGATTTTGGCCGACTCCTCCACACAGATCTCCTCTAGATCTGTCAGGTTTCGGGGCTGTCGCTGAGCAACATGGAGTTTCAGCTCCCTCCAAAGATGTTCTATTGGATTTAGTTCTGGAGATTGGCTAGGCCACTCCAGAACCTTGATATGCTTCTTACGGAGCCACTCCTTGGTTATCCTGGCTGTGTGCTTCGGGTCGTTGTCATGTTGGAAGACCCAGCCCATCTTCAATGCTCTGACTGAGGGAAGGAGGTTGTTGCTCAAAATCTCACAATAAATGGCCCTACTCATCCTCTCCTTGATACAGTGCAGTCGTCCTGTCCCCTTCACAGAAAAGCACCCCCAAAGCATGATGTTACCACCCCCATGCTTCACAGTAGGGATGGTGTTCTTGGGATGCAACTCATCCTTCTTTTTCCTCCAAACACGACGAGTGAAGTTTAGACCAAAAAGTTCTACTTTGGTCTCATCTGACCACATGACTTTCTCCCATGCCTCCTCTGGATCATCTAGATCAGCGGTTCTCGACCTGTGGGTCGCGACCCCTTTGGGGGTCGAACGACACTTTCACAGGGGTCGCCTAAGACCATCAGAAAACACATATTTCTGATGGTCTTAGGAACCGAGACACCGCTCCTCTCTCCGTCTCCAGGTGTGGGCGGGATGACATGCCGTCCCTGTCATCTGGACACACCCCCGGGATCAATCCTCGCCGGTGATTGGCCGCCGGAACTGTAGCTCAGGAGAGGCACACAGGCGGCCAATCACCGGCGAGGAGGTGGAGTTTGGAGAGGAGGAGCCGAGCGGCACCGCGAAGATCAAGGGAGTGAAGAGAAGGAGAGCGGCCGGAGAAGGAAGACAGCTGACCGGTAAGTGTCTGTACCATGGGAGAGGGCGGGAGCGAGCGAGCGAGCCCAGGCTGGAGCTGGGGTCAGCAAGGTAAGTATCATAGGTGTCAGTGGGAGGAATAGTGCCCCATCATTGGTGTCACTAATACCAACGATGGGGCACTATTCCTCCCCCCACTGACACCAACGATGGGACACTATTCCTCCCCCCACTGACACCAACGATGGGGCACTATTCCTCCCCCCACTGACACCAACGATGGGGCACTATTCCTCCCCCCACTGACACCAACGATGGGGCACTATTCCTCCCCCCACTGACACCAACGATGGGGCACTATTCCTCCCCCCACTGACACCAACGATGGGGCACTATTCCTCCCCCCACTGACACCAACGATGGGGCACTATTCCTCCCCCCACTGACACCAACGATGGGGCACTATTCCTCCCCCCACTGACACCAACGATGGGGCACTATTCCTCCCCCCACTGACACCAACGATGGGGCACTATTCCTCCCCCCACTGACACCAACGATGGGGCACTATTCCTCCCCCCACTGACACCAACGATGGGGCACTATTCCTTCCCCACTGACACCAACGTTGGGGCACTATTCCTCCCACTGACACCAACGTTGGGGCACTATTGCTCCCCCTGACACCAACGATGGGGCACTATTGCTCCCCCTGACACCAATGATGGGGCACTATTGCTCCCCCTGACACCAATGATGGGGCACTATTGCTCCCCCTGACACCAATGATGGGGCACTATTCCTCCCCCCACTGACACCAACGATGGGGCACTATTCCTCCCCCCACTGACACCAACGATGGGGCACTATTCCTCCCCCCACTGACACCAACGATGGGGCACTATTCCTCCCCCCACTGACACCAACGATGGGGCACTATTCCTCCCCCCACTGACACCAACGATGGGGCACTATTCCTCCCCCCACTGGCACCAACGATGGGGCACTATTCCTCCCACTGACACCAATGATGGGGCACTATTCCTCCCACTGACACCACTGATGGGGCACTATTCCTCCCACTGACACCAATGATGGGGCACTATTCCTCCCATTGACATCAGTGATGGGAAACTATTCCTCCCACTGCAAAATTACAGTTATGAAGTAGAAACGAAAATAATTTTATGGTTGGGGGTCACCACAACATGAGGAACTGTATTAAGGGGTTGCGGCATTAGAAAGGTTGAAAACCACTGATCTAGATGGTCATTGGCAAACTTCAGACGGGCCTGGACACGTGATGACTGGAGCAGGGGAACCTTCCATGCAATGCATGATTTGAAACCATGACGGTGTAGTGTTCTACCGACAGTGACCTTTAAAACTGTGGTCCCAGCTCTCTTCATGTCATTGACCAGCTCCTCCCTTGTAGTTCTGGGCTGATTCCTCACCTTTCTTATCATCAGTGATACCCCACGAGGTGAGATCTTGCATGGAGCCCCAGTCCGAGGGAGACTGACAGTTGTCTTTAGCCTCTTCCATTTTCTAACAATTGCTCCAACAGTTGATCTATTTTCACCAAGCTGCTTGGCAATTGCCCCGTAGCCCTTTCCAGCCTTGTGGAGGTCCACAATTTTGTGTCAGGTGTCTTTTGGCAGCTCTTTGGTCTTGCCCATGGTAGTAGTTGGTGTCTGACTGACTGTGGGGTGGACATTTGTCTTTAAAGAGCTCAGACAGGTGCTACGAAGTTATATTAATGAGTGGAGTAGAGGTGGACTTTTTAAAGGCACAGTAACAGGTCTTTGAGAGCCAGAATTTTTGCTGTTTCTCAGATGTTCAAATACTTATTTTCAGCAGTGCAAGACAAATACATTCTTTACAAATCATACAATGTGATTTCCTGAATTTTTTTTTTAATTCTGTCTCTCAGAGTGGGAATGCACCTACAATGTGAATTTCAGACCCCTCCATGATTTCTAAGTGGGAGAACTTGCAAAATCTCAGGGGGTTCAAATACTTCTGTTCCTCACTGTACATGGTTATTGTTACTGGCGACTCCCGTTGCCGCCATCATACGCCGACATGCGTTGTTTTGCGATAAACCCGACCTAAGTGTTCTCAGGCTCCCTCTAGTGGGCATGCACAGTTATTGTGTCTAGCAGCTTCATTTAGTGCGCATGCAAGGTCATGAGGCTCTCTAGTGCACATGCAAGGTTGTTGCTTCTGATGGCGCCCTCTAGTGCACATATGCAGTTTTATGGCAAGCTCCAACAAGGTGTGTGCAGGCTTCCTCTAGCGTGCATGCCGGCTTGACATCCATCTATAAATAATGGGTGGGCAGGTGATTGAAAAATCCGCTCCCTCCATTCATAAATCCTGATTCATTTATAAAAAGCTGTAGTACTGCTTCTATGAATGGAGCAACTGGGCAGAAAGGGTGGACATAGTCGGGTTCTCTTGATGAGAGGCTGTGACTGCCCCTTAATTCTTTTAACCCTCGCTACACCAAATTGTCAGTGGGAGCGAGCATGGGGGATGGACGAAGGGGGATTTCAACTAACAGAGAAGGACACATCCTGCTCACTGTAAGTTGTGCCACTTGTGCGGATTTTGTTTTTTGTATTTTTGACTGCACATAGGCTTTAAATCTACACTATATTACCAAAAGTATTGTTCCCGCCCTCCTACTCATGTGATTCAGGTGTTCCAATCCCCTCCATGGCCACAGGTGTAAAAATCAAGCACCTAGGCATGCAGACTGCTTCTACAAAAATTGGTGAAAGAATGGGTCGCTCTCAGGAGCTCAGTGAAGTCAAGCGTGGTCCCGTGATAGGTGGCCACCTGTGCAATAAGTCCATCCGTGACATTTCCTGGCTACTAAATATTCCACGCTCAACTGTTAGTGGGATTATAACAAAGTGGAAGCAAGTGGGAACAAGAGTGGAATGCCACATAAAATGACAGAGCGGGGTCAGCGCATTTCCATGGCCGAGCAGCTGCATCCAAGCCTTACATAACCAAGTGCAATGCAAAGCGTCGGATGCAGCGGTGTAAAGCATGCCACCACTGGACTCTAGAGCAGTGGAGACGTGTTCTCTGGAGTGACCAATCACGCGTCTCTGTCTGACAATCTGATGGATGTGTCTGGGTTTGGTAGTTGCCAGGAGAACGGTACTTGCCTGACTGCATTGTGCCAAGTGTAAAGTTTGGAGGAGGGGGGATTATGGTGTGGGGTTGTTTTTCAGGGGTTGGGCTTGGCCCCCTAGTTCCAGTGAAGGGAACTCGTAAGGCATCAGCATACCAAGACATTTTGGACAATTTCATGCTCCCAGCTTTGTGGGAAGAGTTTGGGGATGGCCCCTTCCTGTTCCAACATGACTGCCCACCAGAGCACAAAGCAAGGTCCATAAACACATGGAGGAGCCAGTTTGGGGTGGAGGAACTTGACTGTCCTGCACAGAGTCCTGACCTCAACCCCATAGAACACCTTTGGGATGAATTAGAGCGGAGACTGTGAGCCAGGCCTCCTCCCCCGACATCAGTGCCTGACCTCACAAATGTGCTTCTGGAAGAATGGTCCAACCTTCCCATAGACACCCTCCTAAACCTTGTGGACGGCCTTCCCAGAAGAGTTGAAGCTGTTATAGCTGCAAAGGGCGGGGCCACCTCAATACTGAACCCTATGGACTAAGACTGGGGGGCCATTAAAGTTCATGTGTGTGGAAAGGCAGGCGGCCCAATACTCGGGGCAATATAGTATAGTATTTTACATTCGTATCAGTATACTTTTGTCAATATTGTGTATATGTAAAGTGCTGCGTAAACTGACGGCGATATATAAGTATCAGTATAATAAATGGATTTAGACATCGGCTTATCTCAGAGCCCCTCTATATTTACTAAGCTGACCACCGCTGGTTTATAGGAATCACTGTCCGCTCATAAATGGCTGTTGAAAAGAGCCGCTGTGCAGTTTCCTGGGAAATGGATATTTTACAGAGACAAGTGCAGTATAAAGTCCACTCCAGGGCATTGCACCCTGTTCCTGCACTGCGGAAGTATCCTGTACTGGAATTAATAAGTAACCCCAGGGCAAAGGAAAAGGACTCTGCTGTCTAATAATCTGAACTCCATCACACAAACATTCTTATTATATTTTGAGGTTTCCACCTTTGAACAGTAAAATCTCGCCCTCCCCCATGCTGTACAGTCTAATAACATTTATATAGCACTCGGCGTTAATATATAGTGTCCCCTGGTTTGATTGAGAACAGGAAGTGGGGCGTGCGTAGAAAAAATAATTCCCCTCAGGAACAGGAGCTTACCTCTTCTACATCTCTGGATCGGTTCCTTCTAAATTAGTAAATTTCCATGTGAAGCTTAGAAAAACAAAGTCGCCCTCGCAAAACTCATAATTTCTGAAAAGCTCTGCTAAATATGACATGAATCCCACAATTTATTATTAGCGCTGACCTCTGCTGGTCAACGTCTGTAATGAATCATACAGCGTGCCCGGGAGATGGACATTTCAAAGGGCTGAGTGTATTTGTAAGGAATGGAACACTACTAGAGTGACATGTCTGCATGTGCTGTGCGAAAATGATACTGTATGAATTTTATATTGTTTTCTAACCTGTTCCAGCCAGCTGTACACATACATGTGGCAGGATGACGGTAGGCTGTACACATACATGTGGCAGGATGACGGTAGGCTGTACACATACATGTGGCCAGGGGCGGAACGACAACTCATGGGGCCCCCGGGCAATAGGGGATCATGGGGCCCCTGTGTCCTTGCCCAAACTCAAAAAAGCCTATGAAAAAGGTATCAGGGGCATCTCATGGGGCCCCCTACTGACCCCGGGCCCTCGGGCAGTGCCCGAGTTTCCAAATGGTCAGTCTGCCCCTGCATGTGGCAGGATGACGGTAGGCTATACACATACATGTGGCAGGATGATGGTAGGCTATATACATACATGTGGCAGGATGATGGTAGGCTATATACATACATGTGGCAGGATGATGGTAGGCTATATACATACATGTGGCAGGATGACGGCAGGCTATACACATACATGTGGCAGGATGATGGTAGGCTATATACATACATGTGGCAGGATGATGGTAGGCTATATACATACATGTGGCAGGATGGCAATAGGCTGTACACTTACATGTGGCAGGATGACAGTAGGCTATACACATACATGTGGCAGGATGGCGGTAGGCTGTACACATACATGTGGCCAGGGGTAGACTGACAACTCATGGGGCCCCCGGGCAATAGGGGATCATGGGGCCCCTGTGTCCTTGCCCAAACTCAAAAAAGCCTATGAAAAAGGTACCAGGGGCATCTCATGGGGCCCCCTACTGACTCCAGGCCATCGGGCAGTAACCGAGTTTCCAAATGGTCAGTCCACCCCTGCATGTGGTGGTAGGCTGTACACATACATGTGGCAGGACAGCGGTAGGCTGTACACATACATGTGGCAGGATGGCAGTAGGCTGTACACAGGGGCGGACTGACCATTCGAGCACTCGGGCACTGCCCAAGGGCCCGGGGTCAGTAGGGGGCCCCATGAAATGCCCCTGGTATCTTTTTTATAGGCTTTTTGGACTGTGGGCAAGGACACAGGGGCCCCATGATCCCCTATTACCTGGGAGCCCCATGAGTTGTCAGTCATGTGCTTATAGCTGGCGTCGCTGTTCTGTGCTGGCAGTTCACTCACTTGATGCCCCCAGCACTGTGAATGAGTTGTCACCAGTAGCTTCTGCTCACTGTAGGATGGGCTCCTGATCCTGTGACCACTGTGACAGCCAATCATAGTGATCAGATGATGTGGAGCCCACCTACCAGCTCCAGCGTAAGGGATCCTTTACACTTTAGCACACATTAAAGCGCTTACCACTTTAGCATGCATCTTTTATGTGTTTTCGAGGCTTCTGTGATGCTTTACTGAAGCCTGATTAAATGCCCTATGTGTTCCTATTTGTTTTAAAAGGGCTTAGTAATACCCCTGCTCAGCAGATCCAAAACTCATCAGTACCCCGGTTTAGCAGATCCCCACCCCAACACATTAGCACCACTGCTCAGCAGATTCCCAGCTGATTAGTACCCTCATTCAGCAGATTCCCCACTCAGTAGTACCCCAAGCTCTGCAAATTCCCCATTCAGTAGTAACCCCGAGCTCAGCTAACCCCCTGCTCAGTGTAAACCTGCAGCTCTGCTGATCCCCCACTCAGTAGTAGCCCCCAGCTCTCCTGGGACCCCACTCAGTAGTAGTTCCCAGCTCTGCTCATTTCCCTGACAGTGGTAAGCCCCAGTTCTGCTGATGCCCCACTCAGTGGTAAACCACAGCTCTGCTGTTGCCCCACTCAGTAGTACCCCCAGCTCTCCTGGGACCCCACTCAGTAGTAGCCCCCAGCTCTGCTCATATCCTGGACAGTGGTAAGCCCAAGTTCTGCTGATCACCCACTCAGTGGTAAATCCCAGCTCTGTTGTTGCCCCACTCAGTAGTACCCCCAGCTCTCCTGAAACCCCACTGAGTAGTAGCCATCCAGCTCTGCTCATTTCCCTGACAGTGGTAAGCCCCAACTCTGCCGATGCCCCACTCAGTGGTAACCCCCAGCTCTGCTGATCCTTCACTCCTTAGTAACCCTCAGCTTTGCTGATCTCCCGCTCAGTAGTTCAATAATAATGCAATATGCAGTGCTGTGCTACTAAAATTGCGTGATTTAACATGTAGGGCATGAGTGGAGGCGGACACGGACTGGAAGTGACATCATACGGAAGTAAAATCCAAGATCTCTGTGTTTGATATGATTTTAAAAGTTTTAAAAATGTAAGTGCATTTTGCTTTTAGTAAATATTTACAATTTTAACATACTAGACCATAAGAGGCATATAGGTATCTGTTTCCCCACATGGGCAAAGCATATATGGCTACATGAATATATAAAAGCCTTGAACCTTAAAGGTACCATACCCCTCAAAAACCAGAACCCTGGGAAATACAAGAGAAGAATCCCTAGTGGTCTGGATCCGAAGGAGGATCGGAATATTGGTGGGATCTGGGTGGATTATCATATACATGGCATGTGATACTAATCTGAAAGTGAGAGTTCTGTAAGCGCAGAGGATGGCACATACCGTGTGAAGTCTAGAAGCACAGCGTGTAAGACTTTGGTGTTGGATAATCACTTTAACAAGAGTCTCAGGATTTGTGTCATCCTATTTAATATCACACTGTGAATCATATGGACTGAGTACTATAACATTGCTATTGGACCTCAATGATTATTGGTATATTTTATTGCACATGTTTTGGCATCTTGTGAGGTTGAACATTTCTATTTTGTTTGTGGCACACGTTGAAGAGAAGGTGGTGAATATATATTGTTTGAATATCTTTAGTATTAAGGTTTATATACCTTACACAGTTTTAGCAGCGCAGCATCGCACATTGCACTGTTATGCAATTACACAAAAGTGTGGGAACACCTATTAAGGTAGCTCAGGAGTTAAACTTTAAAAATTTTTTTTTTAATTTACCCCGCTCAACAGTAACCCCCAGCTCTGCTGATCCCCGCTGAGCAGTAACCCCCAGCTCTGCTTATCCCCCGCTCAGCAGTAATTCCCAGCTCTGTTGATCACCCGCGCAGTAGTAGCCCCCAGCTCTGCTGATCCCCCCGCTCAGTAGTAACCCCCAGCTCTGCTGATCCCCCACTCAGTAGTAATCCCCAGCTCTGCTGATCCCCCACTCATTAGTAACCCCCAGCTCTGGTGATCCCCCGCTCAGTAGTAACTCCCAGCTCTGCTGATCCCCTGCTCAGTAGTAACCCCCCCAGCTCTTCTGATCCCTCACTCAGTAGTAACCTCCAGCTCTGCTGATCCCCTGCTCAGTAGTAATCCCCAGCTCTACTGATCCCCCGCTCAGTAGTAATCCCCAGCTCTACTGATCCCCCGCTCAGTAGTAACCCTTAGCTCTGCTGATCTCCCACTCAGTAGCAACTCCCAGCTCTACTGTTCCCCTGCTCAGTAGTAACCCCCAGCTCTGCTGATCCCCCGCTCAGTAGTATCCCCCAGCTCTGCTGATCCCCCGCTCAGTAGTAATCCCCAGCTCTACTGATCCCCCACTCAGTAGTAACCCCCAGCTCTGCTGATCTCCCACTCAGTAGCAACCCCCAGCTCTACTGTTCCCCTGCTCAGTAGTAACCCCCAGCTCTGCTGATCCCCCACTCAGTAGTAACCCCAAGCTCTGCTGATCCCCCACTCAGTAGGAACCCCGAGTTCTGCTGATCCCCCGCTCAGTAGGAACCCCCAGCTCTGCTGGGGTACAATTTTTTAAGCAAGCAAAGAAAACACAACAGTGTTACAGAACTGCAAGGTAACCATTTTATTTAGTGGGAGGTGCTTTGATTGGCATTCAGAGTGCTTTAAAAATGCATGTCCGATGCCATATTTTGAAGCAAATGTAAACGAGCCCTTAAAGTGGAACATCACTCTCTCAATCAGTTTGGACTATTTTTAATCCTTATGCTGCTAGCATTAGTAAATAGATAGGAAAGTATATCATATTTACTTCCTGGTTTCCATGCCTAGGAAAATGAGGTCATACATCCCAGATGTCTTCAGGAGGGGAGGGAGGGTTCTCAGCTCAGCCAATGCATGAGCTAAGGGCAGATGGATTCCAGGAAATAAATGCTGCATGATTTATCTGCCCTTACTCAAGTTGGCCACTGCCAGAAATGCCAGGGGGTGATGTTTCAAACTGATTTTTGCAATCTGTGAACCACCAAGGAGATTTTTCTTTATATTTCCTGTCCCACAGCCAAAACAGGAAGTGAGAGGAAATCTGTCCAAAGCGAGGGAATCCCTGGTTGTCACCAGAACTAGTGTCCCCATTGGAAGATGTCATCTCTATTTCAATTCTAATATCAACCCAAAATGTGGGATTTTCTTTCACTTTGATGGTAACCGTAAACAAGACAAATATAGAGGGTGAATCTCCCTAATAGGTGCAGAGACAGTAATAAAAATCTGACGGGATTCTAATCTCCACTATCCAAAACTAAAAAAAAAAAAGATGTGTTTAATTATACTTAAAAAGCTAGTGGTAGGAGGTTACATATTATTTTAAAGTGATTGTAAAGGATAAAATTGTATTTTTTTTAAATAACAACCATGTTATACTTACCTGCTCTGTAAGTGGTTTTGCACACAGCAGCCCCGATCCTCCTCTTCTCTGGTCCCCTACTAGCGCTCTCGGCTCATCCCCCCCAGTCAGGTTCCCTCAGAGCAAGCCGCTTACTATGGGGGCACTCATACATGCTCACTTCCGAGCTGCGTTCTGTGTGTCCATTGGCACACAGAGCAGAGCACTGCTCAGCCTCGCTCCCTCCTCACTAGCTGTGATTGAGAGTAGCAGGAGCCAATGGTTCCCACTGCTGTCTCTGAGCCAATGAGCAGGGAGAGAGCCGCTGCTCTCACTCACAGCACTGGATCGAGATCAGGCTTAGGTAAGCATAATGGAGGGCTACACGGATAGCTGTATGCAGAAGGTTTTTTACCTTAAAGGAGAAATACGTCAAAACTCTTTTGGCTGTACTTCTCCTGTGGATCACAGGAGTGCAGGTCGTCCTGCACTCCTGTGACACGTTTTCAAATGACAGCAGACTGAAGTCCGCTGTCGGCTGATGTCTCTCAGCCAGGCCAGGCTGGGAAAAGATGCCAACTTCACAGTCGGTATCCACCCCAGAATATGGAGCAGCACACAGCTCAGCCTCTCAGCAAAGCGCTGCGAGCCTGAGCCAGCCTCTCCCTCCCCCTCCACGGCCCAGCGCTCCAGTGAGTGCTGGATGGGGTTGAGCAGAGAGCGGTGACTTACAGTCCCTACTCTCTGCTCAGAGCAGAGAGGAGAACTCAGCAATCAGTGGTCATGTGATCGATGAGTTCTCACCCTTAGAGCCAGTGGGGGACAGGTGACACAAAAGACCGATGCTACATCCACCTAGGTAAGTATAATGGGGGATAAAAAACATGCTTCCCTTTTAACCGCTTCTAGTCTGGACACTCTCACCCCCTTCCAGCCCAGGACAATTTTCAGCTTTCAGCGCTATCACACTTTGAATGACAATTGCGCGGTCATGCAACACTGTACCCATATGAATTTTTTAGCATTTTTTTAGACAGATAAAACTTTATTGTGGCGGTATTTATTCACTACTGGGAATTTTATTTTTTTGCTATATAAATGAAAAAGTCCAAACATTTTGGGGAAAAAAAGTATTTTTCTTTTAAAATTTAGCAATTAAATAATCTTTCTTCATAAATCTTAGCCAAAATTTATTCAGTTATCTTTTTAGTAAAAAAAAAAAAATAACCCAAATTAGTTTATAACCAAAAATTATAATTTTTCAAAAGATTTTTATTTTTTTTTATATTATTATTTATGTTTTTTGTAACATACTGTCACCCTAACAGTACAGTGACACTGTACTACTTGTGGGGGGGGTGATGAAGATGTTTTTTGTTTTTTTTTTACACTGATTGCTTTTACACCCATAAAGGCTGTAACATCAATCATTTCTCCTTCTCTCTGGCTGCATTCTTGCAGCCATTAAGAAATACTGTGTGAGCTGTGATTGGTCACAGCTTGTCACATGTTACAAGGCTGTTGTGAATAGCCTTGTACCATGTGACCTCTGTGGTCATTCACAGATTTCACACATAGTAAGCAATGATGTCAGAAGTGACATCTTGCTTACTACTATTCATGTGATCACTGATTGGCCAATCAGGTCCTGTACAGCGATCAGTCTTCCGACGGCATGCTCCCGGGGAGCGCGCACAGGAGGGGAGGACGTTTATAAACAGCCACCTGCTCCTGAAATGGTGGTTAATGCATAGACTGCAGTAAGATAAAACACCTTCAGCCTTTAGAAGCCTTTAAAGGATAAGTGCACCTTCGGGAACGTGTTACATGTTCCACCTGTTTTTAGGGTGGAACATGTGACATGTTCTCGCTCCTGCAGCTCTTAGCAAACAGCACTAGCTGTCACAATTTAAAAAACTCCGCCCACCTAGCCACTTCATTCGTTGATTCACTGCTTGTAGTTCTCAATGAACTACCAGGGTGCTGGTGAACGCTCTAGGCAGCTCATTGATTCTGTCAGTGTGTAACTGCCTGTCCATACGAGGTACAAGCAGACAGCTTACACTGACAGTCTGCAAAAGCCCTGCATTGCACCTGCAGTCTGCTGATCATAGATGCCTTGCTCTGCTGACTCCCAATAAAAAAAATAAGAAGTGCACATTTTTTCACCTGCAAAAGGATGGGCATATATATATATATATATATTTTTTTTTTATGTGAACTTATCCTTTAATTCTTCAATGTGGCTGAACTCTCAGTAAGCAGAGAAATACGTATATGGGAATAGTTTTACCTGTCAAATGATTTTTCTTATTGGCAGTCCAATCCCGGGATTTACACAGCTCTGCTGCACGGTACTGTATAGCAGAGAAGAGGAACAGATATTTTGCTGCTGCAGTTTCACTTTCACTTACATCCATACCCTCAAGCTGTGACTAGACAGTGAAAGGAGAAGCAGCAAGCTGTTGATCTCATCTTTCTACCACTATGTTGTCTCCTCCTGTCAGCATGCACTACAGGACGCCTCATTAGCTGTTCTGCTGGTTCTTTTTTCCTCTCTCTATGCCCTGCTGTAAAGTTTTGTACAATGGGCTGCAAGAGGCTGATACCAGGTCAAATTCAGGTACCTGAACTTGGATACTACTGGACTACTACTTGGATAATCATGTATTAATGAATACAGAGCTGCATTAATTTGTGCCTTTTATGTCTGCCTGGGGTTCAGGTTTAAAGGTACACTTCATGAAATGTTTACACGTTGACCACCTGAGTACTGCGACATAGCCGAAAGACGGGTACAGCACGGCTCTCTTATTCTGGGATGGTGTTCATGGACGTCCCCCAGAACACGCCTCGCACATGCCCCCTGGGGCACGCTATGTGATTGCTGTGGCCTTTGGACAGCCGATCACAGATCGAGGTAAAAGGCCAATCACAGCCGATCCCATGTAAATAAACTTGTCAGTTATCAGAATTTACTATCCTCATGCAGTGTCACTGTGAGGAAAGGAGAGCTGATAACCAGCTAGGCTGTCAGGGCACATTTACACTGATAGGGCACCATGAGTGCCGCCTATCAGAACCCATCAGTACTGCATGTCAGTGCTCATCAGTGCCATCTCATCAGTGAGCCTTATCAGTGACCATCAGTGCAGCTTCATCAATTCAGCCTTATCAGTGACCATCAGTGCTGCCTCACTAGTATCCATCAGTGCAGCCTTATCAGTGACCATCAGTGCATCCTCACTAGTGACCATCCGTGCATCATTTGTTAGACATTCATTTCTTTTGAATTTTTTTGTTGCTATTCTGTCTACCATTCGATTTTTAGACCGATCATTTCTTTGTGAGTGGGCAAACATTCAAAATCAGCAGGGGATCAAATACTTATTTCCTTCACTGTATATACTGATATACTATACAATCATATTTAGACTGACATTTCTGCTTATAAAGGGTCACTTTACAGGCAGTTCCACCTATTCTCTAAACCCCAATCCCCCTTCCACTCTTATACTCACCTGTCCCCCAATTCATCGACAGCTCGACTGTGCAGCCTCCTGGGTTCCACACATCTGTATGTCAAAATTGTATTCGCCAGACCTGCGCATTTCTTCCACAACCTACATTCAGGCTTATGGAGGGCTCGTACTCTGACTCCATAGGATTCTATTAATAAGTCCGGAGTATGAACTCTCTATAGCATTAAAGAGGTTGCAAACCTCTGAGATAAAAAAATGAACAAAACATATCTTTCTATAGTGTGTACATTCCTCTATCCAAGGCACCTAGTGTAATTTTTATCTGTGCTGTCATTTCTCTACTATTTGCATGACTCACTTCTGAGAATCTGTGCCGACACCAGACAAACTCAGGAGATGGCCCTGCCCCCCCCCCCTTCCCCAGTTCACAGCAGATGACTGACATCCTCAGCTGTGCATGTTTCCCTATGAGATTGTGTAGAGGAGGAGTTTGTTCCTTCCCTCCACTTAGGTCTCAGATTACACTCAGCTCCCTGCTGTATGCAAAGTGTGTCATCAGATGCCTGCCCCCTGCCTTCTCAAGCACAAAAATGTTGTGTAAATTCTGGACTTTGAATGAATGTACAGGTGAGAGGGCTGCAGATAAATAGGTACAGCATATGTAGGGGGATTTGTTTAATTTTTCTGCATCACCTGAGGCCAGTGTCACTTCACTGGGTATATGTAAGGGTTTACAACCATTGTAAATGGAGGGAGATTGTACAGAGCATACAGCTGAGATCTCATTGGATCGGGGACCGTTGGGACTGGCAGGGGTAGCTAAGGGCAAAGGGGTTAAAAAATAGGTGCAAGTGCACACCTGATATGCAGTTACATGTGAAGTCTGTACATAGTGCGAGGATACACGTGTTTGGATTGGCAAATCATGTTTTTCCTGTTTGTAGGTTTAGTTCTCTTTCCATTAATCCACTGGAGTCAGGGGTTCAGTTACCAAATGATTTATAGTAAAATGTTAAAAAGGATTCCAGAGTACAGAAGTGTGACTTGTACAGTAGGTTATACTGCCATGCGGGGACAGTGCCAGCAGACACGGGGCTTATACCAGATCAAAGGCAAACTGTGATCGTGATTCAGCATAAAGGACAGAACCTGTATAAGCTGGACAACAAACATCCCATAATCATTGCTAGAAGTTAAATGCAGGATGCAATAAAGACGCCATTATCAAAAAAGCAAAATATGTTTAATATTTGGACAGTATTGTAATGTGCTTGTTTTCTAAAGTTCTGCATACTTGTTCCTACTCTGGAGGGTCAATAGGTTCAAGTAAGTCAGAAATTAGGAACACTGCACTGTATGCAGAAGAGAATCTAATGCTTCTAAGATGAAAATTAAATCACCAGTATTGTTCTTTTAAAGACCCTTTACTTTGACAGTCAATGATTATGTGTGTCCTTACCTTGGCGGCCAGTGTAGAAGGCTCCCCTACATTGGTGGTCAGTGTCAACCCCCCCCCCCCCCCTTATAATGGTGGTTAGTGGGCATTGGTGGCCAGTGCTAATGTGTGTCCTTACCTTGGTGGACAGTGCAGAAGGCTCCCCTACATTGGTGGTCAGTGTCAACCCCCCCTTATAATGGTGGTTAATGGGCATTGGTGGCCAGTGATTATGTGTGTCCCTACCTTGGTGGCCAGTGTAGAAGGCTCCCCTACATTGGTGGTCAGTGTCAAAATGCCCCCCTTATAATGGTGGTTATCGGGCATTGGTGGCCAGTGATTATGTGTGTCCTTACCTTGGTGGCAAGTGTAGAAGGCTCCCCTACATTGGTGGTCAGTGTCAAAATCCCCCCCCCCTTTATAATGGTGGTTAGTGGGCATTGGTGGCCAGTGATTATGTGTGTTCTTACCTTGGCGGCCAGTGTAGAAGGCTCCCCTACATTGGTGGTCAGTGTCAAAATCCCCCCCCCCCTTTATAATGGTGGTTAGTGGGCATTGGTGGCCAGTGCTAATGTGTGTCCTCACCTTGGTGGACAGTGTAGAAGGCTCCCCTACATTGATGGTCAGTGTCCAAATCCCTCCCCCCTTATAATGGTAGTTAGTGGGCATTGGTGGCCAGTGGAAAAGTGGCCCTTTATTATTTCAGGTACTTATATACACCCAACACCCAGACAAATTTTCGGCAATGTGAACATTGACTGTCACTTAAAGTGGAGCTCCAGTCAAAGCTAAAAAAAAAATAAAACTGTAGCTGCTGACTTTTAAAAAAACAGCCATTCACCGCAGCAAGTTTCACTGGCCGTCCTCTCTTCCTGGCACCGACATCTTAAGTGTGGGCGCCCGGCTGTGACAGCTTGTGGCTTAAAAGCCGGGTGCCCACTGCGCATGGGATCTGAGGAAGAGGCAAGTCCTCGAAACATGTTAGCTGGTTGGAGGTTCAGGGTTCACATTGCAGATATCACTCAGTGAGGACTAGACTGTGCTGTTCTTTTTATGATGTGCCTTTTACATTATTCATCTGTGAGTATATTACTTATAATTTTTTATTAATAAATGTTTTTTTAACCCCCCTGGCGGTATTCCCGAGTGTAGCTCGGGGTAAAGTTTCAGTACCACAAGCGGTAACCCCGAGCTACACTCGGGCTTACCATGCAGCGCTGCTCTGGGATCTGTTCTTCACTTACCTTGTCCTGCGCTCCCGCGATGTCCCTCCTGCAGTGTCCCCGGCAATGTCCTCCAGCTGATGCCGGCATCTGTCTTCCGGGTTCCGTTCCCTGCAAGCGTTGGGATGTATGGGGGGCGGAACTGGTGGGAAATTCAAAAAATGTGAAAAAGTGACATTCACTAAATACACTAAAATCACATAATATAACATTCCTGTATCAACCCATTTCACATACATTTTGTCCCGAGTGCTTTGTC
The DNA here is from genome assembly GCF_062004578.1 of Staurois parvus. Lineage (NCBI taxonomy): Eukaryota > Metazoa > Chordata > Amphibia > Anura > Ranidae > Staurois > Staurois parvus. Next base: position 2,664,545 of record NW_028318111.1, on the reverse strand, counting down.
CGGCGCCCTGCCTGCATTTTTACTGTTCTTTCTGCCTGGAAACTGAGAAACGTCCATGGCGTCCAAAAAGCGTCCCTTTAGGTCAAAAGCGGTTTTAGACCGGCTAGAGAACAGCGATAGTAAATCAGAACCACTTGCAGAATTGAGTGATAATGATTCGTGGGGGAAATTCCTCATCAAACACTGAAAACGATTCTGCGACTTTGCTCAGCAATGTGCGAACTTGGCGCTATATTTCACATTTCAGTGTTTTTGGTTTGATTATATTATTGAATTAAATTTATTATTATATTATTATTTTTTATGATTATTTATTAAATTATAATTTATGATTTCATGTTTCAAATTTTAACATACCCGGGATGTTTACTAGACTCTTGTTCGGACAGATTTCAGTGAGTTATTCCTAAAAATTACAGCCTACAATAAAAAACTACATATTTCCATGCAAAAAAATGTACCGCTTTGAGCACAGAAATATGGACATAATCAGACCGCTAGGGAGGTTAAGGTAATGCACTAGGCCGGCGCGCCCTCTGTTTTCTTTGCATCCCAAGTAGTTGTGAATGGTCCCATAGTCTTCTGGGACCTGTCATGTGTGTCAAAGAGGGAGAAGGGGAGGACAACTTCCGCTTCCGATTGCCTAGGCGATCACATTGGAAGTGGGAGCGGGTACCTGTCAAAATTGGAAACCTGCTTCCCAAAGGTGCCAATTCCTCACGGGGAGTGGGGGACCAGTGCTTCAAGCGGAACGTCCGCTTTGGGTGGAACTCCGCTTTCAATATTACATATATAATGTGCCCGATTTTTAGTTCTAAAGCATGACGCAGCCATAAAATTGTCCCCGCACAGACCATGCCAGCTCTTGAGATCCTTTAGAAGGAGATGTCTTCGGTGAGGAGGAGTTAATCTTAGGTATTGTCTCACCCGCCGCAGTGAAAATAGCACAGAACGGAGATGGATTTTAATGTTTCAAAGAGATACTGGAAGAAGGGAGAGAGAGAGGCCCAAAATACACGTCTCATGCAGCCCAGAGGACACATTAGTAAAAGACGGCGGCTTTATTGTGGGAAATGGAGCCGTAGACAACATTCTCTGTGCCCTGTGCAGGGTTCTGACTTTTATTGTTGTTCATGCTGGCAGGACTGGCATTGTCTGGGTATCTCAGATTAATTGGAAAATTTATAATACACCACAGTTCTATTGTTCAGTGCAAGTCACTGACCGCAAAGTGACAGTCATATAGACATCTTTATGTGTGAGCAGATCTGCCTAAGCTAACTGCCGCTCACTGACGGTTTAGTAGCTATTGTGCAGCAGTTAGTGAAAGCTACATCATGTCACCCAAAGGGGCCAAAACACCTTTGTGGTCATATTAAGTCACAGTTAACCGTTAAAGTGGTTGTAAACCCTTACATATATCCAGTGACTGGTGTCAGGTGATACACAGAGATGAACAAATCCTCCTGCATAAGTTGTATCTTTTTATCTGCAGCTGTTTCTTCTCTATAGCCAAAGTGCAGAATTTATACAGCTTGTCTGAGCTTCATAAATCAAGGACAGAGAGCTGAAATTACAAACTGCAGAGCTCAGTAAGGAAAACTGCAAGAGCTGATTGGAGGGAAGGAACACACCCCACCCCCACGCCCCTTCACACATCACACAGGAAAACAGCTGAGGCTGTCAATCACAGGCTGTGTGTTGCAGGTCCCTCCACCTGTCACCTTTTTTCTCTTCAGGCTTCAGGAAAACTTGTCAGAAGTGACTCATGCAGATAGCAGAGGAAAGACACAGAAGACAGAAATGACACTTAATGCGCTGGATTGAGACAAGTACACACTATAGAGGGGTATACTTTGTTCATATTTCATGTCAGAGATTTACAACCACCTGATGATTTATTTGAACCTTTTTTGTAAGCAATGGCATAGACCTCTGTGACCAAGTCCCAGTGGGAGAGGCAAAACACGTCCAAAACAGCGATACTAGTTGTGGCCACAAAATCAAACATATTCCAAGAGCACAGTGTGACGGGAGTGACTTTTGGGGGTGGGGGGACCTCTGTATCATCTTCCCAAATTCCCATTATGTTTAAGGCACCCTGTGCCTGTTAAAGGGTACAGGGTGTGTAAATGTGAATGTCTAGTGTATAATATGTGTTCCTTTGTTCTCGGCCACATGGCTCTCCATTGTTTGTTTGCCATGTGCTACCCCCCATTGGGCTGTGTCTTCCTGTCCAGCCAACTATTATGGGATGCATGTGTCCCTGTATTGTCCCTGCCATGTGGTTGCCTATTGTTCTATGCCATGTGCTTCATCCCATTGTTCTGTGTCTTGGTTGGATGGGGAGGGGTGATGAGGTGTTTCCTGCAGCCTTCCACTGATGGGGCGGGCTGATGATGTATTTCCTGTTCCTGGTTGTGTTTCCCCGCCCTCTGTATATATCCTGTGTTTTGTGTTAAAATAAATGGAGTTGGCTTCCTGTTTTAAGAAGAGCTGGGTGCTGTCTATTTCCTGAGAGATTTCAAGGGTGTGGTCCGTGGATGGTGTTCGGACAGGGGAAGCTGCGGTATAACGGAATATACCCAAGTGCGGTCGGGTACCGGTTCCCTTACACACAGGGTCCAGTTTAGAGCGCAATCTCAAATCTTCCAGGCATAGGAATCAGAGTCATAGTAGATACAGATGCAAGCAGACCCCCTGGTCTACAGTTCAGTTGCACTGGTTCTTATACTTTCATACTCTTTACTGCCCAAGAGAAAAATTAACAATCAGGAATAGCGAGCCAAGTGGAAATATGTCAACGTGACCCTGTGTTATAACTACAGCCCACTTAGTCTGAAACGCGTCAACACTCTGTGTATATGGATTTACAACTACTTTAAGGCTGTTTTCACACTGACTTTTTTACGCAAATACTGAAGAAAAACATGTAACCATGTATTCCTAATGAACACTTCACACTGATCAGTTGCGGGTCCGGTGCGTTTTTCAAAGTCCTGCTTGCTACATTTTTGGTGCAGGTTTGGTGTGAAAAAAAAACGCACCTCCCTACTGACATCAATAGAAAACACGGAACCTTAAACAAAAGAAACATGGAAAATGCAACTGCAATGCTAGCTGCCTGGCTGTCATGCTGCCCTGTGGTATGGAAGATGTATGCAGATAAGGACTTCTGTCATTCCTTAATTCTTCTCCTCTCCTTATTTTTTTTGTGTATCAGTGACAATTAGAAAAGTGTTGGACAGGGATTTTGTTTCCAAGTAGACCAATCTTGTCTCCAAATATCACCAAAACCATACTCTCCACTCCTGCTCTCTAGCTCCCTTGTCTCCTCCTCCCATGCTTGTCTCCAGGACTTCTCCTGAGCTTCCCCTATCCTCTGGAACTCTCTACCCCAATTTTTCAGACTACTCTGCTCACTTTCAGGCGATCTCTGAAAACCTGTCTCTTCAGGGAAGCCTCTTCTGCCCTCAGCTAATACTGGAATCTTCTACTCTTCCTACCAGTCTATCCCCCACAGTTATTACCTTTTGTACCACTAGCCCCTCCCTCTTAGATTGTAAGCTCCAAGGATCAGGCCCTCCTAACCCTCTTGTATTGAACTGTATTGTTGCTGTATTGTCTCCCGTTATATATGTAAAGTGCTGAGCAAACTGTTGGCGCTATATAAATCCTGTATAATAATAATAATTACCATTACCACTACCATGTCCACTTGTGGTCCTTGGTGAACGTTAAACCTGGAACCTTGCTTCTGCTATCGCTTTCCATCTGGCCTTCTCTCTTGTCAGGGGAAGGTTCTGCTTTGCACCATGGCTACCTGTCATTTCCTGGTTGTCATCCATCCACCAGGTTTTCCTCTTCCCCCTTTCCCTTTCTTTTTCTTGCCTTTCCCATAATTTTGCATAGCTCATCTCTAGCTAGGATTCTTGTGATATTTTGGCAAATGATTGGCATTTTCTCTTCAATATTCCATCCAACAGATGTGATTTTGCTTCATTCTTTGCTTTGCACCTCTTCATTTGGGACCATATCCATCCGGCTGAGATCTTTCTGGAGCACCAAGTTCCAAACTTGTGACCCCCTTTATTAGAGGCACTGGGGTTGAGTTGCCAAAGGCAAAAAGATCGTTCACTTTGCAAGGGAATATTCCCCAGAGTTTAGTGAATAAGCTGAAGCTCTACTGACATTCATTAAGCAAAATATTTTTTGTTTGTTTTTTATTTTCCTGGAACATGATTGGGCATTCTTTGCAAAATGAGAAACATAGAAAGACCTTTATTGTCATTGCAAAAATAAAATTTACAACAAAATCAAATTATCACCTTAAAAAGCAGAAAATCAATAATACCTTAAAACGGAGCTCCACCCAAAAGGGGAAATTGCGCTTTAAGGCTTTTCTCCCCACTCCCCATTAAGGATTGGCACCTTTATGGAGCTCGGAGAAGGGGGGGAAGGGTACCCAAATTTGGCAAGTACCCGCTCCCACATCTGCTGCGATCGCCTAGGCGATCAGAAGCAAAAGTTGTCCTCCCTCCCTCTCCATAGTCTTCTGGGACACGTGACAGGTCCCAGAAGACTACGGGGCCATTCACAGAGCACAGCACGTTTCTCGCATGTTGCAGCCGGGTGTCCACACTGAAGATGCCGGCGCCAGGGAGAGAAGACGGCCGGTGAAATCAGCGGTGGTGAAGACACAGCTGGACCGAGGGACAGGTAAGTGGCTGTATTTTAAAAGTCAGCAGCTGCAGTTTTTGTAGCTGCTGACTTTTATTTATTTATTTATTTTTTTAGGTGAAACTCCGCTTTAACCACGCAGATAGAAAAAAAAGAATATATTGCAACTGAACGTTCTGAAAATCACAAAAACACCATCCGGCTGTGACTCACCGTCTACATTTAATGTTTACATGTATAGGGATAGGAAGACTCTATCCCTAAATCTATGGGGAGGATTTACTAAAACTGGAACACTCAGAATCTGGTGCAGCTGTGCATAGGAGCCAATCAGCTTCTAACTTCAACTTGTTCAGTAAATGATAACCCCCCCCAATAAGAAGAATCATTCTCTATTTGCTTTGCTCTACAAAGGAAATGGGACTGATAGATCTCATCCAAGTAGAGAAATTTGACCATATTCACTAAGCTGTGGGATGAATTCCCTGACAATGTGCAACTTCCCATGAACAGGCTATTTTCCTTGAAGTGTTACTAAACCCAGGATCCTGCATTCACTATATCTGGTCTCCCAGGACCCTGCATTCACTATATCCGGTCTCCCAGGACCCTGCATTCACTATATCTGGTCTCCCCAGACCCTGCATTCACTATATCTGGTCTCCCCGGACCCTGCATTCACTATATCTGGTCTCCCTGGACCCTAAACTCACTATATCTGGTCTCCCTGGACCCTGCATTCATTATATCTGGTCTCCCCAGACCCTGCATTCACTATATCTGGTCTCTTCGGACCCTGCATTCACTATATCTGGTCTCCCCGGACCCTGCATTCACTATATCTGGTCTCCCCGGACCCTGCATTCACTATATCTGGTCTCCCCGGACCCTGCATTCACTATATCTGGTCTCCCCGGATCCTGCATTCACTATATCTGGTCTCCCCGGATCCTGCATTCACTATATCTGGTCTCCCCGGACCCTGCATTCACTATATCTGGTCTCCCCGGACCCTGCATTCTCTATATCTGGTCTCCCTGGACCCTACATTCACTGTATCTGGTCTCCCTGGACCCCGCATTCACTATATCCGGTCTCCCAGGACCCTGCATTTACTATATCTGGTCTCCCCGGACCCTGCATTCACTATATCTGGTCTCCCCGGACCCTGCATTCACTATATCTGGTCTCCCCGGACCCTGCATTTACTATATCTGGTCTCCCAGGATCCTGCATTCATTATATCTGGTCTCTCACAGTACACAGAGCATTGGAATGCAATTATTTTAGTAAATATAAACTGCTAAATACCTTTTCTCATCAGCAGTATATATCAGTCTTGTGACTTCTATTAGTGTCCAGCAGAGCACTGGTTAATCTTGTTGACCCTCTGTCTGGAGAGCGCTGATTGGGCATGCACCCTCCCAAAGGAAAAAAAAACCCTCTCTAGTAATACACACCAAACTGAGCATGTGCAGCTTTCCCCCAAGGCTCTAGTCTATCAGCAGGTGGATTGGGGACAGTAGAAGAAGGGGAGGATCAGAGAAGACAGGATCAAACAGCCTTTTTACGCAATGCAAAGGATTAACCCCTCAGGTTCCACAGTGAGTATAACAAGCATGCTTTACTGCATATACAGACTGATTGTACTGTTGTGGGTTTAGTAACACTTTTAAAGCGACCCCACTGTGAAGGAAAAGTGCTTATAGGGAGATTGGTCCTCATCAGCTCTTTGTGTCTCCAAAAAGTTTGTCTGGCTTTGGAGGACACTGTCCCCCCAATTGAAGGTTAGTGTAAAGCTGTGTCATTTATTATTACTTTTATTATTATTATTATACAGGATTTATATTATTATTATTATACAATATATATTATTATTATTATTATACAGGATTTATATTATTATTATTATACAGGATTTATATTATTATTATTATACAGGATTTATTTTATTAATATTATTATACAGGATTTATATAGCGCCAACAGTTTGCTCAGCGCTTTACAATGTAAAGGGAGACAATACAGCGACAATACAGTTCAATACAAGAGGGTTAGGATGGCCCTGATCCTGGGAGCTTACAATCTAAGAATTATGTGTCTGCAAAGCACATCTTTTTTAGAACCGAAAGGTATTCATATATTTCATTTCCATCACAAAAAAAATAGTGGGTATGGCCTTGCAAATTATTTATTTACAGCACCTTGACAATTGTTCATCTGGAACCACTGTTGTATAGTACAAATATAGCCTTTAGAGTCATTTTTTCCAAACAATATTCAGCTGTTTCAGGCTAGTTGGTCATTATCAGTGCAATGTACACTCACCGGCCACTTTATTAGGTCCACCTTGCTAGTCCCTGGTTGGACCCCCTTTTGCCTTCAGAACTGCCTTCATTCTTCGTGGCATAGATTCAACAAGGTGTTGAAAACATTCCTCAGAGATTTTGGTCCATATTGTTGCCTTTCTATCATCTCAAATCAGTCTGACATTCTCTTCTGACCTCAACAAGGCATTTTCGTCCACACAACTGCCACTCACTGGATATTTTCTCTTTTTCGGACCATTCTCTGTAAACCCTAGAGATGGTTATGCGTGAAAATTCCAGTAAATCAGCAGTTTTAGAAATACTCAGACCAGCCCGTCTGGCACCAACAACCATGCCATGTTCTAAGTCACTTAAATCCCCTTTCTTCCCCATTCTGTTGCTCAGTTTGAACTTCAGCAAGTCGTCTTCACCACGTCTAGATGTCTAAGTGCATTGAGTTGCTGCCATGTGATTGGCTGATTAGCAATTTGTGTTACCAAGCAATTGAACAGGTGTACCTAATAAAGTGGTCAGTGAACCCCGGTGCACATATGTAAGGGCCGTGCTTTGTGTGGGCACAAGAGCCCATTCATTTGAATGGACTCCCGTGCCCCAGGACATGCAGGGAAGAAGTCCCTGCACTTCTTCCGAAAACGCAGCCCGCGCAGGAACCTCGGTTCTCAGTACGGTTGCGTTTTCCAGTGCGGGCGGCTTGCCATTAGAACTAACGACACCCGCCTGCGGGTCCGCATTTCTCTGTGCGGGTGGTGCAGCTGCACGGATTTTCGTGCGGATCCGCAGCGGCACCACCCGCACAGATGTGAATCTAGCCTGAGTGTATTTAAACCAAGGCTTCTGTAGGGCTTCAGGACCAATGAGAAAGTGAATATGGTACAGAGTAACTAAAGGAACCAAAAAACCCTCCACTGAACCAGCGAGCAACTGGTGAACTCTTTTTAATGAAGCTTCAGAAAGATTGTAGCTTTTATTTAAAATGTAAGTAAAAAGTCAGTAAAGGAAAATATATACACAACCCCAACAAAGTTGCCGTTGTAGCACAGGCCATATGATGCAGACGGTTTTCTCTAGTCATCTACTTTATCAGCTGTTGCGTCTTTTGAACAACCTTGACTTCTTGTTTGTAGCAGAATGTCCGTGGAAATAGTTTTTGTATCCCTAGTCCCTGTAGTCTCACTGCCTAATAAGCTATTGTAGGGGAGTATAAAGGATCACAGCTTATCCAAACACCATTCCTTCCACAGTTCATTAGCAGACAGATTCAAATATTGGACTTAAAAACTGGGGCAAAAAAAAACAAGAGCAAAAGTTATTTCCAGTCATGGGCAGTTAGGTGCCAATTTTTATTCTCCGGGAAATTAAACAGAGTATTGGTCAGTAACTTGGCCCACCCCCTGTCTTCTTCGCTGTTGTTATAGATAAGCCACACATGGCCCCAGATCAGGCCATGCATATAATTTAATAGATTGTGGGCCATGTATTGCTTCTTAGAAGCTAATCACCTTTGCCCTAGACCAGGGGTCTCTAAACTTTCTAAGCAACGGGCCACTTCACTGTCCTTCAAATTTTAGGGGGGCCGGACTGTGACCAGCGGGAGCAGAACATGGTATTAGGTGGGAGTAGTTTCCCATTATTGGTATCAGTGGGAGGAATAGTGCCCCATCATTGGTGTCAGTGGGAGGAATAGTGCCCCATCATTGGTGTCAGTGGGAGGAATAGTGCCCCATCATTAGTGTCAGTGGGAGGAATAGTGCCCCATCATTGGTATCAGTTGGAGGAATAGTGCCCATCATCGGTATCAGTGGGTGGAATAGTGCCCCATCATTGGTATCAGTGGGAGGACTAGTGCCCCATCTTTGGTGTTAGTGGGAGGAATTGTGCCCCATCATTGGTATCAATGGGAGGAATAGTGCCCCATTATTGGGATCAGTGGGAGGAATAGTGCCCCATCATTGGTATCAGTGGGAGGAATAGTGCCCCATCATTGGTATTAGTGGGAGGAATAGTGCCCCATCATTGGTGTAAGTGGGAGGAATAGCGCCCCAGCATTGGTGTCAGTGGGAGGAATAGTGCCCCATCATTGGTGTCAGTGGGAGGAATAGTGCCCCATCATTGGTATTAGTGGGAGGAATAGTGCCCCATCATTGGTGTCAGTGGGAGGAATAGCGCCCCAGCATTGGTGTCAACGGGAGGAATAGTGCCCCATCATTAGTATCAGTGGGAGGAATAGTGCCCCATCATTGGTATCAGTGGAAGGAATAGTGCCCCATCATCGGTATCAGTGGGAGGAATAGTGCCCCAGCATTGGTGTCAACGGGAGGAATAGTGCCCCATCATTAGTATCAGTGGGAGGAATAGTGCCCATCATTGGTGTCAGGGGGAGGAATAGTGCCCCATCATTGGTATCAGTGGAAGGAATAGTGCCCCATCATCGGTATCAGTGGGAGGAATAGTGCCCCATCATTGGTATCAGTGGGAGGAATAGTGCTCCATCATTGGTATCAATGGGGGGGAATAGTGCCCCATCATTGGTGTCAGTGGGAGGAATAGTGCCCCATCATTGGTGTCAGTGGGAGGAATAGCATCCCATCATAGTATCAGTGGGAGGAATAATGCTCCATCATTGGTATCAGTGGGAGGAATAGTGCCCCATCATTGGTATCAGTGGAAGAATAGTGCCCCATCATTGGTGTCAGTGGGAGGAATAGTGCCCCATCATTGGCATCAGTGGGAGGAATAATGCCCCATTATTGGTATCAGTGGAAGAATAGTGCCCCATCATTGGTATCAGTGGAAGGAATAGTGCCCCATCATTGGTATCAGTGGGAGGAATAGTGCCCCATCATTGGTGTCAGTGGGAGGAATAGTGCTCCATCATTGGTGTCATTGGGAGGAATAGGGCCCCATCATTGGTCTCAGTGGGAGGAATAGTGCTCCATCATTGGTGTCATTGGGAGGAATAGGGCCCAGTTGTCAGTGGCAGGAACTATGCCCCACTGTTGCTGACAGTGGGGAGAAGGGGGGAATGAGAGCCTGAGGGCCAGATAAAAGGAGGCAAAGGGCCACATTGGGCCCCAGGGCCGTAGTTTGGAGACCACTGCCCTAGACCATGGGTCTCCAGACTTTATAACCTGAACCTGAACCTTTAACCCTTTTGCTGCCAGTAATGCTGGAAATTTACATTTTTGCTACAAGCAGTAACACAGCAATTTGTATTTTTCTGGGCCCCCACCAATGGTTAGTCGCTGATCGCCGCCATTACTACTATTAATTAATTCATTAATTAATTAGTTTAAAATGCCAGTATACAGTCAGGTCCATAAATATTGGGACATGGACACAATTCTAACATTTTTGGCTCTATACACCACCACAATGGATTTGAAATGAAACGAACAAGATGTGCTTTAACTGCAGACTGTCAGCTTTAATTTGAGGGTATTTACATCCAAATCAGGTGAACAGTGTTGGAATTACAACACTTTGCATATGTGCCTCCCACTTCTTAAGGGACCAAAAGTAATGGGATAGAATAATAATCATAAATCAAACTTTCACTTTTTAATACTTGGTTGCAAATCCTTTGCAGTCAATTACAGCCTGAAGTCTGGAATGCATAGACATCACCAGATGCTGGGTTTCATCCCTGGTGATGCTCTGCCAGGCCTCTACTGCAACTGTCTTCAGTTCCTGCTTGTTCTTGGGGCATTTTCCCTTCAGTTTTGTCTTCAGCAAGTGAAATGCATGCTCAATCGGATTCAGGTCAGGTGATTGACTTGGCCATTGCAGAACATTCCACTTCTTTCCCTTAAAAAACTCTTTGGTTGCTTTTGCAGTATGCTTTGGGTCATTGTCCATCTGCACTGTGAAGCGGCGTCCAATGAATTCTAAAGCATTTGGCTGAATATGAGCAGATAATATTGCCCGAAACACTTCAGAATTCATCCGGCTGCTTTTGTCAGCAGTCACATCATCAATAAATACAAGAGAACCAGTTCCATTGGCAGCCATACATGCCCACGCCATGACACTACCACCACCATGCTTCACTGATGAGGTGGTATGCTTAGGATCATGAGCAGTTCCTTTCCTTCTCCATACTCTTCTCTTCCCATCACTCTGGTACAAGTTGATCTCGGTCTCATCTGTCCATAGGATGTTGTTCCAGAACTGTGAAGGCTTTTTTAGATGTCGTTTGGCAAACTCTAATCTGGCCTTCCTGTTTTTGAGGCTCACCAATGGTTTCCATCTTGTGGTGAACCCTCTGTATTCACTCTGGTGAAGTCTTCTCTTGATTGTTGACTTTGACACACATACACCTACCTCCTGGAGAGTGTTCCTGATCTGGCCAACTGTTGTGAAGGGTGTTTTCTTCACCAGGGAAAGAATTCTTCGGTCATCCACCACAGTTGTTTTCCGTGGTCTTCCGGGTCTTTTGGTGTTGCTGAGCTCACCGGTGCGTTCCTTCTTTTTAAGAATGTTCCAAACAGTTGTTTTGGCCATGCCTAATGTTTTTGCTATCTCTCTGATGGGTTTGTTTTGTTTTTTCAGCCTAATGATGGCTTGCTTCACTGATGGTGACAGCACTTTGGATCTCATCTTGAGAGTTGACAGCAACAGATTCCAAATGCAAATAGCACACTTGAAATGAACGCTGGACCTTTTATCTGCTCATTGTAATTGGGATAATGAAGGAATAACACACACCTAGCCATGGAACAGCTAAGAAGCCAATTGTCCCATTACTTTTGGTCCCTTAAAAAGTGGGAGGCACATATGCAAACTGTTGTAATTCCTACACCGTTCACCTGATTTGGATGTAAATACCCTCAAATTAAAGCTGACAGTCTGCAGTTAAATTACATCTTGTTCGTTTCATTTCAAATCCATTGTGGTAGTGTATAGAGCCAAAAATGTTAGAATTGTGTCGATGTCCCAATATTTATGGACCTGACTGTATATCCCACAGTTTGTAGACACTATAACTTTCACGCAAACCTGTCAATATACATTTATTGTTTTTTTACCAAAGACATGTAGCAGAATACATTTTGACCTAAATTTATGAAGAAATTGATGGAGTTTCGTTAACGTCACATGGAAATCCAACGTAACCTATGCTGTTATGTGACGGACAATCTACTCCCGTTACTCCACACCTTTTCTACCAAATGTTCCGCATGGGCATCCCTCCCCTGCCCTATTGGTGGAGTAAACTATATAAAGATGTTTTTTTTGCTCAAATGTCTTTTTTTTTCTGTCAAACCCCTGTTATTGTGCCTTGGTCTTTCTTTACTAAAATTGATTGGATAATTACTGCTTTCATGTGGACTAGATGCCTCCTCTGACTTGCCAAATCAATTCTGCATCTTCCTCTTGATCGAGGTAGCTTGGCTCTCCCAAACTTCTATGTTGTTCTATTGGGCGGACGTCCTTGTGACGGTGGTTTGCACAACGTAAGGACAATGCTGCCATCAAACTTGAGGCCTCGGTCTAATTCTGCTATTACAGCAGCGCAGTGGCTAAATGGTTAGCACTTCCAGATGGCAGTACTAGGGGTCGTTGGCTCGAATCCCAACCATGGCACCACCTGCCTGGAGTTTGCTTGTCCTACCTGTGCCTGTGTGGGTTTCCTTCGGGTACTCTGGTTTAATCCCACACTCCAAAGACATGCTGGTAGGTTAATTGGATGCTGTAAGTTCGGGACTTTAGATTGTACACCTCTTGAGAGTTAGGGACTGATGTGAATGTACAATATATATGTAAAGTGCTGTGTACATTGATGGTTCTATATAAGTACCTGTAATAATAATAATAATTACAGTCCCCATGCAAACTATTCTCTTTGCATAGAAGCAAGCAGGAATTCAATATGCTGCGGATGACACATACTCTCCTTACATCCCTCTATGGGACAATCCCAATCTTTCCAATTTCCACATGATCCCAGATCCTTCCACATGGGCCAGACATGGAATTATTCTACTCAAACACATTATGCCACAGGGCTCTCTGTTTCCCTTCAATGCACTAAGGGACCTCTACCGCCTACTAACTCCATGTTTTTTAGGTTCCTGCAGCTTTGCCATGCGGCACAGGCACAATTCCCCCATATCATTTCTTTGACTTCTAATCCACTGAAGCAACTGATGTCAGTAGAGGACCTCCCAAAGCCGATATCGGCGCTCTAGTCTCAGTTGCCTCCCTTTACTCTTCCCAATATGACTTATCTATATAATAAATGGCAGGCTTATATCCCTACTTTAACTGATGACTTGAAGGACTGTGTACTCCATTTTTTAAAAGTAATGATTTCCTCCAGGGATCGGTTCCTCCAACTTAACTTCCTTCACCGGGTTTACTATAATCCCCCCAATGACTCTACCATACCATAAAGCTCTGTCTACCATTGGATCCCACCCTGTAGTTACTGGGTCTTGTGGAAGGGGCAGTACCCACCAAAAATGAGACTGATTTTTGTTGATTATTCTGCCTGCTATGCACGAAGAGAAATTCTTCTGCATTGGAAGTCTCCTGCCCCCCACTGTAAGTGCCCTGAAGGACCTTATATAAATTGAGCTATACAAGTAAGAACTGTCCCCAAAAATTTGACAAAATTTGGAGTTACTGGGTTGATGCTCAGAGTGTTACTGTTTTGCTTTTTACTCACTTGGCAAGTCGGTTTTCAAAGTTTACATGTTACTCTGCTTTTCCCCCATTATTTATCCCCCCCTCCCCCCCTTCTTGCTGCTGCATGAGCCATACTTTCATTGCTTCATTTGGTATATGCTGTTTTTTTATGTGGATACCATACTGCTTTGTGTATCGTAATCTGTCCTTTTTTGTGTGAGTCCTTGATACCGCTGAAGTTGTTGCATGTTCATTTTTCCTGTCCTTCTATGTACTTTTGTATTTCTCTTTTTTTTATATTTGACCGCATACCTTGCAGTCTTTCATAAAAACTTTTGCTGGTAAAAACAAAAAAAAATAAATATGAAGAAATTTGATTTTTTTTTATTTTTTTAATGGATATGTTTTATAGCAAAAAGTTTAAATTATTTAGGATGTTTTGCTAAAACTGGAGCACTCGGAATCTGGTGCAACTGTGCATTGTAGCCAGTCAGCTTCTAACTTCAGCTTGTTTAATTAAACTTTGGCAATAAAACCTGGAAGCGAATTGGTTTCTCTGCAGAGTTGCACCAGATTTTGCATGCACTGATCTTTAGTAAATAACCCTAATTGTTTTTTCTTTTTCAAACTTTTTGGTCTTTTTTCATTTACATAATAACTAATTTAAAAAAACCCAGTGGTGATCAAATACCACCAAAAGAAATCTCTATTTGTGCAAAAAAAATTATATAAATTTAATTTGGGTGCAGTGTTGCATGAGCATAACTGCCAGTTACCTTCCTAGCGGTAATCCTGAGTGTGGCTCGGGGGTTAATTTACAGTACCAAAAGCGGTAACCCCGAGCCACACTCGGGATTACACTGTAGTCCTTGTCCTGCGATCATGCAATGTCCTGCTGCTGTGTCCTCCGGGCGATGCCGGCATCCGTCTTCCGGGTTCCATTCCCTGTGAGTGTTGGGACGCAGGGGGCGGAACTGGCGGGGGATTCAAAAAAGTAGAAATATGTCATACACACAATACATTGTAATCTGTTAGGATCACATTACTGTATCAAACCATTTCACATACATTTTGTCCCGAGTGCTTTGTCCAGCGCCCTGCCTGCATTTTTACCGTTCTTTCTGCCTGGAAACTTGAGAACATCCATGGCATCCAAAAAGCGTCTCTTTAGGCCAAAAGCGGTTTTAGACCGGCTAGAGAACAGCGATAGTAAATCAGAACCACTTGCAGAATTGAGTGATAATGATTAGTGGAGGAAATTCGTCATCAGACTCTGAAAATGATTCTGCGACTTTGCTCCGTGATGTGTGAACTTGGCGCTCTATTTCAAATTTCAGTGTTTTTGGTTTGATTACATTATTGAATTACATTTATTATTATATTATAATTTATGATTTCGTGTTTCGAATTTTATCATACCCGGGATGTTTACTAGACTCTTGTTTGGACAGATTTCAGTGAGTTATTCCTAAGAATTACCTACCTACCATATCCATGAAAAACAATGTACTGCTTTGACATTCAAAAATATTGATTAATTAGACCGCTGGGGAGGTTAAAGTTTGCGCAGTGCTAAATAGAAAAAAGTGGCCTGGTCATGAAGGGGAGTAAATCTTCCAGAGGGCAAGTCAAATTTCAAAAATGTCTTTACTATGCGAGAATGAGGTCTCTTCCCGGATTCTGCACGTGCCCACAAACCTATAGCACATCTGTGCATGCGTGGGATTTCCCTGTACATATGCACACAGGAGGGGTTTCTCTGTACATATGCACACAGGTGGGGTTTCCCTGTACATACAGTCAGGTCCATAAATATTGGGACATGGACACAATTCTAACATTTTTGGCTCTATACATCACCACAATGGATTTGAAATGAAAAGAACAAGATGTGCTTTAACTGCAGACTGTCAGCTTTAATTTGAGGGTATTTACATCCAAATCAGGTGAACGGTGTAGGAATTACAACAGTTTGCATATGTGCCTCCCACTTGTTAAGGGACCAAAAGTAATGGGACAGAATAATAATCATAAATCAAACTTTCACTTTTTAATACTTGGTTGCAAATCCTTTGCAGTCAATTACAGCCAGAAGTCTGGAACGCATAGACATCACCAGACGCTGGGTTTCATCCCTGGTGATGCTCTGCCAGGCCTCTACTGCAACTGTCTTCAGTTCCTGCTTGTTCTTGGGGCATTTTCCCTTCAGTTTTGTCTTCAGCAAGTGAAATGCATGCTCAATCGGATTCAGGTCAGGTGATTGACTTGGCCATTGCATAACATTCCACTTCTTTCCCTTAAAAAACTCTTTGGTTGCTTTTGCAGTCTGCTTTGGGTCATTGTCCATCTGCACTGTGAAGCGTCCAATGAGTTCTGAAGCATTTGGCTGAATATCAGCAGATAATATTCCCGAAACACTTCAGAATTCATCCTGCTGCTTCTGTCAGCAGTCACATCATCAATAAATACAAGAGAAGCAGTTCCATTGGCAGCCATACATGCCCACGCCATGACACTACCACCACCATGCTTCACTGATGAGGTGGTATGCTTAGGATCATGAGCAGTTCCTTTCCTTCTCCATACTCTTCTCTTCCCATCACTCTGGTACAAGTTGATCTCGGTCTCATCTGTCCATAGGATGTTGTTCCAGAACTGTGAAGGCTTTTTTACATGTCGTTTGGCAAACTCTAATCTGGCCTTCCTGTTTTTGAGGCTCACCAATGGTTTCCATCTTGTTGTGAACCCTCTGTATTCACTCTGGTGAAGTCTTCTCTTGATTGTTGACTTTGACACACATACACCTACCTCCTGGAGAGTGTTCTTGATCTGGCCAATTGTTGTGAAGGGTGTTTTCTTCACCAGGGAAAGAATTCTTTGGTCATCCACCACAGTTGTTTTCCGTGGTCTTCCGGGTCTTTTGGTGTTGCTGAGCTCACCGGTGCGTTCCTTCTTTTTAAGAATGTTCCAAACTGTTGTTTTGGCCACGCCTAATGTTTTTGCTATCTCTCTGATGGGTTTGTTTTGTTTTTTCAGCCTAATGATGGCTTGCTTCACTGATAGTGACAGCACTTTGGATCTCATCTTGAGAGTTGACAGCAACAGATTCCAAATGCAAATAGCACACTTGAAATGAACTCTGGACCTTTTATCTGCTCATTGTAATTGGGATAATAGGGAATAATACACACCTGGCCGTGGAACAGCTGAGAAGCCAATTGTCCCATTACTTTTGGTCCCTTTACAAGTGGGAGGCACATATGAAAACTGTTGTAATTCCTACACCGTTCACTTGATTTGGATGTAAATACCCTCAAATTAAAGCTGACAGTCTGCAGTTAAAGCACATCTTGTTTGTTTCATTTCAAATCCATTGTGGTGGTGTATAGAGCCAAAAATGTTAGAATTGTGTCGATGTCCCAATATTTATGGACCTGACTGTATGCACACAGGTGGGATTTCCCTATACATATGCACACAGGTGGGGTTTCCCTGTGCATCTGCAAAGACCGGTAGCATGGACATTGCAAAACTTCCCTATCTTTGCGCATGCGTAGGAAATATCCTGCCTATGGCTGGGCAGAGCCTTTCGGCATATCTGTACACGTGCCATAATGGCAGCGCAGGAGGGGGGCAGAGCCACAAAAAATGGGGGCTGAAACTCTCCTTTACTGACTGAAATGTGTTTTTATATAAGCCGGGAGAGGATATTTATTAGTCAAAGGCAAACCTTTTGTTAGCAAAGTCTGAATGGCCGATACTAATATCTCCACATCACAAACATTCCTGATACACACCAAACTACAGCCTTGTCCACCATGTCGTATCTCTCACTCCCCCATGAGAAGTTACATCGATCACACATTCTCAGGAATCCTGACGGAAAATATTATGAAAGATACTATGTAGCATTCTCTGCTCTGTGTGCGCCCCATCCAAGGGGACAAGTACAGCAGAGAATGAGAGTTCATATTGTGGAAGAGAACTTGTGGTAGTGAGAATATGTTTATCTAATATGTATTTATTGTATACAGCAAAGGATGATGTACAGAATGTCATTTGTGAGATAGTAGATTGTTTTCCATGTCTTAGTTTCTGAAGTTATGTATTCATTTACCCCCGGTTCACATCTATGCGGCCGTGCGGGTCGCGTTTTGCGTGGGCACGAGAGCCCATTCATTTGAATGGACTCCCGTGCCCCGTGACACACAGGGAAGAAGTTCCTGCACTTCTTCTGAAAACGCAACCCGCATGGGAACTTCGGTTCCTAGTACGGTTGTCTTTTCCAGTGCGGGCGGTGTGTCATTAGAACTAATGGCACACGCCTGCGGGTCCGCATTCCTCTGTGCGGGTGGTGCGGTGGCACAAATTGTCATGCGGATCCACAGCTGCATCACCTGCATATATGTAAACCTAGCCTAAAAGAGAAGTGTGGGTTACTGAAGAAAAAAAAAGAAAAGAAATTCTACTCACCTAGGTGGATGCAGCATCGATCCAATGCTGCATCTGTTCCCCACATCTCCTAAGACTGAGAACTGAGTGATCAAAGATAGCTGATCACTCACTGACTGTCAATCACTAGCTCTCTGTTCTGTTCCTCCAGTGCTTACTGGAGCGCTGGATGGTGGAAGGGGCGAGAGTGGTTGGTTCAGGCTCTCAGTGGATCGCTGAGAAGCTGAACCAGCTGTCGGTTCAGACATCTGGGTGGATCCCGACTTTAAAGTCGGGATCCTTCCAGAACCTGGACTGGCTGAGTAGTGTCAGCCTCTTTCCATCCATAGGCCATTTATAACCATCCTGGACTTCACAAAATATTGCGTAATTGTTTGGTAAGATATAAAAGTAACTTAAAGACTGAGAACTGAGCAATCAAATATAGCTGATCACTCACTGTCGGTCACCGGCTCTCTGTTCTGCTCCTCCGGTGCTTACTGGAGTGCTGGACAGTGGAAGGGGCGAGAGTGGTTGGTTCATGCTCTCAATGGACCACTGAGAAGCTGAACCAGCTGTCGGTCCAGACATCTGGGTGGATCCCGACTTTAAAGTAGGGATCCTTCCAGAACCTGGACTGGCTGCGTGACGTCGGCCTCTTTCCATCCATAGGCCATTTATAAACAGCCTGGACTTCACAAAATATTGCCTAATTGTTTGGTAAGATATAAAAGTCACTTAAAGACTGAGAACTGAGCAATCAAAAATAGCTGATCACTCACTGTCAGTCACTGGCTCTCTGTTCTGCTCCTCCAGTGCTTACTGGAGCGCTGGACGGTGGAAGGGGCGAGAGTGGTTGGTTCATGCTCTCAGTGGACCGCTGAGAAGCTGAACCAGCTGTCGGTTTAGACATCTGGGTGGATCCCGACTTTAAAACTCTTTATAAAGTGCACTTTAAAGGCACAGGGAAGGCACTATAAACCTCCCAGGCGCAATGCATCCTGGGGAAACGTCGTGTTGCGAAAAAAAGTTAGTAAACTGAGGCATTATTTTCAATGGATTTTCATTCGTAAATCAAAAATTACGTTAACCAAGGCGTTCGTAAACCGAGGTATTTGCTTCTAGGGGCAGAAAAAAAATGCTCATAACTAGCTTCTAGGTGCTTAGAAATAGGCTAGTGTGCACGGAGCATTAATTGCCAATAGAATGTGGAAGGTCTACAACCTCTGTTGGGCTTTTATTGCTGTGTGCGTCCCCTTTCAGTAGATTATTCCTTAGTTCCTGTCCTGGTGACAGGTTTATGGGAAAGGAAGAGAGTGGAAATCTCTTTCGTGGGAACGCATTCAACAATAAAAAGCTGACAGAGTTTCCAAGCTTTACCCAGGTCACTCCAACTTTTAAAAAATTGGATTTGGCTAGGAAGTGCACAGATTTACTAAAACTGTTTGAGCCCGGGTTCACACTTCTGCAGTGCGGCATGTGATTCGCACAGGAACCGCATCGCATTCCTCTGCAAATCACATGCGAATTCTGTGCGGTGCGATTCGAGCCGTACATTTTGTATGGCTTAAATCGCACCACATCCGCACCAAAAGGTGCAGGACCCTTTTTTTTTTCCGCACTAGAATCGAATCGCATGGGTATTCACACCTATGCGATCTGATTCTAAACATCGCACCTCGTTTTGCGAACCGATTTCAGGGTGTTGTTAACTTAACATACACACCCGCAGAAGTTCGCAGGAACGGGGTACGATTGTGAAACCGATGGGAATTCCGCACCACATCAGTGTGAACCCGGGCACACACAGAATCTGGTACAGCTGTGCATGGTAGCCAATCAGCTTCAAACTTCAGCTTTGGCAATAAAAACTGGAAGCTGATTGGTTTCTATGCAGAGTTGCACCAGATTTTACACTAGTTTTAGCCCTGGTTCACATATATGCGGCCGTGCGGGACCCGTTTTGCGCAGACACGAGAGCCCATTCATTTGAATGGACTCCCGTACCCTGTGACACGCAGGGAAGAAGTCCCTGCACTTCTTCCGAAAACACTCGGTTCCCAGTGCGGTTACCTTTTCCAGTGTGGGCGGTGTGCCATTAGAACTAATGGCACCGCCCGCGGGTCCGCATTTCTCTGTGCCGGTGGTGTGGCTGCACGGATTTTCGTGCGGATCCGCGGCGACACCACCCGCACAGATGTGAAACAAGCTTTGTAAATAATCCTGAGACTGTTTCCCTTGTTGGTTTAGTCTTTTTAATAAAACTCCCTGTATTTGAATTTTACCAGAGTATCCCGGGACTGCGCAGCTTGTGGAATGTTCCAGAGTTCTCTGACCGCCTACAGCGACTATATAGCAACGTGACTGCTGCGGATATTAAGCTGAATCGTGAAGGAGAAGGTAAAATCACAGAAAGGCAAATCTTTCAGGTCCCTTCAGGTTGGTGCGTTGAAACATACGTTACTGCTATGCATGGTGGTGTGGTATGATTCTGTTCATTGTGAATGACATCCTATCATACGGCTGCAGTAGCAGTCAAGGCAACCGCATTGCAGCGAACCATAACGCACACGCCTTGTGGTGTGCTGCATTAAAAAAAGAACATGTATAACTTTTCCTGCATGAAAGTGGAAGTAAAGATTTTCTATGTTATAGGCAGGGGCAGACTGACAACTCATGGGGTCCCCGGGCAATAGGGGATCATGGGGCCCCCGGGCAATAGGGGATCATGGGGCCCATGTCCTTGCCCAAACCCAAAAAAGTACTGGAATTCCCCGATTCGAGGAGGGCTGCACCACCTACATGTCACGTTTGGGTTGGCTCATGTCTACATTTAAAGATGGGGGCTCCTACCATTTGAGTGCTGAAGTGTCAAGTTTGTACTTTGTCATATGCCATTTTTATTATATACCTTTGTTTTTTTTAGACCCAGTGATGTCATTACTGGGTCTCTGTGCTTCTCTATGCAATACAGGAAGATCATGGCTGGTGGGAGGGGCTGTGCATAGCTTTCTGAAAATAACAGGCTGTATTAGGTAACATCTACATGTGACACTAAGCCTCCACGATTGAAAGAACTGAACAACAATGAACGAGAGGGGTGGGCCAGGGACACTAAGGCTAGAGAACAAAGAGCTAGATGATGCTGGACGTTCCCCAGCTAGGAATAAGGTGGGCACTATCTGACTTGAAATCGGAGTGAAATGGGAGTAAGACATTTCAGTCCAGGAGAGGAGTCTGTACAACTGTGCAAGACTGAAGGGAAGGCTGGAGTTCGGCTCTAAACAAGAACATCTGCTTTTATCAGGTCAAATTCACGTTCCAAAAATAGTACGGGTTACATAGAGGCTTTGAAGCCGGGCCTCCTCCATCTTGGCAGCAGAGGGTTTAAAGGTATAAGTTGCTCAGCAGGGGCGGACTGACAACTCATGGGGCCCCCGGGCAATAGGGGATCATGGGGCCCCTGTGTCCTTGCCCAAACTCAAAAAAGCCTATGAAAAAGGTACCAGGGGCATCTCATGGGGCCCCCTACTGACCCCGGGCCCTCAATTGAGGATCATGGGGCCCCTGTGTCCTTGCCCAAACTCAAAAAAGCCTATGAAAAAGGTACCAGGGGCATCTCATGGGGCCCCCTACTGACCCTGGGCCCTCAATTGAGGATCATGGGGCCC
Source organism: Staurois parvus (assembly GCF_062004578.1). Taxonomy (NCBI): domain Eukaryota; kingdom Metazoa; phylum Chordata; class Amphibia; order Anura; family Ranidae; genus Staurois; species Staurois parvus. Next base: position 2,642,806 of record NW_028318111.1, on the reverse strand, counting down.
CTGTGTCCTTGCCCAAACTCAAAAAAGCCTATGAAAAAGGTACCAGGGGCATCTCATGGGGCCCCCTACTGACCCTGGGCCCTCAATTGAGGATCATGGGGCCCCTGTGTCCTTGCCCAAACTCAAAAAAGCCTATGCAAAAGGTACCAGGGGCATCTCATGGGGCCCCCTACTGACCCCGGGCCCTCAATTGAGGATCATGGGGCCCCTGTGTCCTTGCCCAAACTCAAAAAAGCCTATGAAAAAGGTATCAGGGGCATCTCATGGGGCCCCCTACTGACCCCGGGCCCTCGGGCAGTGCCCGAGTTTCCAATTGGTCAGTCCGCCCCTGGTTATAGGGGAAATTTAGAAATATTAATTGTACCTAAGCAGCTGAAAATGTACTTTTTGTTTCTGATATTTCTCCTGAAAAAGGAGCATAGCAGTGCATGTCCTCGTATGATACACCCTTGTAGCCTCATTGCTGTGTATTTGTAGTGTAGGATCTAATGCTGCTTCTGACTGCTAGTCTCTGAAGGTTTGGAGTGAGATTTGGTGATGTCCAGGGGCGGACTGACCATTTGGAAACTAGGGCACTGCCCGAGGGCCCGGGGTCAGTAGGGGTCCCCATGAGATCCCCTGGTACCTTTTTCATAGGCTTTGGGCAAGGACACAGGGGCACCATGATCTCCTATTGCCCGGGGGCCCCATGAGTTGTCAGTCCACCCCTGGTGATGTCATTACTGTGCTCACTCTCCTTGCTGGAATCTCTGACATAAGGAAGCAAAGCCCTGCCTCTACCACAATGGCGGCCTCCTCACAGAGGCAGAGTGCAGGACAATGTATTAGAAGTCAACCATTGAAGGAAGATCAGCTGCAGGGAGACCACAGACAATACTAGTCCTTTGTCTTCTGCCTGCCTTTTTTGAGTGCTCTCTGTGACGGAAATTAACTAAGCTTTCTGGGCTGTTAAATGATAAATTCACCTTTTAACAAAAAATAATAAATGCACATTTTTTTACAGGTAAAAAAATGTGCATTTACAAGTTTTTGTTTTAGGGGCCTGGAAAGCATTGCCCCAACAATCAGCAGATCACTCGTGCTGTGCAGGTCTCCTGCAGACTGTCAGTGTAATCTGTATAGGCAGGTAGTTTTACACTGACAGGAAGAATCAATGAACTACCACAGCGCTCAACAGCCCCATGGTAGTTCATTGAGAACTACAAGCCGACAGCCGCAAAGGCGGTTGGTAATTGTAGTTTCCCATTTACAGAACTCTGTGAATAAGTGACGTGGCCGGGCAGGCAGAACTGCGTTTTTTGGGGGGTTTTTTGTAACTGTGACAGCTAGCCGGGGGGGAGATTACCTTCTACCTGTCACAACTCAGGATTGGGGGGGAAGGGGTTGCAGGGGCTGGTCCTACAGTAACATGTTACATGATATACCCTGAATATGAGTGTAACATGTTACAAAAGGTGTACTTATCCTTTAAATGTCACTGTCAGGAGAGATGTCCGCCACATTTACTAAGCAGATAGATCTGTTTCAGGACTATCTGCAGACACTGATGCAACACCTCCTGCGCACAGGGACCCAGATCAGTAGACGGTCGATGGACCAATAATACTAGAGTATATGGAAGTTTGTCCAAGACCGATCAAAGGTTGTGCAGCTCCAACACGAAGCTGGGGAAGTTTGTTACAAACTGTAGTAGAGAACAAAAACAGAGCGCACCAACCTTGCGCATTGTCTCAGTAAACAGTTAGGGAATTTATTAATTTAAGAGATATACTCACAAAAGTAGCAATATAACAGGCATATAGAATCCAAAAACGAATCATAGGATAAGCAGACATGTGCGAATCCCATCGAAAGGAGAGACCCTCAGGGTGAAACTGATGCGTTTCGATGACCCCCCTTCGAAACGTGTTCACTTCACCTTGAGGGTCTCTCCTTCCGATGGGCTTTGCACGTGTCTGCTTATCCTATGGTTTGTTTTTGGATTCTATTTGCCTGTTATATTGCTACTTTTGTGAGTATATCTCTGAAATCAATAAATCCACTAATTGTTTACTGAGGTGATGTGCAAGGTTGGTGCGCTCTGTTTTTGTTCTCTACTTCAGGTCTATCTGCGCCACCTGCGTTTCTATTTCAGAGTGTATTAGAAACTAGCGCAGGTCTGCCGCTGATTAACGGAGGGAATGCGTCAGTTTTCCATAGACAAAACTGCCACCGTTTCCTTGCAGGCGTATCCTTGTTGTAGGAGATGGTAGCTGTCTGCAGACAGCTCACATCCCTATATCTGCCCATGCAGTGATTACACTACAGGAGCAGAGGCTGCAGGATTAACAACCCTCCCACTACTGAGCCCAGCAGGCCACGAGGACAGAAAAGAATTCAGAGCATGCAGCTCCAGTTCTCCGTTCTTTGTGCTGCCTGTCACAGACACAGCAGAACAGAGAAATGATCGCTCCTAATTAACAAAGGGGATTGTGCCCCTTTTGTTAATTAGGAGCCGCAGTTGCTCCATTTGTTATGTTTAGAAGAGTGGTGCAAACCTGTGCTTGTACTACTTTTTGTTATCCCCCCCATATGTGTATAAAAGCTACAGTAAGCTTGAGATACAGTTGAATTAGGTAGAATTTGATGATCAAAGTTGTATTGTGTTTGTCTGGCTTTTTGCTGACTTTTTTTTGTGTGTTCCCATTATTAGGTGTGAATGAGTACACAGGACACCTGCCTGAACCAGAGCAATGTGCAGAGGAGAGGAGCCGCAACACGGCCGTGGAAGATATGCCAGTCACTGAAGAATCTGTGAGCTCTGAGAACCAACAGAAGGCATGTTCAACAGCACAGGTATGTTTGACAGAACTGGTCCCAGGGGGTCATGTATGTGTATTGATGTCAGCTGCAATGACAGCTATGTATACAGTAATTCAAAAAGTAATATATTTTTGTATAACTTGAAAGAAAAATATTATGCAAAGTTAAGTGGTTCTAAAGGTAGAAGATTTTTTACCTTAATGCACTCTGTGCATTAACCACTTCATCTCCGGAAGATTTACCCCTTCATGACTAGGACATTTTTTGCAATACGGCGCTGCGTTACTTTAACTGACAATTGGGTGGTCATGGGTGAATGGATGATACACTGAAGCAGCTGTGCCCAAATGGTGCTCGTCTTCTTTTAACTACCTCCCGTCTGGCCGTTGTATATAAACGGCCGGACGGTGGCAGTCCAGGGTCAGGTGGCATTTATAAATGGCCTTCCACACCCTGCTTGTGCACGCTCCCTGGGAGCGCACAGCACCGCGATCCGGTGCCCGCTGTGTCCTCCGGACCCAGTGGAACACCGATCGTCGGACGGGACCTCTGTGTGAGGTCCGGATCATGTGATTACTGATTGGCCAATCAGTGATCACATGAAGAGTAGTAAGCAAGATGTCACTTGTGACATCATTGCTTACTACGTGTGAAATCTGTGAACGATCACAGAGGTCACATGGTACAAGGCTATTCACAGGCTGCCTCCCCTGCGGCACTCTCCCATGGAGGTCTCGTCTGGTCCCATTCACCAAGACTGAGCGATCGCAGAGGTGGTGGTGTCGGCTTGCTCCTATCACCGCTGAGCACCTTCCAGGTCCTCCCTAACCCCCCCTCCCTAATCTTCTCCTCCTTCGAAGCTCACTGCATCCGGCTCTTCTCACCCATCCCCCTAAGGATCGCAGTGATCTACATGCCTCCCGGATCCATAGCCCGCTTCCTGGATGACTTCGCCGCCTGGCTTCCCTTCTTCCTCTCCTCTGAGCTACCGACCATCATCCTCGGGGACTTCAACATCCCCATCAACGACAACACCCCAGCTACCTCCCAACTCCTCCACCTAACCTCCTCCTTCGCGCTCACACAATACACTCAATCCTCCACCCACATCAATGGGAACACCCTGGACCTCGTCTTCTCCCACCTCTGTACCTTTAACCACTTCACTAACACCCCCTTCCCTCTCTCCGACCACCACCTCCTCACGTTCTCCATCTCCCCTTCCCCTAACTCCCCCCCCCCCAGTGCGCCAAACCATCACCAGCCGCAACCTCCGCAACCTGCACCCGGCCCCCCTCCACTTGGCTGCCGACCGCTTACATGACAGCATCCTTTCACTGTCATGTCCTGACCTAGCCACCACCGCGTACAACGACTCAGTATCAGCTACCCTAGACTCTCTGGCACCCCTAACCACACGCAACATCAAACCCAGACCGCTACAACCATGGCAGAACGACCATACTAAATGCCTCAAACGTCGCAGTCGTGTGCTGGAGAGACTATGGCGCAAAACCAGGTCCCCTCATGCATTCTCCCTCTACAAATCTGCCTTCCTCACCTACACCTCCTCCCTCCAGGCCGCCAAGCAGGCCTACTTCGTTAACCTGATCAACACCCTCTCCACCTGCCCTCGCCGACTCTTCTCCACCTTCAACTCCCTGCTCTCTCCCCCCCCTCCTCCACTCAGTACCTCACTTACCGCCCACGAGATTGCCACTCATCTCCACAACAAGATTGACGCAATCCGCAAGGACATAGTCAACTTGCGATCTACCTCCCCATCTAGCCTCCCCCCTTCCATCACCCCCTCATCTCTCCCCTCCTCTGACCTCGCAACGGCACTGCCTTCCACTGCACCCAAGGCCCTGCCTACCGTAACCCCCCCATCACTGCACTCCTTCAGCCCTACTACCACTGAGGAAGTCACCAGAGTCTTCTCAGAAGCCCGCCTCACTACCTGCCCCCTGGACCCTATCCCCTCTCAACTCCTCCGGTCACCCCCCTCTTCCCTCATCCGCTCCCTTACCCACATCTTCAATCTCTCCCTCTCTACTGGCGTCTTCCCCTCCCCCCTAAAACATGCGCACATTACCCCCATACTCAAAAAGCCCTCCCTGGACCCCACTGACCTCAACAACCTCAGACCAATTTCCCTGCTGCCACTCACTTCCAAGCTCCTTGAGCGCTTGGTCTTCGATCGCCTAAGCGCCCACCTAACTGACAGCAACCTCCTTGAACCACTACAGTCCGGCTTCCGTCCCCTACACTCCACCGAAACTGCCCTCCTCAAAATCACGAACGATCTACTAACCGCCAAAGCCAAAGGCGACTACTCTGTCCTCCATCTCCTAGACCTCTCCACGGCCTTTGACACAGTCGACCACCCCCTCCTCCTTAATAAACTACTCTCCCTTGGCATCAGAGACACCGCTCTCTCTTGGTTCTCGTCCTATCTATCCCAATGCTCCTTCAGCGTTTCCTACAACGATGCCACCTCCTCTTCCCTCCCCCTCTCTGTTGGGGTCCCCCAGGGCTCTGTCCTTGGACCCCTTCTCTTCTCCATCTACACCTCCTCCCTTGGCAAACTCCTACACTCCCACGGCTTCAATTACCACCTCTACGCTGATGATACTCAAATCTACCTATCCACCCTCACCTCACCCCCACATTCTCCGCCCGCATCACTCACCTCCTAAACGACATCTCTGACTGGATGTCGCTCCATTTCCTCAAGCTCAACCTCTCCAAAACCGAGCTTCTCGTCTTCCCCCCAGCCCGCGCCCCCCCCCCCCATCTTTTCAATCACTACCAACAACACCACCATCAATCCCGCCCAGCAAGCCAAGGTTCTTGGCGTCATTCTGGACTCAAACCTTTCCTTTCAACCTCATATCAAATCACTTACAAACACATGCAGGCTCCACCTCCGGAACATCGCCAAGATACGCTCCTTCCGTACCCCAGACAACAATAAACTACTCGTACACTCCCTGATTATCTCACGTCTGGACTACTGCAACTCCCTCCTCACCGGCCTACCCCAGTGCAAACTCTCCCCGCTTCAGACCATCCTGAACTCAGCTGCCAGACTCATCCACCTCACCAGCCGCTTCACCTCTGCCACCCCCCTCTGCCTCTCCCTCCACTGGCTCCCCATTGCCCAACGCATTAAATTCAAATTGCTCACCCTGACCTATAAGGCCATTCACAACACTGCCCCTAACTACCTCACCGACCTGATTCCCAGGTACCACCCTACCCGTACCCTTCGCTCTTCACAGGACCTCCTTCTATCTTGCTCTCTGGTCTCCTCCTCCCACGCACGACTGCAAGACTTCTCCAGGTCCTCCCCCATCCTCTGGAACTCACTACCCCAATCCATCAGACTGTCACCTTCCCTCCTCACCTTCAGGCGCTCCCTGAAAACCCACCTCTTCAGGGAAGCCTACCCCACCCTCACCTAACAGCCGCTGCCCTTCCCTCCTCCTACCACTCCATCCCCCACAGCCATTTCCTCCTGTACCTCTACCCCCTCCCTCCTAGATTGTAAGCTCGAAAGAGTAGGGCCCTCTAACCCCTTGTGTGCTGTTTGATGTTACTGTACTGTTTCATGTATTGTCCCCCCCTCTATTGTACAGCGCTGAGCAAACCCTTTGGCGCTATATAAACTCGATAAATAAACAGTCTTGTACCATGTGACAAGCTGTGACCAATCACAGCTCACTCAGTAGTTCTCAATGACTGCAAGAATGCAGCTAGAGAGAAAGAGAAATGATTGCTTTTACAGCCTTTATGGGTGTAAAAAAAAAAATTCTTCATCACCCCCCATAAGTAGTACAGTGTTACCATGGTGACACTGTACTGCTAGGGTGACAGTATGTAAAAAAAAAAAAAATAATATAAAAAAAATGTAAAACAATGTTTAAAAATTATAATTTTTGGTTATAAACCAATTTGGGTTATTTTTTTTAACTAAAAATATAGCGGAATAAATTTTGGCCAAGATTTATGATGAAATACTATTTATTTGCAAAATTTTATAAGAAAAACACTTTTTTTCAAAATTTTTGGACATTTTAATTTACATAGCAAAAAAAATTAAAATCCCAGTGGTGAATAAATACCACCAAAATAAAGCTTTATCTGTCTCAAAAAAATGCTAAAAAATTCATATGGGTACAATGTTGCATGACCGCGCAACTGTCATTCAAAGTGTAATAGCACTGAAAGCTGAGAATTGGCCTGGACAGGAAGGGGGTAAAAGTGTCCGGACTTGAAGTGGTTAACTAAGCATGCTATTCACCATGGACCCCAATCGAAAAGCATTCTAGCAGCAAACCTTTAGGATGATAGCTTTTCCATTGATCGACAGCAATTAGAAGTGGCCTTCGCTGTGCGCATTACACGAGCATGGTCCACTGTTGTCACCAACAGGAAACCTGCCCCTAAATAATGGCATATAGCCATCAAAGGAGAGCATGTAGGCTAGAAATAGCTGCAAAGATGCTGCTGAAGGTCAGCAGTACAAAGTTGCTCCAAATTATGCTTCTGCCTTGTCACCCTGTTGCATGCGCATGCGCATGTGCATGGTCCACCACCACTGTCACTATCAAAAAGCTACTCCAGATGTGATGTAGTGAGGGCATGTAGATGGAAAATAGCTGAAAACGACTGCAGAGATCAGCAGCACCAGGTTGCAAAGAAAAAGAAAGATTAAAAATGTTTCAAATAGTATTCTTTGGAAAACAATGACAACTATTTAAGATACACAGTGCTTTAGCAAACTAAATGTCACCCAAATAGGATTTACATCTACAGTACTTTAGGCTGTAAAACGTTTGCCATGTTCACTGCTGATCACCAGTAAACCATACCTGGGACACTCTGACCTGGAAGATGCTTTGATCTGCTGCCTGCCCCTGTCCCGTATGACTGCCTTAACTCTCCCTGTATTGGCTTGTCAGGTCACTGCACTCAGAAAAAAATTGGGGAAAACAGGCAAACATGATTGAGCTGGCTTAGCAACATGCTCAGTGAATTCAGTATAGTAAAAATACCCAAGGTGTTCAGTGTGGAGATTCTTTTAAATCTCAAGTCACAAGAAAACTGTGTTTACATCTCATTTATAGATCTCCTGGGTGCCAAGTGAGAGTACAACCATGTTAATGCTCTCCCTTATCACTCACTGCAATGAAATGTTTTAAGCCACCAGGTTTGGTTAGTCTTGCTGACACCTATATATGGAGCATACATGGGGTGGGGGGGTTCAAAATCAAAGTGTCACTCCAAAACTACTGTAAACTCTCCACCAGCTACTTTTATCTCCTACCAATGACAAGACTGTAGTAGATCCATTGACCTGTACCAGCCTTTGTGAGAGAGTCTTCCTTCCCTATTGGATTTTGCATATACGTTATATAGAAAAACAATTGTGGACAACTGGCCAAGACATCTACTGAATGACCAAAAGTATGAGCCTCTGCCCCTCCAAATGATTGAGTTCAGGTGTTTCCAGTGGAGGGTTCTGTTAATGCTACAGCATAAAAAGACATTATAGACAACCGTACTCTTCTTACCTTATGGCAGTGTTTCTCAACTCCAGTCCTCATGGACCCCCAACAGGTCATGTTTTCAGGATTTCCCTCAGATGAAACAGCTGTGGTAATTACTAGGGCAGTAAAACTGATCAAATCACCTGTGCAAAATAATGGAAATCCTGAAAACATGACCTGTTGGGGGTCCATGAGGACTGGAGTTGAGAAACACTGCCTTATGGTAACAATTTTGGAAAGCCCCTTTTCTATTCCAGCTAAACTGTGCCAGCTCCATAAAGACTTGGTTTGATGAGTTTGGTGTGGAGGAACCTGAGTGTACTGCACAGAGCCCTGACCTCAGTCCTACTGAACACCTTTGGGATGAATTGGAATTAACCAGATCTTCTCAACCAACATCTCCATAAAGACATGGTTTGATGCATTTGGTGTGGAGGAACTTGAGTGTCCTGCACAGAGCCCCGACCTCAACCCTACTGAACACCTTTTGAATGAATCGGAATGAGCAAAGTTTTCTCATCAAACATCTCCATAAAGACATGGTTTGATGAGTTTGGTGTGGAAGAACCCGAGTGTCTTGCGCAGAACACCAACTCCAACCCTACTGAACACCTTTCAGATAAATTGGAACAAGCAAGGTCTTCTCAACCAACATCTCCATAAAAAAATGGCTTGATAAGTTTAGTGTGGAGGAATACAAGTGTCTTGCACAGAGCCCAAACCTCATCCCTACTGAACACACTTTGGATAACTTGGAACGAGCCAGTCTTCTTATCCAACATCTCCATAAAGACATTGTTTGATGAGTTTACTGTGGAGGAAGTGTCCTTAGCTGGTTTGGAACACCAATTTTGAGCCAGGTCTTCTCATCCAACATCAGTATCTGACCTCACAAATGCTCTTTTGGCTGAATAGACACAAATTCCCCAAAACCCACTCCAAAATCTTGTTCAGAGCCTTCCCAGAAGAGTGGAGGTTGGTATAATCACAGATGGATGCAACTCTGTATAAATGTCCATAGTTTCAAGTTGTGAAGTCAAACAAACTCATATAGGTGTGATGGTCAGGTATCCATTTCTGGCCTTCTAGTGTATTTAAAATTACATTACAGTCACAACAGGACTCTCCAAATCTTTACAGCCAAGGAGGCTGACATCTTAGCCTCTGTTTGATCTGCAGTTGACATGGTGCTGCACATGTGATCAGTTATGGCACCAGCCATCAATTTAATGGTTTCCCAATACAGTTACATTCAAGGCATGGGGTGAATGATAACTATTATGGTTACTTGTGCCCTCAACACACTGTCAAGCCATCAAATGTCTGGTGTCACAACTGATCACATGTGCTGCAGCTTGGAAATTGTCGCTCAAACAGAGACTAAGATGGCAGTCTCCTTGGCTGTAAAGGATAGGAGGGTTTAGTTCCACATTAAAATGTCTTTCTAGAGATGACATGACTGCCTCAGTATGGGCAGCGGTATCTTTGATCTTTTGGGGTTTAATTGACAGCCTGGCTTCACCTTCTCTAGACAAGAAGGCAAGATGGCTGCTTTCAATGTGGTATAATGAGGTCTTTGAGGTGGGTGAGACTGGGACAGAATTTTTGCTTACTGGCGGTTTCTGTAACACCGGAACTATGATTAACTTGAATTTACTATTTACTTGAGTTGGTTACTAAAGAGTAGTTCAATGAAAACTACCAGGCTGTCAGCTTACAGTTCTCAATGAACTACCACGGCACTGTGGAGCGCCATGGTAGTTCATTGATTCTTCCTGTCAGTATATCTGCTTGCCCGCACATGTAGGAGACCTGCATGGTACAATGCTTTATAGGCTCCAGAAACAAAAAATAATAAATTCACATTTATTTTACCTGCAAAAAAATGTGCATTTATTATTTTTTGTAAAAAGGTGAATTTATCGTTTAACCAACAGAAATAACAAAACAATGGTAATGCACTCACAAGCTTCAGTGTGAAAGAGGCATAGAATGAACTCAATGTGAAGCTGTCAGTAGTGATAATAGTCCCGACGTGAGCTGCTGGGGTCATGGAGAGGCAGTACATGCAGATGATAAGATCCAGAGAAGCTGTCAGAGAGCTGCCGCTGGAACCTCGGAAGAACTGTTAGATGGAGCTGTCAAAAGCCTGGGTCCTAGTAGCCAAACAGGAACAGTTTCAGAAGCAAAACCACACCTCTTTCATCAGCTGATAAAAGAAGAGGCTGATGAAGGAGGTGTGGTTTTGCCTCTAAAACAGTTCCTGATTGGCTACTAGCACCCAGGCTTTTGACAGCTTCATCTGACAATTCTTCCGAGGTTCCCGTGGTGGCTCTCTGACAGCTTCTCTGGAACTTATCACTGACATCTACTGCCTCTCCATGATCCCAGCAGTTCCAGTTGGGACTATTACCACTACTGACAGCTTCACATTGAGCTAATTATATACCTCTTATACACTGAAGCTTGTGAGCGCATCACCGTTGTTTTAATACATTTTTTATTAATAAAATCTTGCAGCACTATTGGCCCCCTCTTGTTCCTTTAGACCTCACAAACAGACCAGGAATCAGTATGTGAATCAAAATAGTATATAAATTTTATTGTAGCCACTTACATTAAAAACTGGTAAAAACGGCTTCCTGCTCCTAGCGACAAGTGTATAGCCACATGGCGGTGGCCATTTTGGATTCTGGAGCGCTTGTGTTTTGGCATTCCTGGGACTCGCGGTGTACTCCTGGCGCTCTTCCAGAGCTGAATTGACAGTGGTGGGAAGGATTGTGGCGGTATAACTCGCCGGTGATCGGGAGACCATTTGATGCCACAATGTGGCTATACATGTCGCTAGGAGCAGGAAGCCATTTTTACCAGTTTTTAATGTAAGTGGCTACAATAAACTTTATATACTATTTTGATTCACATACTGATTCCTGGTCTGTTTGTGAGGTCTAAAGGAACAAGAGGATGCCAGTTTTGAGGATATTCCATGCATATTGGTTGATCACATGCTGATATTACTTGATTTAGGGTAATTATGCACTTTTTATATGATTTGGAGTGATATCTACTGAGTATCTTTTACACGAATGCTGTGACACTATAGTGTTTTGCAAGCTGCACGTGTGGCACTATATTTGTGTTACCTAAGATAATACACTATGTCTAGATTTTGCTTTTTTTGAGGTATATGAAGAACGTCTGAGATTTATCTTCATCTTCATTTTGGAGTAGTGAGCACCTATCCATCAAGATTTGGATATCACTTCGGACTTTTTTGGGGTTTTTATTTGAGATTTTGGACACTTTGCTTTTGGGACTTTGTTTGTCTGTTTAAGTCGGTTGATATATTGTATATTGGTACTTCAGGGGAAGGATAATGATACGACTTTAAGGGGTACTGGGTGGTATTTGTTTTTTGTGTGCTGACTTATAATTATTTCAATACTATAACAGTACCACATGCTTTTAAGGTCGAACATAGCGACCAACTGGACACAAGTAATCTAGATAGCCGGCTTAAGGCCTAACAGGAGCCAAGGGGGGATGTAATACTGAAAATCTTTTAGTGGTATGGAACAGATATAGACTTCCCTCATCTCATACACTCATGAGATCTCTTCTGTTCATTGCAGGTTCCTCTGGCTGATGTACTGTCATTGACACAGCGCTCCCAATCTACGGTATCCAAACCCAAGAAGAAGAAAGCAAAGGGGCTCTTCACATGATAACATCCGTCAAATATGGCACAAGAGGAGTCCCAAAAAAAAAAAAGGCACCCCAATGGAACAAATTTACAGCATTAATATTTTACAAGATGGCATCGGTGGTACACTGCAGAGGATAGGGGGTCCATCTGCAAAGCTATGGCCCCCTAGTGGTTAAAGCGGTTCTTTGCCTTAGAAACGAAAAAAGTTTAGTCAGCAGCTACAAATCCTGTAGCTGCTGACTTTTACTAATTGGATACTTTCCTGTCCAGGGAGGCAGCTCCTTCCTCACCTGGGCCACAGGGTTTTTAGGGTCCCTGGCGCTGGCATGTCTACTTGGGAAGCTGCGACTCCTTTCAGCTTCCCAGTGTTCATGCGCAAATCTTGCACTTTGTGAATGGACCAGCGGTCTTCTGTTACCTGTGATGTGTACCAGAAGGCTGCAGGTGAAAGGGGGGGGTGAACTTGCTCTCGAATTGCCTAGGCAGGGGTAGCAACCTGCGGCTCTCTAGCTGTTGTGGAACTACATTTCCCATGAGGCATTGCAACATTACAAAACTGACAGTTACAGCTATGACTTGCAGAGGCCTGATGGAACTTGTAGTCCTGCAACTGCTGGAGAGCCGCAGTTTGCCTACCCCTGACCTAGGCGATCTGAACAAAAGTGGATATCTGTCAAAACCAGGGACCCCACCCCCTAAAAAAAATAGAGTACCAAAAATTAAAGATAGGGGGTGGGGGGAGGTGATGAGGCAGATAAGCACCCTTTTGGGTGAAGTTCCGCTTCAAGATGCATATTGATATTACTAGATACTGATTATGGAAGGAGCGGGGCCTGTAGGTTTAAATACCAGGAGCTTTATGTATAGCTTCATCTTTTTGAAGGATCTGCAGAACTTTTTGATTTTATAATACTATCAATAAATTTCTGACATTTTTCTAAGCAGTCCTGGTGCTTTGTGCTTTATCTTTAACATCTTCCTGTCCAGCCCCAGAATCCCTTCAGCAGGGTCTATACGCCTGGGGGGACCAAGAACCGCCCGATTACATGACCACTGCAATTGGCTGTCACAGTGGTCATATGATAAGGAGCTGGTCCCATTGGCCGCCGATCATTACTAGAGACCAGGAGCTGTCTTTGACTGAGAGCACAATTTCAGCAAAGAAAGCTCTGCTGCCGAAGGATGCATATGTGCGATGTGTGAGCGTTAATGTCCACTCTCTTTGCTGCTACACATATTCATTACATGGGCGTTTCAGGAGGCGGAGTCAGTTCAGAAATCACTGCTTGCGGGCAGCAAGGTACCATGGGATATATAGTCCTTGAAAAGGAGGAGATGCTGCAAAGCATGCTGGGAATCCAGGAAGTTGTGGAAAGAGATGACCAGCAGACAGGCAGCACTCACAACATGAAAGGGGGTTTTCCAAGTAAGATTAGATTGGATTGTCAAATAGAACTATTGTTTGTATTGTAATTACAATGCTAATGTTGTAAGATGAAGGTGTATGCTGGAACCACAGATCTCTCAAATACCGTAGCTGCTGACTTTTAAAAAAAAAAACAGCCACTTACCTGTCCCTCGATCCAGTTGTGTCCTCACCGCAGGTGGTTTCACCGGCTTACCTCTCTCCCCAGTGCCAGTATCTTAAAGTGTTACTAGACCCACAACAGTACAATCAGCCTGTAGATGCAGTAAAGCATGCTTGTTATACTCACTGTAGAACCTAAGGGGTTAATCCTCTGCATTGTGTAAAAATGCTGTTTGATCCTGCCTTCGTTGATCCTCCCCTTCTTCCAGTGTCCCCCTCTTATCTCTTGATAAGATCTATTGTGTGTAAAAATGCTGTTTGATCCTGCCTTCTCTGATCCTCCCCTTCTTCCAGTGTCCCCCTCTTATGTCCTGATAAGACATATTGTGTGGAGTCACTCTGCACATGCTCAGTTTTGTTTGTATTGCTAAAGAGGTTTTTTTCTTTCTTGGGAGAGTGCATGTGATCAGCACAGGGCCAATCAGCACTGTCCAGACAGGTCAGGGGTTCTGCATCCTTCTAGAACAAAATGAAAACTCCTCCTACAAGCTTTAAGCAGTGCTCAGCTGGGCACTGATAGAAGTCACAAGACTGCTCTAACTGCTGATGAGAAAAGGTATTTAGCAGTTTATATTTACTAAAATAACAGCATTTTCATGTTCTGTGTACTGTGGGAGACCAGATATAGTGAATGCAGGGTCCGAGGAGAGCAGATATAGTGAATGCAGGGTCCGAGGAGACCAAATATAGTGAATGCAGGGTCTGGGGAGACTAGATATAGTGAATGCAGGGTCCGGGGAGACCAGATATAGTGAATGCAGGGTCCGGGGAGACCGGATATAGTGAATGCAGGGTCTAGGGAGAGCAGATATAGTGAATGCAGGGTACGGGAGACCAGATTTAGTGAATGCAGGGTCCGGGGAGACCAGATATAGTGTATGCAGGGTCCTGGGAGACCGGATATAGTGAATGCAGGATCCGGGGAGGCCAGATATAGTGAATGCAGGGTCTGGGGAGACCAGATATAGTGAATGCAGGGTCCTGGGAGACCAGATATAGTGAATGCAGGGTCTGGGGAGACCAGATATAGTGAATGCAGGGTACGGGAGACCTGATACAGTGAATGCAAGGTCCGGGGAGACCGAATATAGTGACTGCAGGGTCCGGGGAGATCGGACATAGTGAATGCAGGGTCCGGGGAGACCAGATATAGTGACTGCAGGGTCCGGGGAGATCTGACATAGTGAATGCAGGGTCCGGGGAGACCAGATATAGTGAATGCAGGGTCCGGGGAGACCGAATATAGTGAATGCAGGGTCTAGGGAGAGCAGATATAGTGAATGCAGGGTACGGGAGACCAGATTTAGTGAATGCAGGGTACGGGGAGACCAGATACAGTGAATGCAGGGTCCTGGGAGACCAGATATAGTGAATGCAGGGTCCGGGGAGACCAGATATAGTGAATGCAGGGTCTGGGAGACCAGATATAGTGAATTCAGGGTCCTGGGAGACCGGATATAGTGAATGCAGGGTCCTGGGAGACCAGATATAGTGAATGCTTGGTCCTGGGTTTAGTAACACTTTAAGTGTGGGTACCTGGCTTTGACAGCTTGCAGCTTCACAGCTGGGTGCCCACTGTGCATGCATGAGTAGCAATGCACCTCATGAATGGTCCCGTAGTCTTCTGAGACAAGTGACTACGGGGGGGAGGACAACTTCCACTTCCAATCGCCTAGGCGATCGCAGCGGAAGTGGGAGCGGGTACTTTAACGGAACCGACCCCAGACTGCGCTTGGAAATTTCCGTAAGACTACTGCTTCACCATCCGAACACCGACAACAGACACCACAGCTGACCATACAAGACTAGAGAACACCAGTATTGAAGCAAACCAGGAAATAGACTACTTTATTTTAACACAGATACAAGATATATACACTCAGGGGACAATCCCCCCTCCCTGCATAATGACACAGGGTGGGGCAATCTACATTTAGTAACAAGAGACACACCAGCAGACAGTCCCATCAGGAGGGAGGGCAGCTGAAGACACCCCCCACCAAGCCAATACACATAAACACATACATCCCATAATAGTTTGCTCCCAAGCAAAACACACAATAGAACAATGTAATGCAACCACATGACATTAAACAATCAACAACCCCCACCCCAATATTAGGACAGATCACAGGGTGACTTACACATAAGAGGGCTATGGGGAGCTGAGACAAGGGTCTCCCCACCTCTCCAAAGTGAGCTGTGTTCCATGGGCCCTCCACCCAAAGTAACTCCCGTCACAGGTACCTGTCAAAATTGGGTACTTGCTCCCCAAAGGTGCCAATCCTTAACGGGTAGTGGGGGGGAGGCCTTAAAGCAGGACTTCCTAAGGTTTTGGGTGGAGCTCCTCTTTAAGTAGTAGTAAATATACGACAGGTGATTATTTCTGAGGAATGTGAACAGTTTCAGATCTGGCTGCTGCAAAATCATTTCCCAACCAATGAGAGCAGGATTCTAATTAAAGGAAGGGGATGGGCGTTGGCTCATTGTTGGGAGGCATTATTGCTAAGATTAAAAATAATGTTCATGGAAACGCTGATGTCAATTCACCATATCTGTGCTTTAAAGCCAAAGTGTAATCTGCTTGTTATTTGCCTTCTCTGGTTCTTCCCTTCCCCCTCATCAACATGCTGGTTAAACCTTTCCATTTTCATAACTCGCTTTATTTTCGACTCAGTGATGTCATTGTCATGATCATGTCTCTGTGCTTTTCTATGCAATGCAGGCAGATCATGTCTGATGAGTGGGGCTGCCAAGGTGCTGTACGTAGCTTCCTGAAAACATCACAGCACCCTGCCTCAGTACTTCTCTCAGGAGCCCTCAGTCCCAATAGAAGCAGTGGGCTGGCTCTTGGGAGGAGTTATGCAAATATTGATGTGGTAAAGCCCAGATGTGACGATGAAACTCAAAAACTGAAAGCCCACGAATGAAAAGGACAGGCCAGGGACAGCTGAAGAGTTAAGAGCTAAATGATGCCGGAAGTCCTCCAGCCAGGAAATGAGGCGAGATCTATTTGACTATTTTATTTGCAGCTTCTAATGCACATTGTGAGAAGCTCACAGCGTGCAGGGAAATCAGAGTAAGCCATTTCAGTCCAGGAGAGGAGCCGGTACAACTGTGCAAGACTGAAGGGGAAGTGGTTGTAAACCCTTCCATATACCCAGTGATACACAGAGAAGAAACAAATCCTACTGCATATGTTGTACCTGTTTATCTGTAGCCCTCTCTCCTCTGCAGTCAAGGTGCAGAATTTATAAAGCTGCAGAGCTCAGTGAGGAGAGTTCTGAGAGCTGATTGGAGGGAAGAGGCACACAGCCCTCCACACAGGAACAGATCTAAGGCTGTCAATCTGCTGGACGTTCCTACCCGATCACCATTTTTCTCTTGGTGTCAGGAAAATTTTGTCAAAAGTGATTCATGTTGATAGCAGAGGAATGGAGCAGCAGACAGAAATGACACTCAGTGCTCTGGATTGAGACAAGTACACACTATAGAGGGATCTGCTTTGTTCATATTTCATGTCTGAGGTTTACAACCACTTTAAATTGCCATCCAGTATTTTAATTATTCAATATTTTATAATAATTACAGAGTATATCAAACTTTCTCACGTCCCTGTACCGGGACAACAAAGAACATTGTCTTGTATATTAAACTCAAAAATAAATTGTAAGCTCCCAGGATCAGGGCCCTCCTCCTTGAACTGTATTGTTGCTGTATTGTCTCCCGTTATATTGTACAGCGCTGAGCAAACTGTTGACGCTATATAAATCCTGTATAATAATAATAATAATATATAAATCCTGTATAATAATAATATAAATCCTACATAATAATAATATAAATCATGTATAATAATAATATAAATCCTATATAATAATAATAATATAAATCATGTATTATAATAATAATAATAATAATAATATAAATCCTGTATAATAATAATAATATAAATCCTGAATAATAATAATATAAATCCTATATAATAATAATAATATAAATCCTGTATTATAATATTAATAATAATAATAATAATAATAATAAATCCTGGAACATAAAAATGGATGATGACATGAAAATCTAAAAAGAGCAAAAGATATTCTAGTCGGGTCTTTACTGGACGCCAGGGGTATTTCCAGGGACAACTACTGAATACCTGAGTCTGTCCCGTGATATCAGAGATAGCTGCTAACTATGGGTTTGCATTATGTGAAATGGCTAGTTCATTGCCTGGAACCCTAAGTAGCAAGCAACTGTCAGCGACGGATGTCATTTCCTCTTACTTTAGTCACCGGTCACACCGATACGATTTAAAATCGTGCGTTTTGTTTGCAATTTCAGCGAGATTTCAGGTGCAATTTCTGAAGACTTTATTGCTACTTGTAAAGATTTTAAATAATTTCTCTCCATTTGCATTGCGATTTCCATTATATTCTATGCAGGTGAAATCGCAACAAAACTGCAGAAAAAGTAATGCAGGAACTACATTTAGAAATCACTCTGCAGCAAATCGCAAATGATAAGACACTGGGCTGCACAGTGGAGAAATGGTTAGCACTTCCGCCTGGCAGCACTGGTGTCGTTGGTTCAAATCCCGGCTATGGCACCACCTGCATGGAGTTTGCATGTTCTCCCTGTGCCTGCGTGGGTTTCCTCCGGGTACTCCGGTTTCCTCCCACACTCCAAAGACATGCTGGTAGGTGAATTGGCTCCTGTCTAAATTGTCCCTAGTATGTGTATGTATGAATGTGAGTTAGGGACCTTAGATTGTACACCCCTTGAGGGTTAGGGACTGATGTGAGTGTACAATATATATGTAAAGTGCTGTGTAAATTGATGGCGCTATATAAGTACCTGAAATAAATAAATAAATAACACTGACGTTCACATTCATATGATGCTATTTAAGGTGAGATTTCAATTCGCAAATTGCACCTGAAATCGCACCGGTGTGACCGGGCACTTATGGAACATTATTTTGAATTCCAAACAATACATTCTAAAACAAAAGCAGAGGCAAGGAAATCACTTCAAGTGGAACTCTGGACAAATAAAATAAGGGATCTATATGAAGCAGTCTGTCTGTTGCTGTTGATAATCCATTTCTTGTATAACGGTGACAACATTATTTTTGCAGTACAATTTCTCAGCAGCGTTGTCACCCCGCAGCCAGCGTAGTCTCATTGCCAATTCACACTGCTGCATTTTAGTGCACTGTTAAAACACAGGTCAGTGCATGGACACAGAGAAAGCAATTGTTTCCTGTGTGTCCCATTCACAGTGCAACACGGCCCAGAGCTGCGCTTCAGGGTGCTGCGATAAAATGCAGACATGCTGCATTACATTGCGCCGCACCATACAGAATCGCATGACACTGTATGGCAGTGCAGCGCATCGTGCTGATCTACAGTGCCATGAATGAAGTGTATGTTTTGTTCACTTCACATAAAGTTTGTACAAAATAAGGGAGCTGCATGATGCGCTGAATCGCTCACCGCACCGCCCCCTCCTACTGCAGCCTGGAACAGCTGCTGAAGTAGTAAAGTGCTCCGGCAGCTGTCTGCTATAGTGTGATCCCGGCCTTCAGGTGGCCATAGATGGATCAACATTGAGCCAGTTCAGCAGGGACTGGCCGAATTCCAATCCACGTGTGGCCACTGCAGCTGAACAAAATCAATCTACTGTTCATATTCTGCCCACCGCCCGATCGGATAAAAGTTGCTGCAGCCAAGGACTGTAGCTCTGATCTGTGTAATCTGACAGTGGGGGGAGTCTCCCCTCTGTCAGAATACAATAGCCCAGTAGGGAGGATTCCCCTCTGCACCTCGAAGTTGTTCAAAATCAGAACAGGTTGACAAGATCACAACTACAGTAGCAGCCGTGAGCTTTTTTCTGTGCTGGTCAGCCGGACCCTGGCATTTGTATAGAAATGATCTGGGCAGCTATAGAGCCTCCTGGTCACGTTTACTTTGCTCACGAGTACCGCCCGCCACCACACCAAACCCCCACTAGGTGGTTCCCAGGTTGTTGGGCAGCCCTGGACCACAAACGATGTCTGGATTGCAAGTGTGAGGAGCTCGGGCAACTTCAGTTTCTTGGATCTCCTCTGCAGTGTGAACATGGAAGCGCTCAGCTATGAGCTCTTTCTGGTTTTAGATCTGTCAAAATTCTGGTGCCAGGTGCAGAGCAGAGCGATCACAGTCCTGCGCCTGATCACCTGGAGTAGAGGGCAGGGGAGACAATAGGGGCCAATCAAAGGATGTCGGGTGAGAGGGCCACACGGGTTGCAGATTTCAGACCATCATGAAGCGGTGAAGATTCACGTAGCTTATGGCCAGGTGAATAATGAGTGAATCTGTAATCAGTACAGTTATAGTAACGTGAATATTCAACTCTTTCAGTTGTGGCCGGCCCTCTTTTTGTATGGTGATACCACTGTTGTGTTTGTCTCTGGAAGTTTAGTAGAAGAAACCCATCACTGATTATGGTGTTATCTCCCACACACCAACAGTAACTCACTGAGCAACAGGGGCGGACTGACCATTTGGAAACTCGGGCACTGCCCGAGGGCCCGGGGTCAGTAGGGGGCCCCATGAGATGCCCCTGGTACCTTTTTCAAAGGCTTTTTTGAGTTTGGGCAAGGACACAGGGGTCCCATGATCCCCTGTTGAGGACCCGGGGTCAGTAGGGGGCCTCATGAGATGACCCTGGTACCTTTTTCATAGGCTTTTTTGAGTTTGGGCAAGGACACAGGGGCCCCATAATCCCCTATTGAGGGCCCGGGGTCAGTAGGGGTCTCCATGAGATGCCCCTGGTACCTTTTTCATAGACTTTTTCGAGTTTGGGCAAGGACACAGGGGCCCCATGATCCCCTATTGAGGGCCCGGGGTCAGTAGGGGGCCCCATGAGATGCCCCTGGTACCTTTTTCACAAGAGGGTTAGGAGGGCCCTGATCCTTGGAGCTTACAATCTAGGAGGGAGGGGCTAGTGGTACAAAAGGTAATAACTGTGGGGGATGGACTGGTAGGAAGAGTAGAAGATTCCAGTATTAGCTGAGGGCAGGATACGCTTCCCTGAAGAGATAGGTTTTCAGAGATCGCCTAAAAGTGAGCAGAGTAGTCTGAAAAATTGGGGTAGAGAGTTCCAGAGGATAGGGGAAGCTCAGGAGAAGTCCTGGAGACAAGCATGGGAGGAGGAGACAAGGGAGCTAGAGAGCAGGAGATCATGCGAGGAGCGAAGAGTACGGTTTGGGTGAGATTTGGAGACAAGATCGGTGATGTAATTTGTGGCGGAGTTATAAATGGCTTTATATATTATTGTTAATGTTTTGAATTTTATCTGTTGAGTAATGGGAAGCCATTAAACAACCTATGCAAGTTAATTAAAAAGCAGGAAGTCGTGCGAGGAGCGGAGAGTATGGTTTTGGTGATATTTGGAGACAAGATTGTTCTACTTGGAAACAAAATCCCTGTCCAACACTTTTCTAATTGTCACTGATACACAAAAAAATAAGGAGAGGAGAAGAATTAAGGAATGACAGAAGTCCTTATCTGCATACGTCTTCCATACCACAGGGCAGCATGACAGCCAGGCAGCTAGCATTGCGGTTGCATTTTCCATGTTTCTTTTGTTTAAGGTTTCAGAGTAACTAGTGAGTCTGTGCTTTGTCCATGAGGTTGACTTTAATGTGGACTGCACCATACCATCAGCATATAGTCTTCTATCCCACACCCAGGGGTGGACTGACCATTTGGAAACTCGGGCACTGCCCGAGGGCCCGGGGTTAGTAGGGGGCCTCATGAGATGCCCCTGGTACCTTTTTCATAGGCTTTTTTGAGTTTGGGCAAGGACACAGGGGCCCCATGATTCCCTATTGCTCGGGGGCCCCATGAGTTGTCAGTCCGCCCCTGCTGAGCAACTTATACCTTTAAACCCTCTGCTGCCAAGATGGAGGAGGCCCGGCTTCAAAGCCTCTATGTAACCCGTACTATTTTTGGAACGTGAATTTGACCTGATAAAAGCAGATGTTCTTGTTTAGAGCCGAACTCCAGCCTTCCCTTCAGTCTTGCACAGTTGTACAGACTCCTCTCCTGGACTGAAATGTCTTACTCTGATTTCACTCCGATTTCAAGTCAGATAGTGCCCACAATATTCCTAGCTGGGGAACGTCCAGCATCATCTAGATCTTTGTTCTCTAGCCTTAGTGTCCCTGGCCCACCCCTTTCGTTCATTGTTGTTCAGTTCTTTCAATCGTGGAGGCTTAGTGTCACATGTAGATGTTACCTAATACAGCCTGTTATTTTCAGAAAGCTATGCACAGCCCCTCCCACCAGCCATGATCTTCCTGTATTGCATAGGAAAGCACAGAGACCCAGTAATGACATCACTGGGTCAAAAAAACAAAAAGGTATATAATAAAAATGACATATGACAAAGAACAAACTTGACACTTCGGCACTCAAATGGTAGGAGCCCCCATATTTAAATGTAGACATGAGCCAACCCAAACTTGACATGGAGGTGGTGCAGCCTTCCTCGAATCGGGGAATTCCAGTACTACAGAAAGGGTGTAAACGCCTAGTGCATTATCTTTGGGTACTTTATTGGTGAAATAGATAAAAACATACAAGCCCAGGAGGCTAAAGGCATTAACCCCTCGCCCTCCAGAGGATTTACACCCATCCTGACCATGCCACTTTTTGCAATACGGCGCTGCGTTTCTTGAACTGACAATTGCGCGGTCATGCCATGCACCCAGATAATATGTATGTCCCTTTTTTTCCACAAATAGAGCTTTCTTTCAGTGGTATTTGATCACCTCTGTGTCTTTTATTTTTTGCGCTATAAACAGAAAAATACCGACAATTTTGAGAAAAAAAACTATATTTTTGACTTTTTGCTATTAAACATCCAGTAAAAAAATTTAAATATAAATTTAGGCTAAAATGTATTCTGCTCCATGTCTTTGCTATAAAAAAATCCCAATAACTGTAAATTAATTGGTTTACATGAAACTTAAAGCGTTTACAAATGGTGGTATAGATACTGGAATTTGTTTTTTTTAATACTAGTAATGGCGGCGATCAGCGACTTATAGCGGGACTGCGGCGGGCATTCTGACACTTGGGGACACTAATACAGTGATCAATGCTAATAAAAAGCACTGACACTGTACTAATGGCACTAGGCAGGAAGGGGTTAACATCTGGGGCGATCAAAGGGTTAACTGTGCGCTGTGTATGTTTTACTAGGGAAACATGCTGCTGTGTATTTCTCTGCTGCGCAGAGAAATACACAGCAGCATGTTCTTGCTAGCAGAGAGAGACCTGTGTTGTTTACATATAGGTCTCCCCCCTGTCAGTGTGGGTGCCAGCAGGGAATCCCTGGCCGGGACCCGGTGATTAACATCCATAGCTGCCAATGGCGGCACAGGTAGAGTGGCACACACGCGTGAGCCCCCTACCCAGAAATCCAAATCACGTATATATATACGTAGGGGAGGGATAAACTAGGGAATGCACAATATAATCAGGTTAAACGTATGAAATGTTATTGATTGATTTTAGATCCACTTTAACATTCTGCAAAATCTGGGAGATTCTGTGAAGTAAGGAACAACTTTAATATTCTACTAATGGCGCTGGGCAGGAAGGGGTTAACATCTGGGGCGATCAAAGGGTTAACTGTGTGCTGTGTGTGTTTTACTAGGGAAACATGCTGCTGTGTATTTCTCTTCTGTGCAGAGAAATACACAGTAACAGGTTCTTGCTGGCAGGAGAGAGACCTGTGATGTTTACATACAGGTCTCCCCCCTGTCAGTGTGGGTGCCAGCTGGGACCCGGTGATTGACATCCGTAGCTGCCAATGGTGGCGCACGTGCGTGTGCCACCTACCCAGAAATGCAAATTGCGTATATTTACGTGATTTTGCGCAGCACTGCCACCCTGTAGCAGTAGTTCTACTATAGGGCGGCGGGGAAGTGGTTAAAGTATATGGACACGAAGTGCATTCGCCTCCTGTCCAGTGGGACTGACAAATAAATGACGTAGCAAGCGGCCGCGTTTCGGGGGACTCTGGCCCCCTTCCTCAGAGCAATAGCTGGGCTTGTGAGTATGTTTTTATCTATTTCACCAATAAAGTACCCAAAGATGACGCACTAGGCGTTTACACCCTTTCTGTTCTTGTTGATGTAATAAAAATGGAAAGGTTTTATTGGGGCGGCACAGTGGCTTAGTGGCTAGCACGTCTGCCTTGCAGTAAATGGGTCATGGGTTCGATTCCTGACCATGGCGACTCCTGCATGGAGTTTGCATGTTCTCCCTGTGCTTGTGTGGGTTTCCTCCGGGTGCTCCGGTTTCCTCCCACACTCCAAAGACATGCTGGTAGGTTAATTGGATCCTGTCTAAATTGTCCCTAGTATGTGTATGTATGAATGTGAGTTAGGGACCTTAGATTGTACACCCCTTGAGGGTTAGGGACCTTAGATTGTACACCCCTTGAGGGTTAGGGACCTTAGATTGTACACCCCTTGAGGGTTAGGGACCTTAGATTGTACACCCCTTGAGGGTTAGGGACTTTAGATTGTACGCCCCTTGAGGGTCAGGGACCTTAGATTGTACACCCCTTGAGGGTTAGGGACTTTAGATTGTACGCCCCTTGAGGGTTAGGGACCTTAGATTGTACACCCCTTGAGGGTTAGGGACTGATGTGAATGTATAATATTTCTTATATATAATATATATATATTATAATATATTACATATTATATTATAATATATTATATATATAATATATATATTATAATATATTATATATACTTCACATATATATGTAAAGTGCTGCGTAAATTGACGGCGCTATATAAGTACCTGAAATAACTAAAATAAATACATTTACAATGTTCATCAGCATGTTGATGAAGAGGAGAGGGATAATCTAGACAACGCAAAATATAATCATGTTAAACGTATGAAATGTTATTGATTGATTTTAGATCCACTTTAACATTCTGCAAAATCTGGGAGATTCTGTGAAGGAACAACTTTAACACAACATCTGCAGTCCTCTCCAGCTCTCTCCCCTCTGTCTATACTCTAAGGCGAGGGGTGTGGCGACCGTTCGCTTTTTCAAACCGCAGAGTGAGCCGGCATGCTACAGAACCGTGTTATAATTATGGCTCCGTGTTCCGCCTTTACGGAAAAATACAGACGCAAATCTGTGCAAGCGTGTTTTTTCTTTACCAACATCAATTTTTTTAAAGCTGATAAAAATAAGAAAGTACAGGAACTTTCAACCTATTACCCCAAAAAAAAAAAAAATACACCTATTAAACGCAGCAAATGATTTGTAACGGATATATGTTTTGCAGCGAACAAGAAAATTAACATGAAAAATTAACACTCGCAGGAAGCTAACGAGGTCAGATCTATACGCATAAAAATGTCCTGTTCTCGGTACACACCAAAAAGGAGACTTTGTGGATTCTCTATTTTTGGTTTTATAGGGGAAGAAAATGAAAAACAAGTTTAATCTTCTGTCCTGTGCAAGCGGCGGGGACCGAGGTAATAACAGAGTTCTATGAGGCTGCAGGATTTTGTACGTTTTCCTTCCATTTATATGGCAATAGAGAAAATAGAGCTGGCTTAATTACCGCCGTGCGGCAGATACAACAAAAGTGGAAATTAACCGCTTCCATACCGGGCACTTTTACCTCCTTCCTGCCCAGGCCAACTTTCAGCTTTCGGCGCTATCGCATTTTTAATGACAATTGCGCGGTTGTGCAACACTGTACTAAAACTACATTTTTATCAATTTTTTACACAAATAGAGCTTTCATTTGGGGGTATTTAACCATTTGACGCCCGGCCTATGGCCAAATGGCGTCCGCAAAAATGTATTAGATTTCCGGGAGGCCTCCCGCATATGCGCAGTTCGCGCGCTTGCAGAGCCTCGCAGCGGCGCGATCTGTCACCGGCTGTGTACCTCGGACACGGCCGATGACAGATCTGAGTACCGGCCCCGTTGCCGGTACCATGTGACCTGCTGTGACCAATCACAGCAGGTCACATGACAGTTGTATACAATGGATGGCTTCATGCATGCCATCCATTGTATACTAGTGTCTAGCTGTGAATGGTCACAGCTAATCACATGCACATGTCATGTGATTAGCTGTGGCCAAATCACAGCTAAGCACAAAAATAAAAAAACCCTAAATGAATCGATGTCATTCAGGTAAATGCTTGCTTATAGCAAAGTAATTCTTTGCTATAAGCAAATTGTGTTAAAAAAAAAAAAAATACTGATCACTTCTCCAAAGTAGTACAATGTTACTATGGTAACATTGTACTACTTTGGTCATAGTGAAATACGAAAAGAAAATCTTAAAAAAAAGAAAAAAAATTTAATAAAAAATTTTAAATAAAAAAAATATATATATTTTTTTTTTTTCACACTGTCACCAGTCAGTGTCCATGATCACCGCCATGCCAGTTATATGATGACGCTGTACTGCACTGGTGACAGTATGTAAAAAAAAATAGTGAAATTTTTTTTTTTTTTTCATTTTCCGAAAAATTATGACAAAAAAATACAACTTCAAAAACTCGCTATGCCTCTTATGAAGTACGTCGGACTGTCTACTTTGCAAAAAGTGTTCATTTGGGGGATATCTGTACTGTCCTGACATTTGGGGGATATCTGTACTGTCCTGACGTTTGGGGGATATCTGTACTGTCCTGACATTTGGGGGATATCTGTACTGTTCTGACATTTGGGGGATATCTGTACTGTCCTGACATTTGGGGGATATCTGTACTGTTCTGACATTTGGGGGATATCTGTACTGTTCTGACATTTGGGGGATATCTGTACTGTTCTGACATTTGGGGGATATCTGTACTGTTCTGACATTTGGGGGATATCTGTACTGTTCTGACATTTGGGGGATATCTGTACTGTCCTGACATTTGGGGGATATCTGTACTGTTCTGACATTTGGGGGATATCTGTACTGTCCTGACATTTGGGGGATATCTGTACTGTTCTGACATTCTTGGACCTCAAGAAATTAGATTGGCTGTCAGTACTTCAGGATTGATCAATATTCAGATCTATACCGTAGTTTGTGAACTCTATAACTTTCCTACAAACTAAATAATACATCCTAATTTGGGTTATTTTCCCCAAAGACATGTAGCAGAATACATCTTGGCCTAAATTTATGAAGAACTATTATTTATTTGCAAACTTTTATAACAGAAACAAAGAAAAACGTGTTTTTTTTTCAAAATCTTCGATCTTTTTTGTTAATTTAGCAAAAAATAAAACCCCCGGCGGTGTTAAAATACCACCAAAAGAAAGCTCTAGTTGTGTGAAGAAAATGATAAAATTTTAGTTTGGGTACAATGTTGTATGACCGCGCAATTGTCATTCAAAGTGTGAGAGCGCTGAAACCTGAAAACTGGCCTGGGCAGGAAGGTGTAAATTGCCCGGTATGGTAGAGGTTAATCACCGCTGAGTTTTTTATTTTGTGATAAATAAAGAAAAAAAAAGACCAAAAGTTTGAAAAAAAAAAACCCACGTTTTTCTTCGTTTCTGTTATGAAAATCTGCAAATAAATAAACGTTCTTCATGATTTTAGGGCTCGTTCACACTAGACTTTTTTCTAATTCTTGCCAAACGCCCTATAGCGTTAGGCGTTTGGGAAGCTTTTTTAACACTCCCCCAACACCCTATGCGCAGTTTTGAGGCGTTTGATAGGCGTTTACCAAGCGTTAAAACCGCACCACAAACGCCTATAATGAAGTTAAATGGTATTAACGCTCCGCAATCGCCTCACAAATGCCCCGCAAACACCTGCCAGGCGTTTGAGGAGCAGCACCAAAGACTTGAATGGGAGGCTTTAACTCCTCCTGACTCGACATGAGGAGCCAGTTTTGCCGCAACGCGACGGTAACGCTTCCGTGTGAACAGCTCTGTGCGCTGCCATGTGCAGAATTTTCATAGGCGTTTGAGAAACGTTAAAAACGCTTCCCAAACGCTTGTCTGACGCCTGCTGACAAAGCTAGTGTGAACCTAGCCTTAGGTCAAAATGTATGCTGTTACATTTCTTTGGTGAAAATATCCCAAATCAGTGTATATTATTTAGTCTGTAGGAAAGTCCGCAAACTATGGGATATATCTGAAAATCAATCAATCCTGATGTACTGACAACTGATCTAATTCCGAGGCCCAAAAATGTCAGGACAGTACAAGTATCCCCCAAATGACCCCTTTTTGGAAAGTAGACCGTCCAAGGTATTTAGTAAGAGACATGGTGAGTTTTTTGAAGTTGTAATTTTTTGTCATAATTTCTTGGAAAATTAAGACATTGAATAAAAATTTTCATTTTTTTTTTAAATACGGTCACCAGTGCAGTACATCGTTATCATATAACTGGTGTGGCAGCGATCAGGGACACTGACTGGTGACAGTACGAAAAAAAGAAACAAAACAAAAAAATTTTAATACTTTGTTTTCATTCTTTTTTATTACATTTTTTTCTACGATTTTTTTAAAACACTCTCAGCAAAGCATATGATGTTACCACAGTGACATTATACGACTCTGGGGAAGGGATCAGGAATTGTTGTTTTTTTTTTACACATTATGATTGCTTATAGCAGGGAATTTCGATGTATTCAGTGTGTTTTGTTGTGATTAGCTAGGCTTGGTCACAGCTAATCACTCCAAAGACCTGCTGGTAGGTGAATTGGATCCTGTCTAAATTGTTCCTAGTATGTGTATGTATGAATGTGAGAGTCGGGTCTTTACTGGACGCCAGGGGTATTTCCAGGGACAACTACTGAATACCTGAGTCTGTCCCGTGACATCAGAGATAGCTGCTAATTATGGGTTTGCATTATGTGAAATGGCTAGTTCATTGCCTGGAACCCTAAGTAACAAGCAACTGTCAGCGATGTCATTTCCTCTTACTTTAGTCACCGGTCACACCGATACGATTTAAAATTGTGCGTTTTGTTTGCAATTTCAGCGAGATTTCAGGTGCAATTTCTGAAGACTTTATTGCTACTTGTGAAGATTTTCAATAATTTCTTGCCATTTGCATTGCGATTTTCCATTATATTCTATGTAGGTGAAATCGCAACAAAACTGCAGAAAAAGTAATGCAGGAACTGCGTTTAGAAATCACTCAGCAGCAAATCGCAAATGTTAAGACACTGGGCTGCACAGTGGCTAAATGGTTAGCACTTCCGCCTGGCAGTACTCGGGTCGTCGGTTCAAATCCCAACTGCGGCACCACCTGCCTGGAGTTTGCATGTTCTCCCTGTGACTGCGTGGGTTTCCTCCGGGTACTCCGGTTTCCTGCCACACTCCAAAGACATGCTGGTAGGTTAATTGGATCCTGTCTAAATTATCCCTAGTATGTGTATGTATGAATGTGAGTTAGGGACCTTAGATTGTACACCCCTTGAGGGTCAGGGACTGATGTGAATGTACAATATATATGTAAAGCGCTGCGTAAATTGACAGAGCTATATAAGTACCTGTAATAAATAATAAAATAAAATGGTACAGATGGGCTGTGATTGGCTCTGTCTGTACCATGTGATCAATGTGACCAATTACAACTAGCAACACAATTGTACACAATGAATGGCTTGAATCAAAGCCATTCATTGTTTACAATTGGCAGGTGATCTGCAGTGATTGGAAGCAGCAATCACATTGTACCAGCAGCGGGCCAGTACACCGATCAGTCATCGGCTGTGTCTGGTGGACACAGTCAGTGACAGATCGCACCCACAGTGCACCCTGGTCCAGGAAGATGTCATATGATGTCCACCCAAAATGACGAAAGTCCTGCCTGGCCATCAGTTTGCTATAGGCCAGGCGGGATGTGGTTAAAGGTCCCCTAGTTGTCTACTATTGAAGCTTTGGGGTGAGCGCTGAGGAGCGGCCAGTATAAAATTTCATGACACTTCAAAAGTTTCAGTCCAAATTTGTATTTGACAAAAAGTATCAAGAGAAGCCAAAATGTTTCGGGAGAAATGACTCCCCCTCAGGGGCGGACTGACAACTCATGGGGCCCCCGGGCAATAGGGGATCATGGGGCCCCTGTGTCTTTGCCCAAACTCAAAAAAGCCTATGAAAACGGTACCAGGGGCATCTCATGGGCCCCCTACTGACCCCGGGCCCTCGGGCAGTGCCCGAGTTTCCAAATAGTCAGTCCGCCCCTGCTCCCCCTTCATCAGGGCTAAACTAGTCTAAATAGGTGACTTGTCATTAGGACTTTTAACAAAGAGCACTAAGAGAAACCAATGTGTTTCTGGGTTCTGGTTTGGCAAGCTAACAGATTTGACAGCTGTGATCAAGCCTAATATCACAGATATTCTAATCACGACTTGCTGTTAATTCAGTGAAATCCACTACTTCAGTCCTGATGAAGGGGGAGGCATTTCCCAAAATCATGTTGTATAAAAGTTTATAATGCTTCAAAAGTTTCAACTCAAAGTTTATTTGACAAAGAGTACCAAGAGAAGCCAATGCGTTTCGAGGGAATTTAGTCCTCTTCATCAGGGCTAGTAGTGGATACGATTGGGCTAATAATAAGTTGTGATTAGGATTTCTGATAAATAGTATGAAGAGAATCCAAAGCATTTCAAGGGTTTGGTTGGGCAAGCTAACAGATTTGACAGCTCTGATCAAGCCGAAAAATCACAGGTATTCTAACTGCAATTTACTGTTCGTCCAATAATATCCACTAAGTCAGACCTGATGAAGGAGAAGGCATTTGCCCAGAACACATTGAATAAAAGTTCATGACACTTCAAGAGTTTTAGTCCAAATGTATATTTCACAAAAGGTATCAAGAGAAGCTAACGAGAGTTTTCCTTTCACTTCCTCTCCCATACTCAAAACAGGAAGTGAGAGAAAATCCCTCCAAAGTGAGAAAATCTCTGGTTGTCACCAGAACTAGTGTCCCCATTGGAAGGTTTCCCCTCTAACATTGTTCTGGAGACAACCCAAAATTTGGGATTTTCTTTCACCTTCATTCTCACAAGACCTCTTACTCTCTAGCTCCCTTGTCTCCTCCTCCCATGCTCGTCTCCAGGACTTCTCCAGAGCTTCCCCCATCCTCTGGTACTCTCTTCCCCAATTTATCAGACTATCGCTTACTGTGCTCACTTTTAGGTGATCTCTGAAAACCTATCTCTTCAGGAAAGTCTATCCGGCCCTCAGCTAATAATGAAATCTTCTACTCTTCCAACCAGTCCATCCCCCACAGTTACTACCTTTTTGTACCACTAGCCCCTCCCTCTTAGATTGTAAGCTCCAAGGATCAGGGCCCTCCTAACCCTCTTGTATTGAACTGTATTGTCTCCCATTATATTGTAAAGCGCTGAGCAAACTGTTGGCGCGATATAAATCCTGTATAATAATAATATTAATAATAATGGTAAACAGGACAAATAGGGTGACTCTCCCTAACAGCGTCACAGAAAAAAAAAAAACAGACAGAGGTTCTAACCACCCTCCTTGCTATCTAAAAACTACAAAAAGAGGAGTTTGGACATACAGGGTTCAGGCTTCCATCATCATGGTGGGCATACTCTTGGAGGGTCTGGCTGCCATAGGAATGCATCATAGCACTGGAACTGGCTGGCTGCACTTTTCCATGGGCTCCTGGTACAGTTGCCAAGGTGTACTCGAGGGTGACCAACCTGGAAATTTCTAGTTGGCCATAAGGCAGTAAGTAGTAAAATCTTAACAGAAGTTTCAGTCAAAGGAGGTAATAAATCTGGTGAGAAAATAGTAGGAAATTATTTTCCAAGAGGAGAAGGTGTCCATCACCCAAAGACAGTAGCAGAAAATTGGAAGTACACAGAGTGGGATGGGCCAGACCCAATGAAGTTTTTGCCTGTGTCCATTCACCTGAAGGTGGCAGTATATAACCCGGGGGCTATGAATGCATTCCTGTGTCCTGTACTCAGGAACCGCACCATATTCCTGTACAATTCACATCCAATTTCGTGTGTTGTGTTTTGAGCCCATTCATTTTGAACACCAAAGTCGTGCATGCAGCAATTTTGGGAACACACTGCAACTGGATCGCATGATTGTTTTGTACCATACAATCCGGGGGAAGGCAAGTGCACTTTGTTCACGACCTGCATTTGGGGTGTCATTCCTTGCGATCTACAGCGGCTGTCAGTGCGATCTGAGCACAGTGCGGGAAACATGCACGGAACATGGGTTTCCCTGCCCTGCCTTCTAGTGTGAACTGAGGATTAGTTATACTTAAAGTGGATGTAAAGGGATTTTTTTTTAAATAACAAACAAGTCTATTCTTACCTGCTCAGAGCGCTGCCGTTACTCCTCTTTTCAGTTTCCCTGCTGTTGCTCCTGGCTCCTTCTCTCTTGGTTCTGCCCCCAATAGGAAGCTGATTCCCATGGGGCACTCGTGCGGGTTTGCTCCCGAATCCTGCTTCGGCATCTATTGACAGTGGGACTCGATCCCGCCCCTCCATTCTCACTGGAGTTGAATGACTGGAGCGTGAGCCAATGGCTGCCCAGTGAGGAGGGACAAAGCCAGGGGAGCCGCAGCTCTCATGCCTGGCGCTGGATTGCGACGGGGCTTAGGTAAGTATAAGGACTTACCTGTTCTGTGCAATAGAATTGCACGGAGCGTCCCCGATCCTCCTCTTTTCAGGTCCCCTACCGGTGCTCCTGGCTCCTCCTCTCTTGCTCGTGCCCCCAATAGGAAGCCGATTTCCATGGGGCACTCGTGTAGGCTTGCTCCTGAATCCTGCTGTGGCATCTATTGACAATGGGACTTGGCCCCGCCCTCCGTTATCACTGGAGTTGAATGACAGGAGCGTGAGCCAATGGCTGCCCAGTGAGGAGGGACAAAGTCAGGGGAGCTGCAGCTCTCATGCATGGCGCTGGATTGCGATGGGGCTCAGGTAAGTATAACGACTTACCTGCTCTGTGCAATAGAATTGCACGGAGCGTCCCCGATCCTCCTCTTTTCAGGTCCCCTACCGGTGCTCCTGGCTCCTCCTCTCTTGCTCGTGCCCCCAATAGGAAGCCGATTTCCATGGGGCACTCGTGTGGGCTTGCTCCTGAATCCTGCTGCGGCATCTATTGACAGTGGAACTCGGTCCCGCCCCTCCCTTGTCACTGGAGTTGAATGACAGGAGTGTGAGCCAATGGCTGCCCAGTGAGGAGGGACAAAGCCAGGGGAGCCGCAGCTCTCATGCACGGCGCTAGAATGCGTTGGTGCTCAGGTAAGTATATGGGGGGTTGGGGGGGCGAGTCTGTGACACAGAATAGAACATAGAATTCATTAAAGTGAAAAACCTTCAGGCTTTAGAACCACTTTAAGTATTGGTTTTGACCTATGATAAAACATTCATGCAATAAACTATCATAGACATCGGGATCCCCATCTGTATAGGGACCTTTTAAATAGAGACAGACAGGGGCGGACTGACAACTCATGGGGCCCCCAGGCATCAGGGGATCATGGGGCCCCTGTGTCCTCGCCCACACTCAAACCACACTCAAAAAAGCCTATGAAAGGTACAAGGAGCATTTCATGGGGCCCCCTACTGACCCCGGGCCCTCGCGCAGTGCCCGAGTTCCCAAATGGTAAGTCCGCCCCTCGAGACAGAAGTTCTCTGTAAGTGCTAATATCTGTATAATGTTCCACAAGGGTTGATTTGACCCACATTTAAAATGTAACTAAATTATGAAAAAAACAAAAATGTAGGTGCAGATGTTGTGGCTGAATTTGCTTTTTTTGGTGATCTGACCAGTAACACACTTCCTGTCTATGGGGTGTCTCCACTCTGGATAGAGAAGCAATGGAGACACCTTGGACCATTGTCATTCTGGGGAGTGGGTAGTGTTTGATGCACTTGCAGATTTAGATAGACTTCACAAAAAAAGTTTGGTAAACCCCTCCATATACCAAACGAAGTCACTATCCTCGGTTGATTAAACAAATCCTCCGACATAAGTTGTACCTGTTTATCTGAGTATTCTCTTCTCATTCCTTCAAAGTCCAGAATGCATAAAGATTGTATGAGTTGTCAGAAAAAAAAGATGGTTACATTCTGCAGAGCTCAGTGAGGAGAGTTCTGATAGCTGATTGGAAGGGACACCCCCTCCCCCTCCACACAGCTCACAGGAACAGAGCTCAGGCTGTCAATCACAGGCTGTGTGCTGGAGATCCCTCCTTTGTAACCTTTTTTCTCTTGGTGTCAGGAAAACATGTCAGCAGTGATTCATGCAGATAGCAGAGGAATGAAGCAGCAGACAGAAATGACACATTGGGGTTGATTTACTGAATCTGGAGAGTGCAATATCTGGTGCAGCTGTGCATGGTAACCAATCGGCTTCTAACTTCAGTTTGTTCAGTTAAGCTTTGATAATAAAACCTGGAAGCTGATTGGTTTCTATGCAGAACTGCACCAGATTTTGCACTCTCCAGTTTAAGCAGATCAACCCCTTAGTGCTTTGAATTGAGACAAGTACACACTATAGAGGGGTATGTTTTGTTCATATTTCAACTTTCAACCACTTTAAAGCTGAACTTCAGCTAACACTTTTTAAGTAGTGACAATAAAATACTTTTCCCTTTGGGATTTTTTTTGGGGATAACGGTTTTACATAAATGAATAAAAGATGATCATTGTAAGCACCCCTGTCAGTGGTTAATGGTTTGTCTCAGCACCCTAACTGCCACCTCTGCTGAACAGATTGGTTGGTTATAAGAGTTTGAAAAATAACAGATTTGCTGGCCAGATCACCAGTCAAATAAAGAAAAAAAGCCCCCCCCTCCCAAAAAGGAAACTAATGCCGCCTCCACATCTAAGAATGTATTGTTTTTGATTAGTGATTTGATAAACTGCTAATATAAATAATATCAATAATAATAAATTCATATCATTGCAAAAGTGACGGAAACAATCCAATAAAGTGGCAAACATCTCAATTTCCACTACGGGTGCCCCAGTGACGACGTCCATTACGATGAAACGCGCTGGGTGGAGTCTTCGTGGTGACGTCACCATGCCTGCCGGGGCACTGGATATTTTGTATTTGACATCCTTCTTGACTTTTAATGTTTGTAAGTATATTTCTTCAATTTTATCAATAAATTAATTGTGCAAGCTGTACCATGAGCGGTTCCTCTCCTTGTTTCATATGGACATGGTGATTGTTGTAGACCCACTTGGAGGTTTATCTGACAGTGGAGGTATGAGTGGGGCATAAAGCACCCGTTGTGGAGACTGATTGCCACTGGATGCACAAGCTTTTGGTCCATCCATCCCGAATTGGGTTTTCTCATCTAGCGCTGTTAGACCTTGGTTGTAAGGTCTTTGGTTCTGGTAAGAGGGCTATATTTATGTGGGTGGCAGGGGCGGACTGACCATTTGGAAACTCGGCCACTGCCCGAGGGCCCGGGGTCAGTAGGGGGCCCTATGAGATGCCCCTGATACCTTTTTCATAGGCTTTTTTGAGTTTGGGCAAGGACACAAGGGCCCCATGATCCCCTATTGCCCAGGGGCCCCATGAGTTATCAGACTGCCCCTGGTGGGTGGCCTGCACGACGGTGAAGATTTGAAGCACCAGTCACTTTGTGTGTAAACCCCCCCCCCTGTCAGGTCCATATGATGTACAGACCTGGCAGCAAAAGGGTTCAAGGAGAAAAATAGGTGTAAGGGCTCACGTACACTGCAGCTGAAAGACTCACATTTAGGAGCTGTTCAGTGTTTTTTTTTCAGCAGCCCCTGAACTCTCCCTAATGTTTTCCTATGTGTCCATGTAAACATCTTTGTTTACAGTCATTTACAGAGTTGAGTTTACATTTGTTTTTTTAAAGCAACAAACTTGCGTTGAGCAGTCGATTTTATCAGCGTTTCTAAGCGTTTGCAATTTTTTTTTAACTCTTCCAGTTTCCGATGCTGTCCAGAGCCTTTTTTCATCATGACAAATGCATGCAAAGCATTTTCAAGGTACTCAGATGGAGAAAACACTGAACACAGGATGTTCCTACCAAGCTTGCCACACATTGTAATGACCAATTCACACCTCAGACCTCTCCCACCCTTGAAAACAATAGATATGTTAATGACCATTCACACCTCAAATTTCTCATTAAAACCCCCTGCCAGGTGACCTTCATGACTCCCTCCACCCTTGGAAACAAAAGAAATGTTAATAAGCAACTAACACTTAATTATCTCAACACATACTTCTGTCTCTGCTTCTACTCTCTGTATTTCTCTGAAACAGTCTGAAATAGTTAATAATTTACCACTTTTCAGTGCATTCTGGGCATTTGGGAGGTTCTTCTGTGCTTATCTTTAAAAAACGCTTCTAAATGCACATAAACGCGTTATGCAAACGTGGCTAAACAGTCAGTTTCCATCGTTCAGAAACGTCACGTGTACATGAGGCCTAAGGGTCCATTAACACCACAATGTGTGCGTTGACATGGATTCACAGGCCGTGCTGCATTGCATTTTAAAATGCGCTGAAACTTCACTAAGCTTTATTTGTAACGGAAATAATAACATGGCAATACACAATGTCATTTACTAAATGTAATCCAGTTCAGGTTCTGATCTAGTTAAAGATTACATCCTACTAAAAAGCACACATACAGCCCAGGAAATTCCGCGGCCTCCAGCCAGAGGCAGAAGACCCCAATGGTAGCGCTCACCTCGGATGAGAGACATATTGAAATGTTCACAGCTCTGCTTAAAATAAAATCTGTGGATTGCGGTTCTGGAGGAGGATGAAGCCAACACAGTGAGGGGATTGAATGAAAACTGTATGATCTAATCGAGAGTAAGATTTTAATTGAGATATAGAAATGGGAAAATACCGAGCTCCAAGAGGTGTCATATCCGGTGTCAGCCTACTGTGAATGAAAGAATTTATTTGAAAGGTTTTAAATGAAATCTACACATCAATGGAGGATATATCTGCTGGCCATACACGTGCAGATGTTTGGCTGAGATGATCGGAGTTCCCCTTTGTTTTCCAAGCGTCGTAGTGGCCCCAATATGTTTGGATCACTCAAAAAATCTTTAAAGTGTATCTAAAGGCCAAAATTGTTTTTCATTTTTTTTGTAGAGGGAAGGGTTATCAGTCCTGCTAATAAACTATCCATTCCGTACCATACCTTCAGCATTTTACAAGAGGGTGTCCGACCCACGGTGATGCCATAAAATGCAGATACAGTGGGGAAAATAATTATGTGATCCCCTACTGATTTTGTAAGTTTACAGCTTACAAAGAAATGAAGAGTCTGTAATTTTTATCATAGGTGCATTTTAAATGATAGAGACAGAATATTAACCAAAAATCCATAAAAAACACATAATACAAATGATATTATTATTATACAGTATTTATATAGCGCCAAAGGGTATGCTCAGCGCTGTACAGTAGCAAGGGGGAC
Organism: Staurois parvus; assembly: GCF_062004578.1. Lineage (NCBI taxonomy): Eukaryota > Metazoa > Chordata > Amphibia > Anura > Ranidae > Staurois > Staurois parvus. Next base: position 2,605,673 of record NW_028318111.1, on the reverse strand, counting down.
AGAACATGAGACAAGACAGTAACAATACAATACACGAGGGGTTCGAGGGCCCTGCTCTTTCGAGCTTACAATCTAGGAGGGAGGGGAAGGTGATACAGGAGGAGATGGCTGTGGGGGATGGAGTGGTGGGAGGAGTGGAGGAGGTTGTTAGGTGAGGTCAGGTGTTAGGTGAGGTTGGGGTAGGCCTCCCTGAAGGTGAGGAGGGTGGGTGACAGTCTGATGGATTGGGGAAGGGAGTTCCAGAGGATGGGGGAAGTCCTAGAGAAGTCCTGTAATTGGGCATGGGAGGAGGAGACCAGGGAGCTAGAGAGTAGGAGGTCCTGTGAGGAGCGGAGGGCACGGGTAGGGTAGTATTTGGGTATCAGGTCAGTTATGTAGTTTGGGGCGGCATTGTGAATGGCTTTGTAGGTCAGGGTTAGCAGTTTGAATTTGATGCATTGGGCAATCGGGAGCCAGTGAAGGGATTGGCAGAGGGGGGAGGCAGATGTGGAGCAGTTGGAGAGGTGGATGAGTCTAGCTGCTGAGTTTAGGATCGACTGGAGTGCGGATAGCGTTCGTTTGGGTAGGCCGGTGAGAAGTGAATTGCAATAGTCCAGGCATGAGATGATGAGGGAGTGTACGAGTTGTTTGGTGGTGTCTGGGGTGAGGAACGTGCGTATCTTGAAAATGTTGCGGAGGTGGAGCCTGCAAGATCTAGATAGCAGTTGGATGTGGGGTAGGAAGGAGAGGTGGGAGTCCAGGGTGACACCCAGGACTTTGGCGTGTGGGGTGGGAGAGATGGTGGCGTTATTAGTAGTGATAGAGAGGATGGGGGGGGCGCGGGGTGTGGGGAAGACCAGGAGCTCAGTTTTGGATAGGTTAAGTTTGAGGAAATGGAGCGACATCCAGTCTGATATGTCGTTTCAGAGGTGGGCGATGCAGGCAGAGAGTGAGGGGGTGAGGTGGGGGGTGGAGAGGTAAATTTGGGTGTCGTCGGCATAGAGGTGGTAATTGAAGCCATGGGAGTGAATAAGTTTGCCAAGGGAGGAGGTATAGATGGAGAAGAGGAGGGGCCCGAGGACAGAGCCTTGGGGGACCCCAACAGAGAGGGGGAGGGGGAGGTGGTAGTGTTGTAGGTGACGCTGAAGGAGCGTTGGGAAAGGTAGGAGGAGAACCAGGAGAGAGCAGCGTCCCTGATGCTAAGGGAGTGCAGTTTGGCAAGGAGGAGAGGGTGGTCAATGATATAAATTGAGTTGCAGTTCAGTGAGTAAAATAAATATTTGATCCCCAAGCAAACCATGACTTAGTACTTGGTGGAGAAACCCTTGCTGGCAAAGGTAAGGCGTTTCTTGTAGTTGGTTACCAGGTTTGCACACATCTCAGGAGGGATTTTGGTCCTCTCTTCTTTACAGATCTTCTCTAAATCCTTAAGGTTTCTTGGCTGTCGCTTGGCAACTCGAAGTTTCAGCTCCTTCCATAAATTTTCTATAGGATTAAGGTCTGGAGACTGGCTAGGGCACTCCATGACCTTAATTTGCTTCTTTTTGAGCCACTCCTTGGAGGCATCGGTCATTGTCATGCTGGAAGAACCATCCAAGACCCATCTTCAATGTTCTGGCTGAAGGAAGAAAGTTCTCTTTTATAATACATGGCCCCCGTTCATTGGCCCCTCAGTGCAGCAAAGTCAGCCTGTAGCTTTAGCAGAGAAACAGCCCCAAAGCATAATATTTCCACCTCCGTGCTTGACTGTAGGGATGGTGTTCTTATCGTCATAGTCAGCATTTTTGTTCCTCCAAACACGGCGAGTTGAGTTAATGCCAAAGAGCTCAATTTTGGTCTCATTTGAACACAGCACTTTCTCCCAATCCTTCTGTGAGTCATTTAGATATTCAATGACAAATTTCGGACTGGACTGTACATGTGCCTTCTTGAGGAGGGGGGCCTTGTGGGCACTGCAGAGTTTCAATCCATGGCGGCGTATTGTGTTTCTAATAGTTTGTTTGGTGACTGTGGTCCCAACTGCCTTGAGATCATTCACAAACTCCTCCTGTGCAGTTCTGGGCTGACTCATCACTTTTCTCATGATCACCCTACTCCATGAGGCAAAATCTTGCATGGAGCTCCAGACCGAGGGTGATTGATGGTTATTTTATATTTCTTCCATTTGTGAATAATCTCTCCAACAGTTGTCTCCTTCTCTCCAAGCTTCTTGTTGATGGCCTTGTAGCTCATTTCAGCCATGTGCAGGTCTACAGTCTTTTCCCTAACGTTCCTGACAGCTCTTTGGTCCAGCCCATGGTGGTGCCGAAGAAAGAGTTTCTGTGGAGAGGTGTCTTTTATACACATAACGAGTTGTCGTTAGCACCTTCTTAACCAGTTCCCGCCTGGCCAATAGGAAAATGATGGCCATTCTGGGTGGGTGTCATATGATGTCCTTCCCGGATCGCGCCTTGCACGTGGCAGCAGGGTCGCACTGTGGCGAGATCTGTCACCGGCTGTGTACCTCGGAAGTTCATATGACAATTGTAAACAATGGAAGGCTTCCTTTTATGCCATCCATTGTATACAATTGTGTCACTAGCTGTGATTGGTCACAGCGATCACATGCACAGACTGGCCCAATCGCAGCCCATCTGTGTCATGTGATTAGCCGTGGCCAATCACAGCTAATCACAACAAAAAAACCTGAATGAACTGATTTAATTCAGTTAAATGCTTGCTTATAGCAAAGAAATTCTTTGCTATAAGCAATCAAATTGTGTAAAAAAAAAATACTCATCACTTCCCCAAAGTAGTACAATGTTACTATGGTAACATTATACTACTTTGGTCATAGTGTAATATGAAAAAAATTATCTTTAAAAAATGTAAAAACAAATTGAAAAAATAATTAAAAAATTGAATAAAATTATGAGGTTTTTTTTTTGTACTGTCACCAGTCAGTGTCCCTGATCACTGTCACACCAGTTATATGATGACGCTGTACTGTACTGGTGACAGTATGTAAGAAAAAAATAAACCATTTGTGAACATTTTTTTTAATTTCTTCATTTTCCAAAAAATGATGACTTCAAAAAACTCGCCATGCCTCTTATGAAATATGTCGGACTGTCTACTTTGCAAAAAGGGGTCATTTGGGAGATACAGTCATGGCCGAAATTGTTGGCACCCTTGATATTTTTCCTGAAAATCAAGTATTTCACACAAAAAAGGTATTGCATTAACACATGTTTTGCTATACACATGTTTATTCCCTTTGTATGTATTGGAACAAATATAAAACAGAGGCAGAAAAGCAAATATGACATAATGTCACACAAAACCCCAAAAATGGGCTGGACAAAAGTATTGGCACCCTTAACTTAATATTTGGTTGCACACCCTTTGGAAAACATAACTGAAATCAGTCGCTTCCTATAACCATCAATAAGCTTCTGACACCTCTCACCCGGAATTTTGGACCACTCTTCCTTTGCAAACAGCTCCAGGTCTCTCTTATTGGAAGGACACCTTTTCCCAACAGCAATTTTAAGATCTCTCCACAGGTGTTCAATGGGATTTAGATCTGGGCTCATTGCTGGCCACTTCAGAACTCTCCAGCGCTTCTTTGCCATCCATTTCTGAGTGCTTTTTGACGTATGTTTGGGGTCATTGTCCTGCTGGAAGACCCAGGATCTTGGACGCAAACCCAGCTTTCTGACACTGGGCCCTACAGTGCGACCCAAAATCCTTTGGTAATCCTCAGATTTCATGATGCCTTGCACACAGTCAAGGCACCCAGTGCCAGAGGCAGCAAAACAACCCCAAAACATCATTGAACCTCCACCATATTTTACCGTAGGTACTGTGTTTTGTTCTTTGTAGGCCTCATTCCGTTTTCGGTAAACAGTAGAATGATGTGCTTTACCGAAAAGCTCTATCTTGGTCTCATCTGTCCACAAGACGTTTTCCCAGAAGGCTTTTGGCTTACTCAAGTACATTTTGGCAAACTGTAGTCTTGCTTTTTTATGTCTCTGTGTCAGCAGTGGGGTCCTCCTGGGTCTCCTGCCATAGCGTTTCATTTCATTTAAATGTCGACGGATAGTTCGCGCTGACACTGATGCTCCCTGAGCCTGCAGGACAGCTTGAATGTCTTTGGAACATGTTTGGGGCTGCTTATCCACCATCCGGACTATTCTGCGTTGCAATCTTTCATCAATTTTCCTCATCCGTCCACGACCAGGGAGATTAGCTACAGTGCCATGGGTTGCAAACTTCTTGATAATGTTGCGCACTGTGGACAAAGGCAAATCTAGTTCTCTGGAGATGGACTTGTAACCTTGAGATTGTTGATATTTTGCCACAATTTTGGTTCTCAGGTCCTCAGACAGTTCTCGTCTCCTCTTTCTGTTGTCCATGCTTAGTGTGGCACAGACAGACACACAATGCAAAGGTTAAGTGAACGTCTCTCCTTTTTATCTGCTTTCAGGTGTGATTTCTATATTGCCCACACCTGTTACTTGCCCCAGGTGAGTTTACAGGAGCATCACATGCTTGTAACATTCTTATTTATCCGCAGTTGTGAAAGGGTGCCAATACTTTTGTCCAGCCCATTTTTGGAGGTTTGTGTGACATTATGTCGAATTTGCTTTCTTTCCTCCCTTTTTTTGTTTTGTCCCAATACACACAAAGGGAATAAACATGTGTATAGCAAAACATGTGTTAATGCAATACGTTTCGTGAGAAATACATGATTTCCTGGAGAAATATCAAGGGTGCCAACAATTTCGGCCATGACTGTATCTGTACTGTTCTGACATTTGGGGGATATCTGTACTGTTCTGACATTTGGGGGATATCTGTACTGTTCTGACATTTGGGGGATATCTGTACTGTTCTGACATTTGGGGGATATCTGTGCTGTTCTGACATTTGGGGGATATCTGTACTGTTCTGACATTTGGGGGATATCTGTACTGTCCTGACATTTGGGAGATATCTGTACTGTCCTGACATTTGGGGGATATCTGTACTGTTCTGACATTTGGGGGATATCTGTACTGTTCTGACATTTGGGGGATATCTGTACTGTCCTGACATTTGGGGGATATCTGTACTGTCCTGACATTTGGGAGATATCTGTACTGTCCTGACATTTGGGGGATATCTGTACTGTCCTGACATTTGGGGGATATCTGTACTGTCCTGACATTTGGGGGATATCTGTACTGTTCTGACATTCTTGGACCTCAAGAAATTAGATTGGCTGTCAGTACTTCAGGATTGATCAATATTCAGATATATCCCATAATTCGTGAACTCTAAAACTTTCCTGCAGACTAAATAATAAACACTGATTTGGGTTATTTATGAATTTATGAAGGACAATTATTTATTTGCAAACTTTTATAAAAGAAACAAAGAAAAACGTGGTTTTTTTTTCAAAATGTTCAGTCTTTTTTTGTTAATTTAGCAAAAAATAAAAACCCCAGTGGTGATTAAAAACCACCAAAAGAAAGCTCTATTTGTGTGAACAAAATGATATAGATTAGTTTGGGTACAGTGTTGCATGACCGCACAATTGTCATTCAAAGTGTGAAAGCGCTGAAACCTGAAAATTGGCCTGGGCAGGAAGGGGGTATAAGTGCCCAGTATGGAAGTGGTTAACCTGACAGGACTAATCTGAGTACCACATGAACACATAGCCAGTCTGGGTGAGCCAGAATTATTGTTGATTGGTAGGGGATCAAATACTTATTTTACTCACTGAACTGCAACTTAGTTTATAACATTTATATAATTTGTTCTTTCTAGATTTTTGGTTGATATTCAGTGTCTATCATTTAAAATATACCTAAGATAAAAATGATAGACCCTTCATTTCTTTGTAAGTGGGCAAACTTACAAAATCTGCAGGGGGTCAAATAATTATTTTCCCCACTGTAGAAAGTAACCAGCACACTATAGATATTTAATTGAGGTCATGAGTGCAAAAGTTGAAGTACAAAAAGCATAATTCCACCAACGTTTCAGGGAGGGGGGCAACAAGGACCTCTTTCTCAAAATGACAGAGTGGGGTTTCTCTTTTTGTCTGTTTTGTTGAGAAACGGGTCTTCATGTTCCCAAAATGTTGGTGGATTTATGTTTTTTGTACTTGAACTTTTGTATTCAAAACCTTAAAGCTGAATTTTGGTGATTTTTTTTTTTAAATCAGCACTAGGGACAGTACCAGGGGCGGACTGACCATGTGGAAACTCAGGCACTGCCCGAGGGCCCGGGGCCAGTAGGGGGCCCCATGAGATGCCCCTGTAGCTTTTTCATAGGCTTTTTTGAGCTTGGGCAAGGAAACAGGGGCCCCATGATCCCCTATTGCCCGGGGGCCCCATGAGTTGTCAGTCCGCCCCTGGACAGTACTTACCATGAATGAAGAGTGTCCCATGTGCTGGTGGCTGCTGTGTTTGGTTGAAATCTGAAGTCCTCCATTCCCAGAGACCCCCACAGCGGTGATCTTCTGGTGCTGTGGGGGTTAAAATGAGTGGCTGCACCTATCGCTGGCACTCGTCAAGTGCCGCCTATGTCACCCTTTCCACCCCACCCCCTTCTTCATTCATAAAAGCTGGTTCCCACAATAAAAAGCATTCTATGAATGGAGGACAGGTAGATGAATGAAAGATCCACCTCTTCCATTCAAAGAGTGCTCTTCATCATAGGAACCAATAGTACGGCTTCTATGAATGTGGGGGGGGGGGGGGCAAAAATGGTGGGATAGTCAAGACTTGACATGTGTCTGTGACAGGTGCAGCTGCTCATATTAAATCAGCACCAGGGATGATGCTTGCTATGAATGAAGAGTATCCCATATGTGTTCAGTTTAAATCCACAGTCTTCTGCCCCTGAATATCCCTGCAGCGGTGGCCTTCCGGTCCTGCAGTGGTGAAAATGAACAGCTGCACCTGTGACAGGCACTCATCAAGTGCCAACGATGCCTACCCTTTCCGCCTCCCTCCTCTGTTCATTGAAGTTGTACTATCGGTTCCCATAATGAAAAATGCTCTGAATGTATGACGGGTGGAATAATGAAAGGTCCCTCCCTTCGTAGCATTCTTTTCATTGCAGGAACCAAGAGCACCTCTTCTATGAATGGAGGAGGGGGGGGGAGGGTGGAAAGGGTGGGCCTAGTTGGCACTTGCCTGTGACAGGTGCAGCCACTCCTATTAATCCAGCACTAGGGATGCTACTTCCCATATTGAAGAAAAATATATTTGAAATATATTTTAAAAATATTCTTTCCAAATATATTGACATATATTTGAAATGCTACAATTTTGGCCATATTCAATATATTTCAATAAATATATATATACTGTATGTTGAAATGCGTTTTTATTACAAAATATATGAAAAATATTTTTAAAAATACATTTCAAATATACCGTATGTCTTTAAAAATGCAAATCTTCATTTTTGGAATGCATTTACAAATATATGTAAAAATGACTTTTTTATATGTTAAAAAAAAATCTACAGAATATATTTTTAAACAAATATATTTTTAAAAATATATATTTTTTTAAATATATTCTTCAGATTTTTTTGCAAAAATGCTACATACCTGAACACAGCATTTCAGAAAATGAACCTCATATCAACCGTGAAGCATGGTGGTGGAAAGGTAATGATTTGGGGTTGTTGTGCTTCTTTAGGGCCTGGACATGGCCCTGATGGCTTCTAGTCATTGAGTTAAGAGTGAATTTTGCAACATATCAAAGTGTACCTGATGAGAATGCAAGGCCATCTGTCCAAAAGTTGAAGTTGAACCACAAATGACAAAACCCACCAAGGAATGGCTCAAAAAGAAGATAAATTGGCTAATGTACTGTCCTAGTCAAAGCCATGATTTAATTCCCACTAAAATTTTGTACGTGAATATTGAAATGGCCAGTTCATGCAAGGAAACCCACAAACATCTTGCAACTGAAGGAATTTGTATGGAGAAGTGGTCATGTTAGAGACTAGTACAGGGGCAATTCCAGCTTCTGATGCCAAGGGCGTACTTACTTTTTCCACAATCTATCATTACACCAATTGGTGTTTATGGTGAATAAATGATTGAAAAGACACATTTTTCTTGTGTTCCTATTCACGTCTATCACCTTTATCTGTAGGCACTGTGTGAATAAAGAGCTAATGTTTGCCTGTTCAAATATGTTGATAAAGTCAACCATTTCTATTGGGTGTACGTACTTTTTCTCATGACGGTATGTTCCATTTTGGACACGTATGAATTCTCTCCCCACAGCAAAGAAATGCTAAATAGGAGCAGAAAGATACAGTAGACTTTGAGACTGAGGTATGATAAGTCATAGGAGTAGAGATGGTCTTCTGCACCCCTCTATGCTCGTCAAAAGCAGTTCATCAATTAAACATAGCAACAATTTGGAACCACTGAAGGGACTCCATCATGGCCTCAAAAGAGACATATGATAAGAGCTCAGCTTCATTCATAGACTCCCTCTTCTGCTGCGTAAGTCTGGCCATAGATGGATCAAAATTCAGCCAGTCTAGCATGGACCAGCCTAATTTCCATCCATCTATGGCAGTGGTCTCCAAACTGTGGCCCTGGGGCCAGATTCAGCCTTTTGCTTGCCTGTGTGAGGCATTATTACTGCCACTGACACCGACAAAGGGGCACTATTCCTTTCACTGACACCCACGATGGGGCATAATTCCTTCCACTGACAACAAAAAGAAGGTCCTATTCCAACGATTTATCCCCCTAATACCTTAGATCAGGCACTGTTTAATCTCACTGGGCAGAGTCCGGCCCCCCTAAAATCTGAAGGACAGAAAACACCCGTTGCTTAGAAAGTTTGTAGACCCTGGAAAATGGTCTTTCCCACTCAACAGAAGTTGACCTAATGATCAGCATCTATTGAATGAGACTGTTGGAAAACTTTTGTCTATCAGTGGCTTTCAGTTAATGGGTTGCAGAACTGATCAGTGTGTTCTGACAGCAGAGGAGTCCCTGCTATCAGAATACAGTGGTACAGTGGGGTGGATTGTTCTGTCCCCACATGAAGGCGAATGAAGGTATATCTAATAATGGCTGTGTAACTTCCTACCTTCGTATCCAAGCAGTGGAGCAGACCGGACCGGCAGATGTTCAGGTTAGATGGATCCAAACGTATACACGGGAATGAAATCAGCGTGGGTTTATTTGGTCCAAAATACAGCGACAAACACTGATACAATACTGTAAGGTAGTAGAGGTATTCATGCTGTCCTGTGATATCTTTCCTGAGGCTAACTGCTGGTCAAAAACTGATGCCTTCACAAGCCCAGGGTAATGAATGTCCTGTCACACAGCTATATAGCAGATAAAATGGCTGCAGGAAGTGACCAGAACCAAGGCTTGCCTAAAACCACGCCCAGCAGAGAAAACACTTACTAGCTATAACAAAGGCATGCAGCATGCAAATTCTGGCCAGCAGATGGCAGCAACAGATCAAGACATAGAAACAACATGGTGAAATAAGAATTGGTAATACAATGCACAGTTAAATAACAAATATGAGGGGAACAGCACATGGATTCCTCCATTTACCTCATGTGTGGATAGGGAATTCATACATTTTTTTTTCAAACAGCCCTCTGGCTGATCAAAAAAAAAAAAGAGTCTTCTATATCTATAAGAATCTTTAATCTCCAAACTCAGAAAGGTTTCTTCACAGTAAGAGCTGTGAAAATGTGGAACAGACTCCTTCAAGAGTTAGTTCTGGCCAGCTCAGTGGATTGCTTTAAAAAAAAGTCCTGGATGCGTTCCTAGATACACAGAATATAACTGGATACTAACATTTATAGGTAAAGTTGATCCAGGGAATATCCAATCACCTCTCGGGGGATCAGGAAGGAATTGTTTTCCCTGCAGGAGCAAATTCGATCATGCTTTGCTGTGTTTTTTTGCCTTCCTCTGGATCAACTGTGGGTGTAGGATTATAGCTTTTTTTTTTTTTTTTTTAATGGTTGAACTGGATGGACTTTTGTCTTTTTTCAGCCAGGCTAACTGTAACTATAGCCCACCTTGGAGTAGCACTGCAACATAACACCTGACCCTGACCACTCTTTCATTGTGCATCTGTTAGATCCATTCACACTTGGAGTTCCAGAAACATTCGACAAAGTGCACAGAAAACATACAGTATGTTTTTCCGCACATTTCAGCAAAGCAATGCAAAAACGTGTAACACTTGTGGTTCCATTCATTGTTAATGGCACCCCAAGTGTGGATAGCAGGTGCGCATTTTCAACATGTTTTTTCACGTGGCAAACACACTACAAATGCACCAAAATGCAAAGTGAAAAAAACACAACACGCTTTGCCCCAAAAATGGTTGTGGAGCTTTTTTTTCTGCAAAATGCTCCAAAATGCACGAAAAAACCCAAAATGCTATGCTAAGGGAAAATTGTGTCTCGTCTTCATTGCTGAATCTGTGGCAGACCTTTACAAATCTGTCTCCGCTATCTTCCTGGGAATTCCAGGCACAGGTCGCAAACGCACGAGGAAATGATAAAACTGTAGTATATACCAGAGGCAGCCTGATTTCTATGTTAATTTGCTGGACAATTGTCCCCCTAGGTATGATTATCACACCTTCTACCAGCCATTCCTGTATCATTGATGCATGGGCATGAATATAATTATTATTATACAGGATTTATGTAGCGCCAACAGTTTGCTCAGCACTTTACAATATAATTATAAAATTATAGGGACTTCACTAAAAACTGTTGCTGTTCTAGAGCAGCCTTTCTCAACCGGGGTGCCTTAAGGTTTCTTCAGAGGTGCCTTGGCAAAATGTCTAAAAATTGCCCAGAACTTGTATACCAGCCAGAGGGTGGAACAAGCCCGCCTTTTAGTTACACAAAGCCACAGGTTTTCATTGTGCACTATTACGACCTTCCAGCCGCCAGCATCCTGACAACCAATGACATCATCATTTGATAAGGAGGATGTCAGCCGCCTGCACAGCATCCTAGTTTGACCCTCCCCCGCCCCTCTGTCAGTACTGGGGTCACATTAGGCCAGTGATGGAGAAAAACTGAGGGAGAAGAGAAACATGGGAATACTAGTCAGTACCAGTGTGCTAAAGTGTGTTTGCTCTGGAAGAATAAATCGTCTAATGTTGGGTGTCCTCCATGTGTGGATGTTGCTGCGTTATATAAAACTATTAGAAGAGTTTTTCACATTTTAGAATGGGGTGCCCTTTTAAGATTATGGATAGTCCCCAGGCACCCTTTAAAATTATGGACAGTCTTGAGGCACCCCATTCTTAAATGGGGTGCCTCAAGACTGTCCATAATTTTAAAGGGTGCCCCGGGACTGTCCATAATTTTAAAAGGTGCCTTGACTGAAAAAAGGTTGCGAAACACTGATCTAGAGGAGCGAGTTGAAATAGGCCCTTCTGCAATGATGTTTCATTTTGCATATCGTTGCTTTTTTGAAGTAAACCTTAACTGAATGGCTTGCTATGTTTGCTAAAGTACCGTGTATTCTATCAGTTGCAGTTTTTTACATCACATTCTTCTTTTCACCTTTCTTAACATTTTCTATATCAGTATTGCTACCGCGACCTGGTACTAACAAGCAGCAAACCCATCTCCACTATCAGGAGCTCTGGTGAACACCGGTTAGTACTTAGACTCTGCACCTCAGGTGAGCCTGCATCATCTGCTAGAGGGATCTGCTTCTGTATTTATCCAGCTGATTGGTGGGTGCCTCTCTACTGCTATTGCTACTGGCCTCTGAGCCTGACTGTGACAGGGAAATTCTTCCCATTGACCAACGATGTAAAGTGGACATTCTTCCCATTGACCACCAATGTAAAGTGGACATTCTTCCCATTGACAATCAATGTAAAGTGGACATTCTTCCCACTGACCACCAATGTAAGTGGACATTCTTCCCATTGACCACCAATGTAAAGTGGACATTCTTCCCATTGACCAGCAATGTAAAGTGGACATTCTTCCCATTGACCATCAATGTAAAGTGGACATTCTTCCCATTGACCATCAATGTAAAGTGGACATTCTTCCCATTGACCACCAATGTAAAGTGGTCATTCTTCCCATTGACCACCAATGTAAAGTGGACATTCTTCCCATTGACCACCAATGTAAAGTGGACATTCATCCCACTGACTACCAATGTAAAGTGGACATTCTTCCCATTGACTACCAATGTAAAGTGAACATTCTTCCCATTGACCACCAATGTAAAGTGGACATTATTCCCATTGACCACCAATGTAAAGTGGACATTCTTCCCATTGACTAGCAATGTAAAGTGGACATTCTTCCCATCGACCACCAATGTAAAGTGATCATTCTTCCCATTGACCACCAATGTAAAGTGGACATTCTTCCCATTGACCACCAATGTAAAGTGGACATTCTTCCCATTGACCACCAATGTAAAGTGGACATTCTTCCCATTGACCACCAATGTAAAGTGGGTATTCTTCCCATTGACCATCAATGTAAAGTGGGCATTCTTCCCATTGACCACCAATGTAAAGTGGTCATTCTTCCCATTGACCACCAATGTAAAGTGGACATTCTTCCCATTGACCACCAATGTAAAGTGGACATTCTTCCCATTGACTACCAATGTAAAGTGGTCATTCTTCCCACTGACCACCAATGTAAAGTGGACATTCTTCCCATTGACCACCAATGTAAAGTGGACATTCTTGCCATTGACTACCAATGTAAAGTGGACATTCTTGCCATTGACTAGCAATGTAAAGTGGACATTCTTCCCATTGACTACCAATGTAAAGTGAACATTCTTCCCATTGACTAGCAATGTAAAGTGGACATTCTTCCCATTGACCACCCCACTAATGTCGTGTGAGCTGTGGACATAGCATTTATTGGCAGGTATTCCATGAGACCTAACAGTTATTTTAAGGCTTCCCCCATGTTAAAGGATCAAAAAAGCCTGATATGACATGAAGTGCCTGAACACGGACCCTCATGACAGGAACACCATGATCGATAAAAAATTATTAAATTCATTTTTAATTAATTTAACGTGTTAAAGCTTGATTGGGTATCTGCATAGTTTAATATCTTGGGTTCCAGGGGAGAGACTCAGGGAAGAGTGGATTGTACTGAAAAGGCCACACGTCTTGTCTCTGAAGTTCTAATGTTCGCTCCTATAGACTGCGAGAACTCTGGAGAAATTAGCTCAGTTCCCAAAATAAGTTCCCATCGTGATTCCTAGAGGACGGACTAGTTAACCCCCGAGGGCTGGAGCCTCTGAGGTTTTAACCCCTGAGGTTAGGATGTTTTTTTTGGCAGCCAGTGTCAAACTATACAGAGGGAAAGTTCGCCCCAGGTTGTAAATAGTGACTTAACTGCCTTTCTGTTTGACTTGCTCAGTATTCCAATAATACAGCAGTGACCCCCCCCCCCCTCCCCTGCTGCTGCCCCACCCTGCTAATTTGTCACTTTTTTTTTTATCGAGTGGTTTTAGGGGAGCCGAGCTTGTTTAAAGGCCTCTTTGATTGGTTCAGGAGTATTTTTAGAATGGGGATAACAAGGGCAGTGAATGAACAAGGCTCCTGGAGAGCCAGTCTAGCTGCTGGCGGGACCTAGTGTCCCCATCTCTCATTAGGGCTCCCCCCTCCTCCTCAGCCGCAGACAGGGAGACTGGTACTAAGGTGCTCCTATGTAGGACATGGGGGCACCACCACGCAGAGGTCAAGGAGGGTTTTATTAGGGTTAAACCGCAATTCAGAAATAGTCATTTCTTACTAAGTCGTCATTAACCGTTTTAAACCTGCTCTTTGTAATAGCAAGCGACTAAATGCTGTCGTTAGGAATGCATATAAACTTTATTATTTTATGTACAGTACCTTGTTATAAAAGAGATTGCAAAATATTTCCTAGTGTGCGCCATTTCAGTTTCCCCTAAAATGTCTATATTTATTGTTAGAACCCCTAAAAATGCCAATAATTGTTTTCCAAACTATCTTTTAGGCTTTTGGAGAGCTAAAGAATGGCTAAAGATAGTTTATGTATTTTTAGAATGCATAAAATAATTTTCTAAATCATTTTAATTTCTATAATAATAAAATATGGTAAAAAAAAAACATATAATAAATGCATAAATAAATAAAGTGTGTGTGTGTATATATATATTACTACTACTAATAGTAATAGTAATCATCATAGTAAATTGGTACTAAGACGCCATTAACCATTTAAAACCTGCTCTTTGTAATAGCAAGCGACTAAATCCTGCCGTTAAGAACGCATATAAACTTTATTATTTTATGTACAGTACCTTGTTATAAAAGAGATTGCAAAATATTTCCTAGTGTGCGCCATTTCAGTTACCCCTAAAATGTCTATATTTATTGTTAGAACCCCTAAAAATGGCAATAATTGTTTTCCAAATTATCTTTTAGGCTTTTAGAGAGCTAAAGAATGAACAAAGATATTTTTTGTATTGTTAGAATGCATAAAATAATTTTCTAAATAATTTTAATTTCTATAATAATAACAAAAAACATTATAATAAATGCATAAATGACTATATATATATATATATATATATATATATTACTACTACTAATAGTAATAATAATCATCATAGTAAATTGGTACAAAGTCGCCATTAACCATTTTAAACCTGCTCTTTGTATTGGCAGGCAACTAAATGCTGTCATTAGCAATACTTATAAAATGTATTATTTTATGTACAGTGTCTTGTTATAAAAGTGATTGCTAAATATCCTCTAAGGTGCACTATTCCAATCACCTCTAAAATGTCTATATTTATTGTCAGAACCCCTGAAATACCAATAATAGCTTTCCAAACTATCTTTTACGATTTAGAAAGATAAAGAATGGGCAAAGATATTTTATGTAGTTTTAGAATTCATAAAATAATTTTCTAAATAATTTAAATTTCTATAATAATAAAATATAGTTAAAAAAATATAATAAATGCATACATAAAGTGTGTGTGTGTGTGTGTATATATATATATATATATATATAAATATTACCTACTAATAGTAATAATAATCATCATAGTAAATTGGTACAAAGTCACCATTACCCATTTTAAACCTGCTCTTTGTATTGGCAGGCAACTAAATGCTGTCATTAGGAATGCGTATAAAATATATTATTTTATGTACAGTACTTTTTATAAAAGTGATTGCAAAATATCCTCTAGGGTGCACCATTCCAATTACCTCTAAAATGTCTATATTTACAGGCAGAACCACTGAAATGCCAATAATTGCTTTCCAAACTATCTTTTACGATTTAGAGAGATAAAGAATGGCCAAAGATATTTATGTATTTTTAAAATACATAAAATATTTTTCTGAATCATTTTGTTTTTAATATAATAATGCATAAAAAAAACATATATATACTGTATATATTAGAAAATATACAGTACGTAATACTACTACTAATGGTAATAGTAATCAGAAAAAAATAATTGATTATTATTATTATTACTATTATTATTATTATATTTTTGATATACTGATCATATACTTATAATATAGAGAGTAAATCTTTACTCTCTATATTATATGTATATAAGACCCATCCACATTATAGCATTCCATTAAATTTTTTTTTAAATGACAGTTATTTTCAGCTGAGTCCAATGAGATTTGAAAATTACAGGCCAGATAAAAAAAATCATTAACCTATTGTTAAAGCATTGTGAATTGAGTCGTATGCTCCATACACACTATCAGTTTTTTTTTAATTCAACCCAGCGGGCTGAGCGAAAAAAAACCTGACAGATTGCTGCACTAACACAAGAGGTGTCAGTACAGCGATCTCCCCCACTGTGCTATTGTGTTCTGACAGGTAGATTGCCTTCCCGCCAGAACACACCAGTCAGCGCTCTCAGCCGTTGGCAGAGAGTGCAGATCAGAAGCCGATTTGTAGACCTTTTTCGGTCTTCCCCATTCGACAGAAGCCGAACCAGCTGCCATACACATGGGCTGAATGTTGGCTGGTTTCTGTTAAACCGCCTGATATCGCCCGATATTTGGCCCGTGTATAGGGCTTTATCTAACATACAAAATGCCATTTTATCTTTTTATGGTATCTTTTGTTTCTGATCTCCTGCCACCACTATGCAGCCAGCTTCTGTCTATATGCAATGGTTGCATGTCATTTCTCAGATCAGATTCTCTGAAGGTGATAGCAGTGGACGATGTTTATGCAGCGTGGGGCCACATGACTCCTTTCAGTCTCCATCGGAAGTCCATGTGATTTGGGGGGGGGGCAATGGAGAACTGGGAGACAGGAACAGGCGTTGTCACCGTATAGCAGTAGCAGTGCCTGAACAAGGACCTTCATGGAAGGACTGCCAGGTGTTGCTTTATTGAGAGATGCAGATTTAAAAAACACTGAAAATGACTTATAAATGTATTAATATGTTACCAATTTATGAGGTTTTAGTGATTAGATTTATATATTTGACATATTCAGTATTTGATGTACATACATGTGTCTTTCACGATTATGATTCATTGATAAGCTGTTAAATAAACAATGTGTTAATTACAGAATTAAATTGTTACTAAACCCCGGCCCTGCGTTCATTATATCTGGTCTCCCCGGACCCTGCATTCACTATATCTGGTCTCCCCGGACCCTGCATTCACTATATCGGCTCTCCCCGGACCCTGCATTCACTATATCCGGTCTCCCTGGACCCTGCATTCACTATATCTTGTCTCCCTGGACCCTGCATTCACTATATCTTGTCTCCCTGGACCCTGCATTCACTATATCTTGTCTCCCCGGACCCTGCATTCACTATATCTGGTCTCCCCGGACCCTGCATTCACTATATCTGGTCTCCCCGGACCCTGCATTCACTATATCTGGTCTCCCCGGACCCTGCATTCACTATATCTGGTCTCCCCGGACCCTGCATTCACTATATCTGGCCTCCCCGGACCCTGCATTCACTATATCTGGTCTCCCCGGACCCTGCATTCACTATATCTGGTCTCTTGGACCCTACATTCACTATATCTGGTCTCCCGGACCCTGCATTCACTATATCTGGTCTCCCCGGACCCTGCATTCACTATATCCGGTCTCCCCGGACCCTGCATTCACTATATCCACTCTCCCCGGACACTGCATTCACTATATCCGGTCTCCCTGGTCCCTGCATTCACTATATCTGGTCTCCCAGGACCCTGCATTCACTATACCTGGTCTCCATGGACCCTGCATTCACTATATCTGGTCTCCCAGGACTCTGCATTCACTATATCTGGTCTCCACGGACCCTGCATTCACTATATCTGCTCTCCAAGGACCCTGCATTCACTATATCCGGTCTCCCCAGACCCTGCATTCACTATATCCAGTCTCACCGGACTCTGCATTCACTATATCCGCTCTCCCCGGACCCTGCATTCACTATATCCGGTCTCCCCGGACCCTGCATTCACTATATCCGGTCTCCCCGGACCCTGCATTCACTATATCTGGTCTCCCCGGACCCTGCATTCACTATATCTGGTCTCCCCAGACCCTGCATTCACTATATCTGGTCTCCCAGGACCCTGCATTCACTTTATCTGGTCTCCCCGGACCCTGCATTCACTATATCTGGTCTCCCCGGACCCTGCATTCACAATATCTGGTCTCCCGGACCCTGCATTCACTATATCCGGTCTCCCCGGACCTTGCATTCACTATATCTGGTCTCCCCGGACCCTGCATTCACTATATCCACTCTCCCAGGACCCTGCATTCACTATATCCGGTCTCCCCAGACCCTGCATTCACTATATCCGGTCTCCCAGGACCCTGCATTCACTATACCTGGTCTCCATGGACCCTGCATTCACTATATCTGGTCTCCCAGGACTCTGCATTCACTATATCTGGTCTCCACGGACCCTGCATTCACTATATCTGCTCTCCAAGGACCCTGCATTCACTATATCCGGTCTCCCCAGACCCTGCATTCACTATATCCAGTCTCACCGGACTCTGCATTCACTATATCCGCTCTCCCCGGACCCTGCATTCACTTTATCTGGTCTCCCCGGACCCTGCATTCACTATATCTGGTCTCCCAAGACCCTGCATTCACTATATCTGGTCTCCCCGGACCCTGCATTCACTATATCCGCTCTCCCCGGACCCTGCATTCACTATATCCGCTCTCCCCGGACCCTGCATTCACTATATCCGCTCTCCCCGGACCCTGCATTCACTATATCCGCTCTCCCCGGACCCTGCATTCACTATATTTGGTCTCCTCAGACCCTGCATTCACTATATCCACTCTCCCCGGACCCTGCATTCACTGTATCTTGTCTCCCCGGACCCTGCATTCACTATATCTGGTCTCCCGGACCCTACATTCACTATATCTGGTCTCCCGGACCCTGCATTCACTATATCTGGTCTCCCCGGACCCTGCATTCACTATATCCAGTCTCCCCGGACCCTGCATTCACTATATCCACTCTCCCCGGACACTGCATTCACTATATCCGGTCTCCCTGGTCCCTGCATTCACTATATCCGGTCTCCCAGGACCCTGCATTCACTATACCTGGTCTCCATGGACCCTGCATTCACTATATCTGGTCTCCCAGGACTCTGCATTCACTATATCTGCTCTCCAAGGACCCTGCATTCACTATATCCGGTCTCCCCAGACCCTGCATTCACTATATCCAGTCTCACCGGACTCTGCATTCACTATATCCGCTCTCCCCGGACCCTGCATTCACTATATCCGGTCTCCCCGGACCCTGCATTCACTATATCTGGTCTCCCCAGACCCTGCATTCACTATATCTGGTCTCCCAGGACCCTGCATTCACTTTATCTGGTCTCCCCGGACCCTGCATTCACTATATCTGGTCTCCCCGGACCCTGCATTCACAATATCTGGTCTCCCGGACCCTGCATTCACTATATCCGGTCTCCCCGGACCCTGCATTCACTATATCTGGTCTCCCCGGACCCTGCATTCACTATATCCACTCTCCCCGGACCCTGCATTCACTATATCCGGTCTCCCCAGACCCTGCATTCACTATATCCGGTCTCCCAGGACCCTGCATTCACTATACCTGGTCTCCATGGACCCTGCATTCACTATATCTGGTCTCCCAGGACTCTGCATTCACTATATCTGGTCTCCACGGACCCTGCATTCACTATATCCAGTCTCACCGGACTCTGCATTCACTATATCCGCTCTCCCCGGACTCTGCATTCACTATATCCGCTCTCCCCGGACCCTGCATTCACTATATCCGGTCTCCCCTGACCCTGCATTCACTATATCTCGTCTCCCCAGACCCTGCATTCACTTTATCTTGTCTCCCCGGACCCTGCATTCACTATATCTGGTCTCCCAAGACCCTGCATTCACTTTATCTGGTCTCCCTGGACCCTGCATTCACTATATCTGGTCTCCCAAGACCCTGCATTCACTATATCTGGTCTCCCCGGACCCTGCATTCACTATATCCGCTCTCCCCGGACCCTGCATTCACTATATCCGCTCTCCCCGGACCCTGCATTCACTATATCCGCTCTCCCCGGACCCTGCATTCACTATATTTGGTCTCCTCAGACCCTGCATTCACTATATTCACTCTCCCCGGACCCTGCATTCACTATATCTGCTCTCCCCGGTCCCTGCATTCACTATATCTGGTCTCCCCGGACCCTGCATTCACTATATATGGTCTCCCTGGACCCTTCATTCACTAGATCTGGTCTCCCACAGTACAGGGAACATAGAAATGCAATTATTTTAGTAAATATAAACTACTAAATACCTCTTCTCATCAGCAGTATAGAGCAGTCTTGTGACTTCTATCAGTGTCCAGCCAAGCACTGGTTAAAGCTTATAGAAGGAGTTTTCATTCTCCTCTGACTATCATTTGAGGCTGCATGACCCCCAAATCTCTGTTTGGACAGCTCTGATTGGCCCTGTGCTGTTCACATGCACCCTCCCAAAAAATAAAAAAAACTCTCTAGAAATACACACCAAACTGAGCATGTACAAGGTGACTCCTAAGGCTCTGTATTATCAGCAGATGTGATTGGGGACTGTGGAAGAAGGGGAGGATCAGAGAAAATAGCATAAAACAGCCTTTCCACAGTTAGTATAACAAGCATGCTTTACTGCATAAACAGACTGATTTTGCTGTTGTGGGTTTAGTAACAGAGATTAAAAAGTTGTAAACTTAAAAATATATATGATAAATGTTAATAAATCAAATTATCTATGCATCTAAAAAAATATTTTTGCCTGATACAGGGGACTAAAACTTTTTATGAATACAGGCCTCAGTGGGTTGTCCAATATTCCTATTTCCTCCTTCACTGTACTGTAAATCAGCTTTCTCAACCTTTTTATTGCAGAGGAACCCTTGAAGGGTTCAGGTCTTGAGGAACCCTAGAAAAAAACAATTCATAGATGGTTATTGGGAAAAAATTCCCTCCTATTGATAGTTACTGGTCAGAAGGCCTCCATGAGAGGCAGCTAAAAAGATCATTGGCTCTGCCAGGTGGTGTTGACCCCAGAACTATGTAGGCACCATCAGATGAGAGGTCAGTTAGAAACACCTAGAAACCTCTGGAGGAACCCTAGGGTACCATGGAACCCTGGTTGGGAATGACTGGTCTAAATCATCATCATCGATTGAGTGGAGGGTTTTGGAGTGTGGTGCATGTATGTTTTTTTGGAGTATATAGGCTGGTGAGGATGGACCTTTACAGAGCTGGAATCTCGAGCTGGAGAGACTCTACTGCAAAGACATGGAGCTAACCATTATGGGATAATGTGTGTACCGCCATCTGACATATCAAGTTGATTTCCCCACATTGATTTATGGTTTAAAGCGGTTGTAAACATTTATTTATTTTTTTATAATAAACATGTTCTACTTACCTGCTCTGTGCAGTGGTTTTACACTTCCTCTTCTGAGGTCCCCCGCTGGTGCTCTTGGCTCCTTCTCTTTGGTGAGTGCCCCCATAGGAAGTTGCTTCCTATGGGGGCACTCATACAGGCTCACTCTCAAACCATAGACAAAGACAGCGTACCTTGGCCCTTCCTCCACTTCCTCATCATAGGATTTGTTGACAGTAGCAGGAGCCAATGGCTCTCACTGCTATTAATCTGCCCTGTGAGGAGGGGAGAAGAGAGAACCGCTGCTCTTGGGCACTATGCTTGATCGAGATCGGGTTCAGGTAAGTATACGGGGGGGCTGGGGTGATCCTGGACAGAAGGTTTTTTTTACCTAAAAGCAGAGAATGCATTAAAGCGGAGCTCCACCCAAAAGGGGATGTTCCAGTTTAAGCCTTTGTCCCTCACTCCCCATTAAGGATTGGCACCTTTGGGGAGCAAGGGGGGGAGCGGGTACCTGAATTCAACAGGTACCTGCTCCCACTTCCACTGCAATCCCCTAGACGATCTGAAGCGGAAGATGTCCTCCTACCCTCCCTCCCCGTAGTCTTCTGGGACATGTGACAGGTCCCAGAAGACTAAGGGGCCATTCACAAAGCTCAATGCTTCTCGCGCATGCGCAGTGGGCACCCGCTGCGCCCACATTGAAGATGCCGGTGCCAGGGAGAGAAGACGGCTGGTGAAACCAGCCATGGTGAGGACACCGCTGGACCGAGGAACAGGTAAGTGTCTGTATTTTATTTTTTTTTCAGGTGGAACTCCGCTTTAAGGTGAAAAACCTTAAGGCTTTAGAACCACTTTATAATGCTTTGGATTTACCCTGTTAAAGTAACCCATCATATACTACATTGTCTTGAACAAAGTACATACTGTACCTGTAAACAAGATGTTGAGTACTTACCTGCCCTGCTGCCTGCACACATCAATGCTGATCCATTGCAGAGAATTGTTTCACCAAAGGCTGCTGGGAAACCAACACTTTTGCAGCGTTCACTGGTTCCTTGCTGTCATCTCATGTCACCACTCTCTCCTGCAGAGTTACATTGAGGAACAGAAGTATTTGAACACCCTGCGATTTTGCAAGTTCTCCCACTTAGAAATCATAGAGGGGTGTGAAATTCACATTGTAGGTGCATTCCCACTCTGAGAGACAGAATTAAAAAAAAATTCAGGAGATCACATTGTATGATTTTTAAAGAATTTATTCGTCTTGCACTGCTGAACATAAGTATTTGAACACCTAAGAAACAGCTAAAATTCTGGCTCTCAAAGACCTGTTACTGTGCCTTTAAAAAGTCCACCTCTACTCCACTCATTAATCTAACTTAGTAGCACCTGCCTGAGCTCTTTAAAGACACCTGTCCACCCCACAGTCAGTCAGACGTCAACTACTACCATGGGCAAGACCAAAGAGATGTCAAAAGACACCAGAGACAAAATTGTGGACCTCCACAAGGCTGGAAAGGGCTACGGGGCAATTGCCAAGCAGCTTGGTGAAAATAGATCAACTGTTGGAACAATTGTTAGAAAATGGAAGAGGCTAAAGACGACTGTCAGTCTCCCTCGGACTGGGGCTCCATGCAAGATCTCACCTCGTGGGGTATCACTGATGATAAGAAAGGTGAGGAATCAGCCCAGAACTACAAGGGAGGAGCTGGTCAATTACATGTAGAGAGCTGGGACCACAGTTTTAAAGGTCACTGTCGGTAGAACACTACGCCGTCATGGTTTCAAATCATGCATTGCATGGAAGGTTCCCCTGCTCAAGTCATCACATGTCCAGGCCCGTCTGAAGTTTGCCAATGACCATCTGGATGATCCAGAGGAGGCATGGGAGAAAGTCATGTGGTCAGATGAGACCAAAGTAGAACTTTTTGGTCTAAACTTCACTCGTCGTGTTTGGAGGAAAGAGAAGGATGAGTTGCATCCCAAGAACACCATCCCTACTGTGAAGCATGGGAGTGGTAACATCATGCTTTGGGGGTGCTTTTCTGCAAAGGGGACAGGACGACTGCACCATATTAAGGAGAGGATGAATGGGGCCATTTATTGTGAGATTTTGAGCAACAACCTCCTTCCCTCAGTCAGAGCATTGAAGATGGGTCGTGGCTGGATCTTCCAACATGACAACGACCCGAAGCACACAGCCAGGATAACCAAGGAGTGGCTCCGTAAGAAGCATATCAAGGTTCTGGAGTGGCCTAGCCAGTCTCCAGACCTAAATCCAATAGAACATCTTTGGAGAGAGCTGAAACTCCGTGTTGCTCAGCGACAGCCCCGAAACCTGATAGATCTAGAGGAGATCTGTGTGGAGGAGTCGGCCAAAATCCCTGTTGCAGTGCAAACCTGGTCAAGGACTACAGGAAAGGTTTGACCTCTGTAATTGCAAACAAAGGCTTCTGTACCAAATATTAACACTGATTTTCTCAGGTGTTCAAATACTTCTGTTCAGCCGTGCAAGACAAATACATTCTTTACAAATCATACAATGTGATTTCCTGAATTTTTTTTTTAAATTCTGTCTCTCAGAGTGGGAATGCACCTACAATGTGAATGTCAGACCCCTCCATGATTTCTAAGTGGGAGAACTTGCAAAATCGCAGGGTGTTCAAATACTTCTGTTGCTCACTGTATATGGTCAGAGAGAGGAATCGGGGAGAAAAATAATAACGTTAGATAGTACAGTTAGTAAATTACAACCTGTTTCTCATTCTTCTCCCATACTGAGTACTGGCTAACAATATAAGACCCAATGCTACAATCACAGTCTATGGGAAAATATGTACAACTACATAAAAATTGGTTTCATGTTATGAAAGTTTTTTTCAGTCTTCGGCTCACCTAGAGACAACAGACCGAAATGGCTACCATTACAACGTCCACAAAATGGAAAGATCAAGATTTCATAGTGAAATTGCAGATCTGCTGAGATACAATTTCATCTTGTTCATCTCTTATGTATTCCAGCTTTTCTCAAACAAGGTTGCTAGGAATTCCATGAGCAGCTAGCCGTGGTGGCTCGATCTTCTGATTACAGTGCCCACATAGCCCTAGCACCAATGACAATTGGTAGAGCCAGCAGCATTGGACCAAAGGAACTTTTCTTCTGCATTCTGTAAGGGACATTCTTCCCAATTTTTCTTTATTAAAAGTCTTGCAAGGGACATTCTTCCCACTGACCCCCAATGTTAGGAGCATTGTCGCCCTATAATACAGCCTTTCTAAAAAGAATTTCATGAAAGCCCAGGGGTGGGAATATTATTCCCATTGATTATCAGTGTAAGGAGCATTCTTCCCACTTTTCACCCATGTAAAGGCATTTCTCCTACCCACCTCCAATGTAAGGAGTATATTTCCCTCCGGTCACCAATGTAAGGGGCATTCTTCCCACTGACCACCAATGTAAGGAGCATTCTTCCCACTGACCACCAATGTAAGGAGCATTCTTCCCACTGACCATCAATGTAAGGAGCATTCTTCCCACTGACCTCCAATGTAAGGAGCATTCTTCCCACTGACCACCAATGTAAGGAGCATTCTTCCCACTGACCATCAATGTAAGGAGCATTCTTCCCACTGACCTCCAATGTAAGGAGCATTCTTCCCACTGATCACCAATGTAAGGAGCATTCTTCCCACTGACCATCAATGTAAGGAGCATTCTTCCCACTGACCTCCAATGTAAGGAGCATTCTTCCCACTGATCACCAATGTAAGGAGCATTCTTCCCACTGACCATCAATGTAAGGAGCATTCTTCCCATTGACCACCAATGTAAGTAACAATCTTCCCATTGGTCAACTATGTAAGGGGCATTCTTCCTAATGACCTCCAGTATAAGGAGTATTTTTCTCACTGGTCACCAATGGAAGGAGTATGTTTAAAAAAAAAAAAAAAGATCCATCTATGACCAACCTTACAGGTCTTAACCCTGCCCCAGCATGTGACTGGACAGTGAAAGGAGAAGCAGTAGACTGATGAACTCATCCTATCTCATCCATGCCCTCTCCTTCTATCAGCATGTCCCTTGCATTTGCTGCTGCTTCTTTTTGTGTTACCTTGATTTCTGCTGCACATGGAACTGGGTTGGATAAGGCTGATAGCAAGTCAAATATAGACACCTACACTCCTTGCATTGAAAAAAATAACTGTAATGATGAATAGAGTTGCAATGTTTTTCTTTATACAATATATGTCTGTAGTTCAGCTTTGATCGTACAATCCCAGCCAAGAATTCCCCGGAAAACACCGTGTGACTGTAAATGACGTTTTGTGGACCTTGGTGGGTCTGTGATCCCCCTCCTGGCTCTTTTAAAGTCATTCGCCAATGCTGCTTCATTATCATAATAAAGGAAACATAAATCTTACCATCTCAGCCTCAAAGGCAGAAAATCAGATACACTGAACAGTTGCTCTTTGTTCCAACACAATACTGTTGAACAGTCCTTGAGACATATCTATATTTCATTTTAAAAACACATGTGGTTTAGTGTTGGGACGGCAGTTCCAGTGTAATTGGAATTGTGTTTTACCTTGGAGCCGCCCTAGTAGGATATATCGGTTGAGGTGTACAGACAGTTATTGTAAGTGACAAAGATATTACGGGAGACTACAGAAAATCGTGACAGCATCCAATGGGTGGGTATGTGGGTGCAAGTGTTGGGAGAAGATTTGAACGTAGATGACTGGGGCCAGAAATCTGCAACAGTCTTTAGCAAGGAGCACTGAGTTCCCTTTGGTGAACCTTCTCAGACCCCAGATGTAATTCTCCTCATCCACCCGGCTGTCCTGAGGGTATCCCTGGGCAAGGGTTTCCAAGATCTACAGCTGAGTAGTCTCATATGAGAACTAGTTGCACCTGACCACCCTCTCCCTTCTGTGGCCCAAGGGGTGTAGCAGTACTCACACTGTCCTGTCCTGTAGCTTAGTGGGTTGTAGCTGCTTTCAGGCCTCATGCGGGTCTGGTTCCTTCTCTGCTGACAGGCTGTCCTCCTTAGGAGACTGTAGGGCAGTGGAGATCCTTCTATCTGTTCCAACCTGTAGGCAGCCCCCCTCCCAGGGTCCACGCTCTAGCACCTTCCTTCAGTCCATCTTCCACCCAACTCCCCTGCTGTTCAGGATCTCTCACATTTAAAGTGGAGTTCCACCTGAAAAACAAAACAAAAAGTCAGCAGCTACAAAAACTGTAACTGACTTTTAAAATACAGACACTTACCTGTCCCTCTGTCCAGCGATGTCCTCACCACCACCTCTGGTTTCACCGGCTGTCTTCTCTCCCTGCCGCTGGGATCTTCAGTGTGGGCACCCGGCTGTGACAACCGGGTGCCCACTGCACATGCGCAAGAAGCGCTGCGCTTTGTGAATGACCCCATAGTCTTCTGGGACCTGTCACGTGTCCCAGAAGACTATGTGGAGGGAGGGGGGGAGGACAACTTCCACCTAGGCGATCGCAGCAGAAGTGGGAGTGGGTACCTGTCAAATTCGGTACCCGCCCTCCCTCCCGCTCCCCAAAGATGCCAATCCTTAATGGGGAGTGGAGGACAAAGGCTTGCCGTGCCTGGCCTCCTGCCTGGGGATTGGCCAAATTCCCTTAAACATGCAAATCTAGGCCTCCTCCTGTCCCTCACCCCTCTTCTAGAATGTTCCTCCAGTTTATAGAAGGGTGGGAGGGGCTCAGGGCAAAGATGCCAAACTCACAGAAGGGCTTCTGAATACAGGATCGCTGCATTCGCAGGAAGAAGGCAGGGGAGAGAGAACACAGCTTGCATCACCTCCCGGCTCTTTCCTCCTCTTCTCGACGCTCCCAATGATCACTACTCCTCTCAGCCCTGAAATAAAAGGAATGCACCCCCGTCAATACCATAAATCATTGCGCCCTGGACAGCTGCCCCTCTCACCAACCCCTTGTCCCGGCCCTGGGAGCAGCTCTGATATGGGGAAGCAAAGCATTGCCTTTACCAAGATGGCCACCTCCAAACTGAGACACAGTGTGAAGTAAGGCATGGCAAGTCAGTAATAGGGAAATGATCAAACGGGAAGGAAGGACCAAAGGCAATACAGGTGACTAGACCTTTGCCCTCTGGCTGCTTTTTGGGCAAAACTTACCCGGTACATGTACACTTCCATAGGGTGATCCAATGTTACAGAAGAAGCAAAGATGCTTTAATATCAAGGCTAACCTGTTCTGCAGATGTTCCTACTTTCCTTCAGCCCTAAGGGTGTGACGCAGAAATCGCACTAGTGAAGAGCTCATCTATTGGGTAGGGTGTGATGGAGAATCTAGCCCTACAATCTGCTAAGCAGGTCATATTATCTCTCATGGATCACCATTCTGACCCCTTTCCTGAGGAGCTCTGCATTCTGTGTTCCAGTCTGTACACAGATTTCTCCCCCATCCATTGTAAAAAATGTTGTATGCTATGTTGCATCTCGGTGATGCTGATCTCTCCTCGTTGCATTAACATCCTGCCTACATGTGCTCCATGTGGTATTCCTCAGGGCAGGTTTACTCATGGTGACAACAGTGGACCATGCCTGACATACTGTATGTTGGTATAGGTGCCTGTAGCCTCCAGTGGGAGAGCATGTGAAAGGGTGACAATGCAGGAGTAGAATTGAGAGACAGAAGCAGAATGTTGTCACCCTTTCACAGGAATGAAAAAACAAGCACAAGAGGGTGCAAGGACCTTGCATATTATCTCAAGATCAGAGGGATATCATATGAGTCAATTAGGCACTCACAATGGAATAGAAAAAAACACATCCTTAAAGTGAAGCTTCACCCAAAAGGGGAAGTTCCATTCTTCCTCCTCCTCCCCAACTCCTCTGCCATATTTATATTATTATTATTATACAGGATTTATATAGCGCCAACAGTTTGCTCAGCACTTTACAATATAAAGGGAGAAAATACAGCAACAATACAGTTCAATACAAGAGGGATAGGAGGGCCCTGATCCTGGGAGCTTACAATCTAAGAGGGAGGGGCTAGTGGTACAAAAGGTAGTAACTGTGGGGGATGGACTGGTAGAAGGAATAGAAGGTTCTGTTATTAGCTGAGGGTAGGATAGGCTTCCCTGAAGAGATAGGTTTTCAGAGATCGCCTAAAAGTGAGCAGAGTAGGCGATAGTCTGATAGATTGGGGTAGAGAGTTCCCTTTACATCAGGTGCCCCCAACAGAATCCCCCTCTATATCAGGCATCCCCAGTAGAGTGATTCGCACTTTACACCAGGTGTCCCCGTGCTCCTGAGTTGCTGCCCCCCTCCTTGTAATGGGAGATCGGTATTCACAACTGCTTTCTCTCTCCAATCATGTGACAATTCACATGACAGGGGTAGAGGAAGAAGGACACAGTCCACCCTCTTTCCTTAGCAGCGCAGCACTGAGACTAAGGACAGTTCTCTGTCTCAACGCAGGCTCTTGTCCGCTGCATGCAGGCTGGAGGGAGGAGAAAGCCTAATCCAAAGAATGGTCCTTCCTTACATTGATGGTCAGGGGAAAGAAAGCCTCTTACATTGGTTGTCAGTGGGAAGAATGCTCCTTGGGAGACCAGATATAGTGAATGCAGGGTCCGGGGAGCCCAGATATAGTGAATGCAGGGTCCGGGGAGACCAGATATAGTGAATGCAGGGTCCGGGGAGCCCAGATATAGTGAATGCAGGGTCCGGGGAGACCAGATATAGTGAATGCGGGGTTCGGGGAGAGCGTATATAGTGAATGCGGGGTTCGGGGAGACCAGATATAGTGAATGCAGAGTCCGGGGAGACCGGATATAGTGAATGCAGAGTCCGGGGAGACCGGATATAGTGAATGTAGGGTCCGGGGAGACCAGATATAGCGAATGCAGGGTCCGGGGAGACCAGATATAGTGAATGCAGGGTCCGGGGAGAGCGTATATAGTGAATGCAGGGTCCGGGGAGACCGGATATAGCGAATGCAGGGTCTGGGGAGACCAGATATAGTGAATGCAGATTCCGGGGAGACCAGATATAGTGAATGCAGATTCCGGGGAGACCAGATATAGCGAATGCAGGGTCCGGGGAGACCAGATATAGTGAATGCAGAGTCCGGGGAGACCAGATATAGTGAATGCAGAGTCCGGGGAGACCGGATATAGTGAATGCAGAGTCCGGGGAGACCGGATATAGTGAATGTAGGGTCCGGGGAGACCAGATATAGCGAATGCAGGGTCCGGGGAGACCAGATATAGTGAATGCAGGGTCCGGGGAGAGCGTATATAGTGAATGCAGGGTCCGGGGAGACCGGATATAGCGAATGCAGGGTCTGGGGAGACCAGATATAGTGAATGCAGATTCCGGGGAGACCAGATATAGTGAATGCAGATTCCGGGGAGACCAGATATAGCGAATGCAGGGTCCGGGGAGACCAGATATAGTGAATGCAGATTCCGGGGAGACCAGATATAGTGAATGCAGGGTCCGGGGAGACCAGATACAGTGAATGCAGAGTCCGGGGAGACCAGATATAGTGAATGCAGAGTCTGGGGAGACCAGATATAGTGAATGCAGAGTCCGGGGAGACCGGATATAGCGAATGCAGGGTCCGGGGAGACCAGATATAGTGAATGCAGGGTCCGGGGAGAGCGTATATAGCGAATGCAGGGTCCGGGGAGACCAGATATAGTGAATGCAGAGTCCGGGGAGACCGGATATAGCGAATGCAGGGTCCGGGGAGACCAGATATAGTGAATGCAGGGTCCGGGGAGACCAGATATAGTGAATGCAGATTCCAGGGAGACCAGATATAGTGAATGTAGGGTCCGGGGAGACCAGATATAGTGAATGCAGAGTCCGGGGAGACCAGATATAGTAAATGCAGGGACCGGGGAGAGTGGATATAGTGAATGCAGGGTCGGGGAGACCAGATATAGTGAATGCAGAGTCCGGGGAGACCAGATATAGTGAATGCAGGGACCGGGGAGAGTGGATATAGTTAATGCAGGGTCCAGGAAGACCAGATATAGTGAATGCAGGGTCCAGGAAGACCAGATATAGTGAATGCAGAGCCTAGGGAGACCAGATATAGTGAATGCAGGGTCCGGGAAGACCAGATATAGTGAATGCAGGGTCAGAGGAGACCAGATATAGTGAATGCAGGGTCCGGGGTGACCAGATATAGTGAATGCAGGGTCTGGGGAGACCAGATATAGTGAATGCAGGGTCCGGGGTGACCAGATATAGTGAATGCAGGGTCCGGGGTGACCAGATATAGTGAATGCAGGGTCCAGGGAGACCGGATATAGTGAATGCAGGGTCCTGAGTTTAGTAACACTTGAATTCATACACCTATGTCAGGCCTTTATCCCTCACCCCTTCCTTCCTCCCCCCATCCCCACCAAGCCTTTTTGGCTTGTAATTGGACAGTAAAGAAGAAGCAGCAGACTGATGATCTTATCTCTCTGTCTCTGCTCTCTCCTCCTGTCAGCATTCTCCATGTTAAAACCCGAACAATACACCACAACTGAGTGCCTCCTTATTTTGCTTCTCCCTCTCCCAGTACGAGTTCTGGTGTACTGAGATTGCAAGAGGCAGATACCAAGTCAAACTTGGTGCTTGAATGAGTTGATTTTACAAGCACTTAGTTTAATGAACACACACCTGCAGGACTTGTGTTTTTGATCTTTTCAGCTTTAACCAAAAAAACTCATCAAAATGTTGTATGGAACATAAGGTCAGACATAGACTGACCTTGCAATGAACACTTGCAGCAACAGTGACACCCTCAGGCGATCAGATGGTACTACTCAAATTCTCTACAAGTCATTGATTGTTTTTCATGTACGCATGCTTTTTTATCTTGTGAAATGTATTGTTGGTTTTCTGTTTTTATTTTTTTTTCTTCTTGTTTCTTGATCACTGGACTGGTATGAATACAACATCTTTAATAAAATTGTAATCTACTGATTACCCTTATAACTTACACAAGATACCACCCATAAAGGCCTTTTATTATTTGAATAACTCCTCCCATGAGCCTGCCCACGGCTTGCATCAGGGCTGAGGGCTATTGAGAGGCAGGGTGCTGGGATGTTATCAGGAAGCTATGTACAGCACCCTGTTGGCTCCTCCCACCATCCATGATCTGCCTGAATTGCATAGAGAAGCACAGAGACCCGGTGATAACATCACTGGGTCTAAAATAAAGTACACTGTTTAAGAAAAAGGAAACGTTTTATTCAAAGATATAATTGTTCATGGGAGGGACCAGGGAAGGCAAATTAAAAGCAGATTCAAGTTAAATAGGGGAATGCTAGAATCTCTGTCATGTTTTTTATCTCTGTTGCAAAATTTCCATCACTTCCTGTCTGGTAAAAGTTTGCCCCCAGAATGGGAAGCGTGGGGAATTCTCTGTTATGGAGCCCCAAAAAACAGTAAAACCTTTCCTCGATCCATCCAGAACTCCAAAAATGGGCATAGATACGGTCAGGGGCAGACTGATAACTCATGGGGCCCCCGGGCAATAGGGGATCATGGGGCCCCCATGTCCTCGCCCACACCCAAAAAAGCCTATGAAAAAATAATAAAAGGTACCAGGGGCATCTCATGGGGCCCCCTACTGACCCTGGGCACTCAGGCAGTGCCCGAGTGTTCGAATGGTCAGCCCGCCCCTGGATACGGTTTACAGCATCTAAAACCCGACATTTTTATTTTGTTTTGAATAAAGTAGAGAAATGTTAAAGCCTTGCAGGCTTGTTGGCTTTTTATATATCGCACAGGCCTTTCCACAATGAAAAAAGCAGACTTTGCTGTGGTACTCGCCCTTTACCTGGCGCTGTCCCTGCAGAGCCACTCTGCAGCCTCCCTAGCGGTCTGATTATGTCAGTATTTCTGTGCTCAAAGCGGTACATTTTTTTGCATGGAAATATGTTGTTTTTTTTATTGTAGGCTGTAATTTTAGGGAATAACTCGCTGAAATCTGTCCGAACAAGAGTCTAGTAAACATCCCGGGTAGGATAAACACGAAATCATAAATTATAATTTAATAAATAATCATAAAAAATAATAATATAATAATAATAAATTTAATTCAATAATATAATCAAACCAAAAACACTGAAATGTGAAATATAGCGCCAAGTTCGCACATCGCTGAGCAAAGTCGCAGAATCGTTTTCAGTGTCTGATGAGGAATTTCCCCCACGAATCATTATCAGTCAATTCTGCAAGTGGTTCTGATTTACTATCGCTGTTCTCTAGCCAGTCTAAAACCGCTTTTGACCTAAAGGGACGCTTTTTGGACGCCATGGACGTTTCTCAGTTTCCAGGCAGAAAGAACAGTAAAAATGCAGGCAGGGCGCAGGACAAAGCACTCGGGACAAAATGTATGTGAAATGGTTTGATACAGGAATGTTATACTATGTGATTTTAGTGTATTTAGTGAATGTCACTTTTTCACAATTTAAATTTCCCACCAGTTCCGTCCCCCGTACGTCCCGACGCTCGCAGGGAACGGAACCCGGAAGACAGATGCCGGCATCGGCCGGAGGACATTGCCGGGGACACTGCAGGGGGGACATCGCGGGAGCGCAGGACAAGGTAAGTGAAGAAGAGATCCCGGAGCAACACTGCAGTGTATTCCCGAGTGTAGCTCGGGGGGGTTACCGCTTGTGGGGCTGAAACTTTACCCCGAGCTACACTCGGGAATACCGCCAGGGGGGTTAATGTGTATCTAGTTCACATTTTAGTCTTGGATGCACTTTAAAGCGGAACGTCACCTGAACAGCGAAATTCTTCTCCTCCTCTCCCTCTCCTCTCTCCTAGTTTCAACAGGTACCCACCCCCATTTCTGCTTGCCCCCCACCCACACACAGCACAGGTTCCAGGAGACTGCAGGGCCATTCAGAAAGCGCAGCTTGTCTTGCGCATGCACAGTGGGGAGCAAGCTTTGAGCCAGCATGAAGTCACATCCTCCTTCCCACAGTCAGTATGGTGCCATCGGGGACCAGAAAACCGGCAAAGACAGCAGCCCAGATGATGAAGACAGCACTGGATCCCTGGGCACACGCCAAGGGATCCAGCGCTGTCTTCATCATCTGGGCTGTTTTATTTAAAGTAAGCAACTACAGTATTTGTCATTTTACTTCATTTTTTTAATGAGACCAGAGCGCCTGTTTAAATCTGAATAGCAGCCGATTATTCGTAAAATGATTAAATAATTAAAATATAATGACAGATGTTGAGATAATTTGTGCTAAATTAAATGGCTTCTCCACCCAATCAGGTGAAGCCCAACTGCAGCGAAAACCTTTTTTTTTTTTTTAATTAAAGTTCAGGGAGTGGGTAAGAACTTCCACCAGAATTTTATTGCCACCCGTGTCCTCACCAGTGGCGGATTGAAAACTCATGGGGTCCCCGGGCAATAGGGGATCATGGGGCCCCTGTGTCCTCGCCCACACTCAAACCACACCCAAAAAAGCCTATGAATGGTACCAGGGGCACCTCATGGGGCCCCCTACTGACCCAGGGCCCTCGGGCAGTGCCCAATTGGTCAGGCGCCCCTGGTCCTCACAGTAGATTTTCCAACCTAGATCTTACATATGTTCTTCCAGCTCCTGAAAGCACATAACAGTGTCCTGTGAGAGGACTCCACTGGCTCTGGAATGGAAAATTGTTCTGCACACCAGGGGCATAGCATGGGTTGTCAGCACAAGTACTGCCACTCTTAATCCAAGTACCTTCCTGAGTTCCTTCCACCAGCATGATACATAGTAGGAAAATCTATGCCTCACTTTACCCCCAGATCCTCTTGCAAGCACAAATCTCTACAATTGCTCCCCCCAATTCCCTTCCCAGCACAAATCCTTCCCCAAATTCCCTCTCCTGGCGCACATCTCCCTTCCAGCACTAATCCTCCCCCAAATTCCATCTTCTGGTGCACATCCCCCCTCCCAGCACAAATCCTTCCCCAAATTCCATCTTCTGGCTCACATCCCCCCTCCCAGCACAAATCCTCCCGCAAATTCCATCTTCTGGCACCAGGGACAAACTGACAACTCATGGGGCCCCCGGGCAATAGGGGATCATGGGGCCCCTGTATCCTTGCCCAAACTCAAAAAAGCCTATGAAAAAGGTACCAGGGGCATCTCATGGGGCCCTCTACTGACCCCAGGTCCTCGGGCAGTGCCGAGTTTCCAGATGGTCAGTCTGCCCCTGTCTGGCACACATTCCCCCTCCCAGCACAAATCCTCCCCCAAATTCCCTCTTCTGGTGCACATCCCCCCTCCCAGCACAAATCCTCCCCCAAATCCCATCTTCTGGCGCACATCCCCCCTCCCAGCACAAATCCTCCCCCCAAATTCCCTCTTCTGGTGCACATCCCCCTCCCAGCACAAATCCTCCCCCCAAATTCCCTCTTCTGGTGCACATCCCCCCTACCAGCACAATTCCCCCCCTTCAACCACCCCCCATCCCGAATGAATTCTCTCCCCTCCCAATTCACCCCCCGCCAAGCAAAAACCCCTCCTACCAACCCATAGATGGAAAATTGGTGCTAGGGGCTCAGGGCACACCGCAGGAGATGTAGGGCACGTGACCAGTGGTAGTGCGCCTCCTACCAGTGAATCTGTAGAGCCAAGTACCAGAATTTGTTCCTGTATTTAGCCAGGATCCGCAGGATTTTTTTGAAATCCTGGGATGATCCTGCGAATTCCAGCAAACTTTGCAATAAAAAAAATAATGGTTTGTATTGTGGAGTAATTCAGTCCTAACAGACAGCTTCTTTAGTAACTAACCTGGCAGGTCCACCAGTGACACATCCTGGGAAATCACCTTACCATTTGCCATCCATAATAATTATATTCAGTTGTAAATGAGCTCCTGAAACATTTCAGTGTTGATCATGGCTCTGTTGTACTTCAATCCGATAGGCCCGTTAAACAAAATATTTACTTCCCCGTTTCATTAATCATTTCCCCATAATGGCAGCATTTTTAATTAACAGCAAGAACTACGCAGGTTTCCAAAAAGTCATCTCTCCTTCCTTTTGGAACGTGTCGCTGTTCATCGGCTGGGGCGCTTTGCCAATTTATGTCGCAGTTCTAAAGCTAATATTCCCCCCAGTCAGTAGATTACACTTCAGTCTGATAGTGCGCTTGAGGACAAAACTTCAAAGTCAACAGACGGCATGCATTCAACAGAAATGTGTTTAAAGTACAATTTCTTGGGAGCACAGCTCAACGTATTCATGCGCGTAAATTTTGTATTGTATGACAAATCTTGGTATGCACATCTGGCGGAGAGCGGAATATAGGCAATCAAATAAATAATACTATCAAATTACTCCACCCTTTTTTTTTCACATTCACACGGACATTCAGCAAAAGACATCAATGCGTTTCACTAATCAAACTGACGTCACATGAAACTTTCAATGGCCGGACTGCATCACCGCAGGGAAGGACTTCCTGTCTCTGCATCACATCAACAAAATGCCCGTGACTCCGCCATCAATACATTGCTAGATCATTTAACCGTTTCATTGCAGTGTAATAGTCCACTACACAAAGTGTAGGTGTAAAATAAAGCACATTACCAGGGGCGGACTGACCATTCCAGCACTCAGGCACTGCCCAAGGGCCCGGGATCAGTAGGGGGCCCCAAAAAATGCCCCTGGTGCCTTTTATAGGCTTTTTTTGGGGGTGTTTTGAGTGTGGGTAAGGACACAAGGTCCCCATGATCCCCAATTGCTCGGGGGCCCCATGAGTTGTCAGTCCCCCCTCCATGTTACTAAGAATGGCATTCAATAGCCTAAAGCACTGTGTACCGTAAACCATGAACCACTTCAATACCGGGCACTTTTACCCCCTTCCTGCCCAGGCCAATTTTCAGCTTTCACACTTTGAATGACAATTGCGCGGTCATGCAACACCGTACCCAAACTAAAATGTTATCATTTTGTGCACACAACTAGAGCTTTCTTTTGGTGGTATTTAATCACCACTGGGGCTTTAATTGTTTGCTAAATTAGCCAAAAAAAAAAACAAGTTTCTTTGTTTTTGTTATAAAGGTTTGCAAATAAATAATTGTTCTTCGTAAATTTAGGCCGAGATGTATTCCGCTACATGTCTTTGGTGAAAATAACCCAAATTAGTGTTTATTATTTAGTCTGTAGGAAAGTTATAGAGTTCACAAACTATGGTATAGATCTGAACATTGATCAATCCTGAAGTACTGACAGCCAATCTAATTTCTTGAGACCCAAAAATGTCAGGACAGTACAGATATCCCCCAAATGTCAGGACAGTACAGATATCCCCCAAATGTCAGAACAGTACAGATATCCCCCAAATGTCAGGACAGTACAGATATCCCCCAAATGTCAGGACAGTACAGATATCCCCCAAATGTCAGATCAGTACAGATATCCCCCAAATGTCAGGACAGTACAGATATCCCCCAAATGTCCGGACAGTACAGATATCCCCCAAATGACCCCTTTTCGCAAAGTAGACAGTCCGACGTACTTCATAAGAGGCATGGCGAGTTTTTTGAAGTTGTAATTTTTTTCTTATAATTTTTTGGAAAAGTTCAGAGAAACAGCGCAGAAGAGATAGTAGATTAGGTATGGTAGTCAGAGGGTAGGAAATGTACATTAAAGCGTCATCAGCAAATAAAGCACATTTATGGTCCTAAGGAGCACAATGGACCCAGTTAATACCAGAGTGAGAGCGGATTACCATAGCTAAGGGTTCTATGGCCAGTTCAAAAAGTAATGGGGAGAGTGGACAACCACGACGAATTGGAAATATGGGAGATCTGTAACCTCAAATGGACACTGGAGCTGAGGGTGTGTGGAGTAAGAAATGTCGGACCAAATCCAAAAGTTTTCAAGATAGTAAACTAACAGTCCCAGGTTAAGCTTTCGAAAGCTTTATGAAGGGCTAAAGAGAGGAGCAGCAGTTCCTGAGAGACAGGGGCATCCCAATTTGAGCGGACAGCAATCAAAGCTATGGACCTGCGGATTTGATCTAACATTTGATGACCAGATATAAAACCCAGTTGGCTCCGGTTTAAATTGGTCCTTGTATGTGTATGAACATGAGTTAGGGACCTTAGATTGTAAGCTCCTTGAGGGCAGTGACTGATACGAATGTACAATACTATACTATATTGCCAAAAGTATTGGTTGGCCTGCCTTTACACTTTAATGGCATCCCAGTCTTAGTCCGTAGGGTTCAATATTGAGTTGGCCCCGCCCTTTGCAGCTATAACAGCTTCAACTCTTCTGGGAAGGCCGTCCACAAGGTTTAGGAGGGTGTCTATGGGAAGGTTGGACCATTCTTCCAGAAGCACATTTATGAGGTCAGGCACTGATGTCGGGGGAGGAGGCCTGGCTCACAGTCTCCGCTCTAATTCATCCCAAAGGTGTTCTATGGGGTTGAGGTCAGGACTCTGTGCAGGCCAGTCAAGTTCCTCCACCCCAAACTCACTCATCCATGTCTTTATAGACCTTGCTTTGTGCACTGGTGGGCAGTCATGTTGGAACAGGAAGGGGCCATCCCCAAACCGTTCCCACAAAGTTGGGAGCATGAAATTGTCCAAAATGTTTCGGTATACTCACGTCTTAAGTGTTCCCTTCACTGGAACTAGGGGGCCAAGCCCAACCCCTGAAAAACAACCCCACACTATAATCCCCACTCCACCAAAATTTACACTTGGCACAATGCAGTCGGTCAAGTACTATTCTCCAAACCCAGACACGTTCACTTGATTGCCAGACAGAGAAGTGTGATTGGTCTTTCCAGAGAACACGTTTCCACTGCTCAAGAGTCCAGTGGCGGCGTGCTTTACACCACTGAATCCGACACTTTGCATTGCACTTGGTGATGTAAGGTTTGGATGCAGCTGCTCGGCCATGGAAACCCATTCCATGAAGCTCTCTACACACTAGTGTTGTGCTAATCTGAAGGCCACATGAAGTTTGGAGGTCTTTAGCTATTGACTCTGCAGACAGTTGGAGACTTTTGCGCACTGTGCGCTTCAGCATGCGCTGATCCCGCTCTGTCATGTGACGTGGCCTACCACTTGGTGGCTGAGTTGCTG
The DNA here is from genome assembly GCF_062004578.1 of Staurois parvus. Classification (NCBI taxonomy): domain Eukaryota; kingdom Metazoa; phylum Chordata; class Amphibia; order Anura; family Ranidae; genus Staurois; species Staurois parvus. The sequence goes on along the minus strand of NW_028318111.1, from coordinate 2,567,641 downwards.
TTGTTCCCAGTTGCTTCCATTTTGTTATAATCCCACTAACAGTTGAGCGTGGAATATTTAGTAGCCAGGAAATGTCACGGATGGACTTATTGCACAGGTGGCCACCTATCACGGGACCACGCTTGGAGTCACTGAGCTCCTGAGAGCGACCCATTCTTTCACCAATGTTTGTAGAAGCAGTCTGCATGCCTAGGGGCTTGATTGTATATACCTGTGGCCATGGAGGGGATTGAAACACCTGAATCCAGTGATTTGGAGGGCTGGCCCAATACTGTTGTCAGTATAGTGTATGTAAATTGATGGCGCTATATAAGTACATGAAATAAATCAATCTCTGTTTTCATCATTTTCTTTCCATCCTTTTTTATGTCTCAGTGCTGTTTATCACCTGCAGGCTCTTTGCAACCATTTCCTGCCCACATGCACTCCTGATGGTGACACCAGTTAGAACAGTGTGCATCAGCATGGCTACTTGTAGTCTCCATTGACTTCCCATGGGACAGGGTGGCAATGAAGGCACAGAACTGACCAACAGGGACAGAGCATTGGTTGGGAAAAGCTGGATTCCCTGAATAATTCTAATTATCCAATGGGCTACACAGGCTAATACCGAGATTAACCAGTAGGCTGCTATCTCATGTGCATGGGCCATGGCATTGCTTCTGTGAGTAGCAATGCCAAAATATAGAAATAGACCAATAAATGTAAAATGTTTATTATTATCCTTATTATTATTTTAATACAGGATTTATATAGCGCCGTCAATTAACGCAGCGCTTTACAGCATAAGGGCAGACAGTACAATTACAATACAATTTAGTACAGTAGGAATCGGAGGACCTGCTCATTGGAGCTTACAATCTAAGCTATACAAAAGGTAATAACTGTGGGGGATGGGCTGATGTACAGTTGTTAGGTGGGGGCAGGCTAGGCCTCTCTGAAGAGATATGTTTTCAGGGATCGTCTAAAAGTGGACAGAGTATGAAATAGTCAGACAGATTGGGTTAGGGAGTTCCAGAAGATGGGAGAGGCTTTGGAGGCATCCTGGAGGCGAGCTTGAGAGGAGGTTACAAGGGCGTTAGAGAGCAGGAGGTCTTGGCAGAAACAAAGCAATACAAAACGATTGGGTTGGTATTTTGAGACTAGGTTAGTGGTGTAGCTTGTTTGTTGTTTGAATCATCCATTGAAAAGCCAACACATTTCAACATTTTTTGGAATCCTTTATCAGGGCTTGAGCAATGCTGGAACTAAGGGAATCTGGACAGACAGAAGTTGGAATTCCCAAGGGAGTTTGTCTTTTGGAGATAGATATGACTGGGGTAGGGAGTTCCAGAAGATGGGAGAGGCTTCGGAGACATCCTGGAGGTGAGCATGGCAGGAGGTTACAAGAGAGCTAGGAGGTCTTGGCAGGAACAAAGCGATACAAAACGATTGGGTTGGAATTTTGAGACTAGGTTAGCGGTGTAGCTTGTTTGTTGTTTGAATCATCCATGGAAAAGCCAACACATTTCAACATTTTTTGGGATCCTTTATCAGGGCTTGAACAATTCTGAAACTAAGGGAATCTGGACAGACAGAAGTTGGAATTCCCAAGGGAGTTTGTCTTTCAGAGATAGATATGTCTGGGGTCCATGTGGAAGTAGAGTTGGCATGGCTTTTCCATGGAATCATCCATGGAAAAGCCAACACATTTCAACATTTTTTGGGATCCTTTATCAGGGCTTGAACAATTCTGAAACTAAGGGAATCTGGACAGACAGAAGTTGGAATTCCCAAGGGAGTTTGTCTTTCAGAGATAGATATGTCTGGGGTCCATGTGGAAGTAGAGTTGGCACTTGGGATTCTGCTAGTACATGTCAATTCTAAATGACAACTTTGATTCCACACGGACTTCAGCAATATCCATCTCCAAAAGAAAAACTCTGCTAGCAGTTATGCCTCCTATATATCCAGATCTCTCTAGCTGTAGTCTTGGTGGTTCTACTGAGCTAAATTGGCACTAGAGATCGATACCCAAATGGCTGCAGACAAACCATGCCCTCATTGCTTGTACCCGGGGTGGACTGCTTCTACTGCCCCTTCCTTGGATAACTTACACTTGTGAGTGATATTAAAGCCCAGTGGTTCTACCTGGGCTAATCCCTGCCATTGATGAGAGTTTCAAAGTGCACAGTTGGCTACAAAAGGTATATAGGATCACCTGAAAGACATGCTATCATCCTTAAATTGTAATTAAAGCCAATTGTCTTTCTTTCTTTTACATTTTTAGATAGAGTAGGGAAGGGTCAGACCCTTTGTCAAGTTTGTATTGCTGTCTATGTCCCTCCTTGGGAGGTTAGCCCCCCTTTATTTGTTCTTGTGACCACTGTCATCAAAACTAAAAGGGATGGGAAATTCAAGACCTTTGAATTGTTTCCAGTGCAAGAGGTGAGGGAAAAATCTTCCACCTATGTAAGGGAAGGATTGCCCATAGTGCAGATAGAGGTTCCCAGCACATAAATATGCGCATGCGCATGAACTTGGGCATAGGCATGTGCTCATACAGCGCACGCCTGCCACTAATGCTGGCGCCAAATGGGCTAAAAGGCTGCAGTATTGTCTCATTGCTGTTTAGTCTACAGCTTCTGTGCGTTTGTTTCTGATTTCTGTGCCTGACCTCTAATCCTGACCTGGCTTGTTCCTGACCTCCAATTGTCTGTTACCTGCCCTGACTCCGGCTGGTCTTTGGATTCTTCTTCTTCCTCCCATTCTGGCCTGATTGATCCTTCTCTGCTGGCTTGTGACTCGACTACTCTGCTGTCTGCTGTCTATGCCTGATCTGACCGACCGTTACCGACCCGGCTCCTCTGACCCTGCACCTTGCTCACAGTTTTTAAGTCCAGCAAATCCACATTTGGGTCCTGCGTCCTGCTGCACATCCATAGTCTGCTGCCAGCCAAAGCTCTTTGCCAGTTCATCTGCCACCAGCTAGTCCTGCTGCCACAACTAGTGACTACTGCCGCCACGCAGACTACTGGACTGATCACAGACACTCATACCTCACCATGCTCCCGTGGCTGCTGTTCCACTACCAGTGGCCCTCGAGCTCGAGCTGTAAGAGAGGCCTTCCTCTTCACAACAGGCTCACTATCTAGGTAGGTTTCTATGAAAACTCTTTAAGATAAAAGAAAAATAGAGAGAATGAGTTCCACTAAAATGTTGTAAGTCCAGTAAATTTTTATTTTACGCAACAAGGGGGGGTCACAAGAAGAAGCTGATACAAAGAAGATCAATGTTCCCCCTTCATCAGGGCTTAGATGTTGGTTATAGTAAGGGCAATGACTAGTATCCCGAAAAAGCATAGCCTTATCTTTTATTGTAGAAACTGTTGTCCAGTCTTTTCCATATTTATAACCAGTCCCTCAACCTTGATGAAGGGTGTGTGTGTGGGGGGGGTATTGAGTGCCTAAAACATGTTGGCTTTTTCTTGTGTCCAAAAAATGTTTTGGCTTTACATATTCTTTATAGAAGGATTCCAGGTACAGATATCATTACATAGTTAAATTTGTCAAGCTTGGACCAATGTTACTAATGCATACTGTATATCATACCTGTTGGAAGTCCTCTAGAACAGAGGGATAGGCAACAATTGAAGGGTGGAGATCTACCTGAACAACTTTAAAGAGATCAAAGATCACCGGGGTTCAACACCCTTTTTTTTCTTTTTTTTTTAAATTAAGTAGCAATGCCTAACTAAATAGTAAGGAAAACTTAGAAAAATATAATAAAACAAATGTCACTGTAAGAATATACACTTAGCCCACCTTAAGAGTGGACAGTCAGCAGAGCAGTGGACAATGTCAGTATGGCTGTGGATGGTGTCAGTAGGACAGAGAACGGTGTCAGTAGGGTAGTGGATGGTGTCAGTAAGGCAGTGGACGGTGTCCGTAAAGCAGTGGATGGTGTCAGTAGTGCAGCGGACGGTGTCAGTAGGGCAGTGGACGGTGTCAGTAGGACTGTGAACGGTGTCAGTAGGGCAGTGGATGGTGTCAATAGGGCAGTGGACAGTGTCAATAGGGCAGTGGACGGTGTAAATAGGGCAGAGAACAGTGTCAGTAGGGTAGTGGATGGTGTCAGTAAGGCAGTGGACGGTGTCCGTAAAGCAGTGGATGGTGTCAGTAGTGCAGCGGACGGTGTCAGTAGGGCAGCGGACGGTGTCAATAGGGCAGCGGACGGTGTCAATAGGACAGTAGACAGTCAATAGGGCAGAGAACGGTGTCAGTAGGGCAGTGGATGGTGTCAGTAGGGCAGTGGACGGTGTCAGTAGTGCAGCGGACAGAGTCAATAAGGCAGAGAACGGTGTCAGTAGGGCAGTGGACGGTGTCAGTAGGGCAGTGGACGGTGTCAGTAGGGCAGCGGTCAGTCTCAATAGGGCAGCGGACAGTGTCAATAGGACAGAGAATGATGTCAGTAGGGCAGTGGACGGTGTCAGTAGGGCAGCGGACAGTGTCAGTAGGGCAGAGAATGATGTCAGTAGGGAAGTGGACGGTGTCAATAGTACAGAGAATCATGTCAGTAGGGCAGTGGATGGTGTCAGTAGGGCAGTGGACAGTGTCAATAGGGCAGCGGACAGTGGCAGTTGGGCAGTGGACGGTGTCAGTAGGGCAGTGGACAGTGTCAATAGGGCAGCGGACAGTGGCAGTTGGGCAGTGGACGGTGTCAGTAGGGCAGTGGACGGTGTGTGGAAAAAGTTAGTAGGGCAGTGGATGGTGTCAATTGAGCAGTGGACAGTGTCAGTAGGGCAGAGGTTGGTGTCATTAGCTTTTTATTTGTATTATTTTATACAATTTTATTTTTTTTTATTTTACAACTTTTTATAGGAGCCCCACTGGAGGACTTTGGCGAAATATTGGGGTCTAAACAGACACCTTATTTCTCACTTTTGAGAGACAGAGATTCCCCAGTTCTCTTATCTGCAGCCTCAGCTGCATTGGACAGTGAATGAATGGGAAGTGCTCTGTGCAGAGTGGCTTACTGTGCATTCACAACTTGAAGCCTAGTAAACACAGTTTACTAGGCTTCAGTTGTGAATGCACACAGTCAGTGATCAATACTGATCACTGACTGTGTTCATTTAGAAACGGAAGGGGCTGGTAAATGACACATCTAGCAGCCCCTTCTTTTCTCTCCATCCTAACACATCCCCCACAGCATCCCGTGGGAGAGGGGAGGTAGGGAACCTGGCAGCACTGTGGGTTGTGAGGGGACAAGGGAGCACACGGGGGCCAGGCAACACCAGGAAGAGGACCCTGGATAGGAGGGGTGCTGGGGGCAGCATTTATTGGAACTGATGGCTGTATTTTCCTGCATGCAGCAGCTGGATGTTGTCAAGAGGGAGAGGAGGAGAAGCAGGTGTTACTGGAATTTAGCTGCTGCAGGAAGGAAAGTACAGCCAAGGGACGCGATCACCTAGTCACCTGCCCATGATCAACAGGCAGATCACGATTGACGGTTGTAAATCATTGTAGTAGGCACTTCATGTCCCGTGACGAGCGGCTGCACTGCTGCATTTTGAACACCGGAGGTCGACCGCTGTCACCAGTGCCATTCAGAGAAAGCTTTGCATTTTCTCAATGAACGCAAAGCATTCTGTGAGTGGACAAGGTAGAGAGTGTGACATCACCAGGGGCAGACTGATAACTTATGGGGCCTCCGGGCAATAGGGGATCATGGGGCCCCTGTGTCCTTGCCCACACTCAAAAAAGCCTATGAAAAAGGTACCAGGGGCATTTCATGGGGCCCGATAGCGACCCCAGGCCCTCGGGCAGTGCCCGAGTGCTTGAATGGTCAGTCCGTCCCAGAACATCACCTTCTCCCCTCTACACCTCGTCCAATCAGAGAATGCTTTACATTCAAAGACAAAATGCAAAGCGTTTTTTGAATGATGCCCCTGCCGAATGGCAGATTGGCCAATGACCAGTGGTGTATTTTGGTTTTGTGCTGCCCTAGGCAACAAAAAAATCAGAGGGGACCCCAAGAGAGCCTGACACCGACCAACACTATCCCCCCTTCCCCCCGTGGAGAGAGCCTGACATTAACCAACTACACCCCTGCCCCACCACCCGAGAGAGCCTTCCACTAACATGCAAGTCCCCCCTTCCCGGTGAGAGAGAGAAAGGCACTTACCTTCACAGCTCCGGACATCCCTGGGAACAAGAGCCGGGCTCAGCATACACCACCTGGTCCCCGTGCCGCATGTGTCCCTTCTTCCGTGGGGGCGGTGCTGCCCCCCTGAAAAATGCCACCCTAGGCAAATGCCTTGTGGTAAATATGCCCCTGCCCGGTACCCAGAAGCTAGGGGAGATCACTGAAGCAAGAGTGTCTACTACAGTGATTTCCAGCTTCTAGGGGGATCCGACAAGTATGATGTACGCTTAGTTACATTGGTCCAAGCTGGGCCAATGGGACTACATAAAGATATCCATACCTGGAATTCTTCTCTAGCCAAGAAGTGACATTTTTGATTTGTAATTGAAATGATGACTTGTAATATACTGTCTGTTTAAAGCAGTGTTTCTCAACTACAGTCCTCATGGACCCCCAACAGGTCATGTTTTCAGGATTTCCCTCAAATGAAACAGCTGTGGTAATTACTAAGGCAGTGAAACTGATCAAATCACCTGTGCAAAATAATGGAAATCCTGAAAACATGACCTGTTGGGGGTCCATGAGGACTGGAGTTGAGAAACACTGGTTTAAAGAAAGCAATGCTGTACTTCTGTCATTGCTGGTGGACAGTAAGATCCAGAACCTCTGCAGCAGTGTCCCTGGATCTTATGTTGTTATCATCTTTGGCCTTGTTCTCTCCAAGTATCATATTCCTGTTCCCATTCCATCCTACCAACGTAACAAAGTGTTTTGTCATTTCCCAGCAGAAGAGTATAATGGGCTCGGGGACAGAGAGATGGGTCACCGGAACGTGTCCTGGTCAGACATACACTGCATTAGCATGGACCTTCCGGGATGAAAGGGGTTAACAGGCAGCGCTGCCTTTTCTTTGCAGAACCAGGGTGTTCTAATATTATTTTTTCACGTTGGCAATGCAAAAGGGAAGCCCATCCCTGCCCAGTATTGTTGTTTGACAGCGCTAATCAGATCATTTAATCCTGTTGTGGAAATATTGGGCCTCATATCAAAACAATAGAGACCGTAGCCTGCGGCTGGTTAAAGTTCTACCAGCCTCTGACGGTGTCGCGCGGAGAGCAGCCTTAACCTTTATCCCAAAGGGCCAGAGTCCCTTGTGTTGTGTCTGTCCCTGTGATAAGGGGAGGCGCAGTGCTGCAAACAGGCCAGACTTTTCGATGGAATTCAGGTCCTGGGGATGGGATTCAGGTCCTGGGGATAAGATTCAGGTCCTGGGAATGGGATTCAGGTCCTGGGGATGGGATTCAGGTCCTGGGAATGGAATTCGGGACCTGGGGATGGGATTCGGGTCCTGGGAATGGGATTCGGGTCCTGGGGATGGGGATTCGGGTCCTGGGGATGGAATTCGGGTCCTGGGGATGGGATTCAGGTTCTGGGGATGGGATTCAGATCCTGGGGATGGGATTCAGGTTCTGGGGATGGGATTCAGATCCTGGGGATGGGATTCGGGTCCTGGGGATGGGATTCAGGTTCTGGGGATAGGATTCAGGTCCTGGGGATGGGATTCAGGTCCTGGGAATGGGATTCGGGTCCTGGGGATGGGATTCAGGTCCTAGGAATGGGATTCGGGTCCTGGGGATGGGATGCGGGTCCTGGGGATGGGAATTCAGGTTCTGGGGATGGGATTCAGATCCTGGGGATGGGATTTGGGTCCTGGGGTTGGGATTCAGATCCTGGGGATGGTATCAGGTTCTGGGGATGGGATTCGGGTCCTGGGGATGGGATTCAGGTTCTGGGGATGGGATTCAGGTCCTGGGGATGGGATTCAGGTCCAGAGAAGTACAAGGGTACTTAGTGTAGAGAATACAGTAAGCAGAGAGATTTAGACCTACGAACGATGTACTAAAGGCAAGACATACAGTAGTTTAATAGATACAGTGCTGTGAAAACGTATTTGTCCCCTGCCTGATTTTTTTTGCATATTTGTCACACTTAAACTATTCAAATCATCAAAAAAAATTTAATATCACACAAAGATAACCCAAGTCAATACAAAATGCAGTGTTTAAATGGTGATTTAATGTATTAGAGTTAAAAGCTGTCCAGACCCTATGTGAAAAAATTATTGCTGACATCCCCCTTGCTAATCCCACATGGAAGAAAAATACATTTGAAATATATTTTAAAAATATTCTTCCCAAATATATTGATATATATTTGAAATGCTACAATTTTGGCCATATTCAATATATTTCAAGATATATATATATATATATATATATATATATATATATATATATATATACATACACATAGTGCATGTTAAAATGTGTTTTTATTACACAATATATAAAAAATATTTAAAAAAATAAATTTCAAATAAACTGGATGTCTTTGAAAATACAGATCTACATTTTTTTAATGCATTTACAAATATATGTAAACATATATGTTAAAATTACTTTTTTATATGTTAAAAAAAATCTGCAGAATATATTTAAATTAATATCTTTTTAAAAATATATTTTTTTAAAATACATTCTTCAGATTTTTTTTAACATATAAAAAAGTAATTTTAACATATATGTTTACATATATTTGTAAATGCATTCAAAAAATGTAGATTTGTATTTTTAAAGACACACAGTATATTTGAAATGTATTATAAAAATATTTTTCATATATTTTGTAATAAAAACACATTTCAACATGCAGTATATATGTATATATATATATGTTTATTGAAATATATTTTTAAATATATTGAATATGGCCAAAATTGTAGCATTTTAAATATGTGGCAATATATTTGGGAAGAATATTTTTAAAATATATTTCAAGTATATTTTTCTTCCATATGGGAAATCATAAAAGAACTGTAATTAACCACTTTTTTGGAAAGCTGAGCTCAATTTTACTTGCCACGTCCAGGCCTGATTACTGCCAGACCTGTTGGATCAAGAAATCTTTTAAATAGAAGCTGTCTGACAAAGCGAAGCAAATTAAAATATCTCAAAAAGCAGCACAACGTGCTGCCATCTAAAGAAATTCAAGAACAGGCGAGTAACAAAGTAGCTGACATGTATCGGTCTGGAAAGGGTTGCAAAGCCATTTCTAAGGCTTTGGGACTCCAGTGAACCATGGTGAGAGCCATTACCCACAAATGGAGAAAGCTTGGAACAGTGGTGAACCTTCCCAGGAGTGGCTGGCCTACCAAAATTACTCCAAGAGCACGATGACGACTCATCCAGGGGGTCATAATAGAACCCAGAACAACGTCTAAAGAACTGCAGGCCTCACCTGCCTCAGTTAAGGTCAGTGTTTATGATTCAACAATAAGAAAGAGACTGGGCAAAAATGGCCTCCGTGGGAGACTCATCTCACACAAAGACTCATCTCACACAAAGACTCATCTCACATTTGCCAAAAAACATCTTGATTATCCCCAAGACTTTTAGGCAAATATTCTGTGGACTGATGAGACAAAAGTTGAACTTTTTGGGAGGTGTGTCCCCCGTTACATCTGGCGTAAATCTAACACAGCATTTCATAAAAAGAACATCGTACCAACAGTCACACGGGCTGGTGGTAGTGTGATGATCGGGGGCTGCTTTGCAGCTTCAGGACCTGGACAACTTGCCATAATTGATGGAACCATGAATTCTCTACCAGAAAATCCTTAAGGAGAATGTCCTGCCATCAGTTCCTGACCTCAAGCTCAAGCGCACTTGGGTTATGCAGTAGGACAATGATCCGAAACACACCAGCAAGTCCACCTCCGAATGGCTGAAAACAAAACAAAATTAAGGTTTTGGAGTGGCCTAGTCAAAGTCCAGACTTAAATCCAATTGAGGTGCTGTGGCATGACCTTAAACAGACCGTGCTCAAAAACCCTCCAATGTGGCTGAATCAAAACAATTCTGCAAAGAAGAGTGGGCCAAAAATTCCTCCACAGTGATGTGAAAAAAAATCAGGAAGGGGGCAAATACCTTTTCACAGCACTGTATTTACTTTATACAAGCTCACTTATCAAGCTGGACTGTCCATAGACATTAGATGAGTTCCTCAAGGTCCTGGCATTTTTTGGCAAAGATCTAATGTCTATCGGGCATCCTTTGACAATGATGATGGGTAGAAAAATAATAGAACTGTCTGGATGGAGGGAAACCACATCTTGGACCCCTACAGCCTGAAGAACGCTCATGCAGCCCAAGCAGTGCTGTTCAGGACCGAAGCTGGAACTGCAAGAAGGTTGTATTGGACCATTCTGCAATGTCTATGGCAAGCTTAAAGTGTAACTCAAGGACCCCAGTCCAAAAAAGGTTCTAAACACACTTTCCTGCTAGATCCGCACTCTCCACCCCACAGGGAGCCACACAGCTGCCACTGCAAACTCTTCCAGTCTTTTAATAAAGTACTTTTTAATCTTTTCTTGTATCTCAGTGCTACTAATCTCCTGTGGTCTCTATGTAGCAACTTCATGACTACATACACTCCAGCAATGGCTGCATGGAATTTCTCAAGTTGGGCTTCCTGATGGTGACAACAGTGGAACACGCCTGTAGAAGTGTGTTGCTTATAGAAACATGGGTACCAATACAGTTACCCTTTTAAGCTTGCCATAGACCTTGGAGAATGGTCCATTAAACCACAGGAGATCTATCACCTTTACTGTGCCACAAAAATATAGGTTTTGTGCCAGTCACCTCCTTGTTTTCTTTCTTTGCTGCATAAACATACTTACCAGCCCAAGGGATTCAGCACTATCTTCTTCTCTCCTGTGCCACTCTCCTAGAGGTCCCATCCTGGGCCGCCATCTTCCTCTTGTACATCATCAGGGGAATGGCTGTCACTTCTGTTTTCCTGCCTCCTGATGGTGCGCCCTATGCATGCACATCTGTTCCTTGATTGCCCTAAAGCAGGGGTGTCCAAACTATGGCCCTCCAGCTGTTGAAGTACTACAAATCCCATCATGCCTCTGTCTTCGTCTCTCCTGTGCCACTCTCCTAGAGGTCCTATTCTGAGCCGCCATCTTCCTCTTGTACATTATCAGGGGGATGGCTGTCACTTCTGTTTTCCTGCCTCCTGATGGTGCGCCCTATGCATGCACATCTGTTGCTTAATTGCCCTAAAGCAGGGGTGTCCAAGCTATGGCCCTCCAGCTGTTGAAGTACTACAAGTCCCATCATGCCTCTGCCTTTGGGTGTCTTGCCTGTGGATGTCAGAGTCTTGCAAGGCCTCATGGGACTTGCAGTTACTCAACACCTGGAGGGCCATAGTTCGGACACCCCTGCCCTAAAGCTTCCTGAGACGGGTGACATAAGTATCCCAGGAGGCCCCAGGGAGGCGGACCTACTCCAGTCATGCCAAGGTGAGAAAGCTGAAAACTCTGGCTTTTCATTAAAAAATGTGTTTTTTCAGCAAAAGGAGGGAGAACACTATTCGAATATTAGGAGAAGAGTTCGAGGGTCTGCTCTAATGTGTATTAAAATGACCACTTGTAGTCTCCGACAGAAGCCTGCGTAATAGGGTGACAACTCGGGAGCACAATTAGGAGACGGACAGAGCGTTGTCACCCTATTATAGACAATGTCTGATCAGGGACCTTCATGGCCGGATCACATGGTATTATTTTAATGAGAACTGCAGATTGAAAACTATTGAAAGTGACTTACCATAAATTTGGGTTTACATATAAACAGATGTGAAAAATGACTCCACTCCGAGCTGACACTTGGGTCGTAGCTTTCTGGTGCATGTGCCCAGGCCCATGGGGAGGTATCTTACTCCCAGATAGCACTCACCACTATTCAAGAATAGGCCTCATTAACTGACATACGCTTCTTATAAAAATTAAACATTTGAGTGGCAAGATTCTGGACACAAACACCTTTTCTGACAAGTTTCACCCTAAAAGGCAAGAAGAACAACACAAGAGTGGTAAGATGGTAAAGGAACTTCAGGTCCTTAGTGCATCCATGTCAGAACAGGTCAGGGGAAAACAGGGGCGGACTGACAACTTATGGGGCCCCCGGGCAATAGGGGACCATGGGGCCCCTGTGTCCTTGCCCACACTCAAAAAAAGCCTATAAAAAGGTACCAGGGGCATTTCATGGGGCTCTCTACTGACCCCAGGCCCTCGGGCAGTGCCTGAGTGCTTGAATGGTCAGTCTGCCCCTGGGGGAAACCCAAAGGACTCACTGCAAAACAAGGGAAGAAAGGGTGCACCAGCCTAGTACATTACCTGAGAAGTAACTTTGTGAGTACATATCTCTTTTGGATTTAATAAACAACTGTAGTATCAAAGGCATATCATTATCTAAAGCAACCAAGTCACAAGGTCAGCTTCCAAATGCGAGAGGACCCTCAAATCCTGACGCGTTTCGAGGGACGATTCCCCTCTTCCTGAGAGCCCGGGCTCTGAGGAAGAGGGGATCGCCCCTCGCAACGTGTCAGCCATTTGAGGGTCCTCTCACATTTGGAAGCTGACCTGGTGGCTCAGTCGCTGAGGAAGAAGATATTGCCTCTCGAAACGTGTCAACAATTTGAGGGTCCTCTCGTGTTTGGAAGCAGACCTGGGGACTCAGTCGCTGAGGAAGAAGGGATCGCCCCTCGAAACGCGTCAGCCACTTGAGGGTCCTCTCGTGTTTGGAAGCAGACCTGGTGACTCAATCGCTGAGGAAGAAGGGATCGCCCCTCGAAACAAGTCAGCCATTTGAGGGTCCTCTCGTGTTTGGAAGCAGACCTGGTGACTCACTCACTGAGGAAGAAGGGATCGCCCCTCGAAACGTGTCAGCCATTTGAGGGTCCTCTCGTGTTTGGAAGCAGACCTGGTGACTCAGTCGCTGAGGAAGAAGTGATCGCCCCTCCAAACGTGTCAGCAATTTGAGGGTCCTCTCGTGTTTGGAAACAGATCTGGTGACTCAGTCGCTGAGGAAGAAGGGATCGCCCCTCAAAACGAGTCAGCCATTTGAGGGTCCTCTCGTGTTTGGAAGCAGACCTGGTGACTCGGTCGCTTTGGACATTTATATGCCTTTGATACTACAGTTGTTTATTTATTTATTATAAATCCAAAAGAAATATGTACTCACAAAGTTACTTCTCAGGTAATGCACTCGGCTGGTGCGCCCTTTCTTCTCTTGTTTCACCCTAACACAGTACTTAGTCATAGAGGAACAACTCCCTACGTCCCTGCGTCAGAGGAGGCGCTTGGGTCCCGTGAGGTGTTAGTGCTCCAAAAGAAAGAAAGTTGGGCTGTTTGAGATATTCTGGGTTGATGGAGAAGATAATAAACTTCAGTTTAGCTCATCCATAATTGAATAAAATTGCAAACATGACTTTAAATTTCCTTAATTACCTGTCCATTTAAAAGGAACAGCCTGTCTTTATAACTACCAGCAATCTGTTCAAAATGCATTCCACGAGATAGAATTAAAGTGCACCTGTCACAAAAAAAAAAAAAAGAAGGCTGAGAGATGTTTTGAACGCTGAAACAAGACTAAAAAAAACCCCTAAAAACTAAAACAGTAACAATCATACAACAGAAGCTATTAAACTACTGATAAGTATACCACCAACCAATAACAACACAGGAACATCGAAAATCGCTAACCCTAGGTTCACATCTGTGCGGGTGGTGCCACTGTGGAACCGCACGAAAATCCATGCAGCCGCACCACCCGCACAGAGAAATGCGGACCCTCGGGCGGGTACCATTAGTTGTAATGGCACGTCGCCCGCACTGTAAATCTCAACCGAACTGGGAACCGAGGTTCCTGTGCGGGCTGCGTTTTCCAAAGAGGTGCAGGGACTTCTTCTCTGTGTCACGGGGCATGAGAGTCCATTCAAATGAATGGGCTCTCGTGCCTGCGCAAAACGCATCTCGCACGGCCGCATAGATGTAAAACGGGTTGAAGAGCTGCATGAGGTATAAACAATGTCTAAAAGGGCAGCAAAAGTAACACTGTGGTCATTTTAGAAAACCTACCAACAGTATATCCCCACTTAAAGAAAAAGGTTCCTCTTGGACTTTCAAAAAAAGAATCATGCAACTTACCCATAAAACCTCTATGGACTCAAACTTGAAGGAAATGAAAGTGTTACTAAACCCTGGACCCTGCATTCACTGTATCCGGTCTCCCCGAACCCTGCATTCACTGTATCCGGTCTCCCCGGACCCTGCATTCACTGTATCCGGTCTCCCCGAACCCTGCATTCACTATATCCAGTCTCCCCGGACCCTGCATTCACTATATTCGGTCTCCCCAGACCCTGCATTCACTATATCTGGTCTCCCCGGACCCTGCATTCACTATATCTGGTCTCCCCGGACCCTGCATTCACTATATCCGGTCTCCCCGGACCCTGCATTCACTATATCCGGTCTCCCTGAACCCTGCATTCACTATATCTGGTCTCCCCAGACCCTGCATTCACTATATCCGGTCTCCCTGAACCCTGCATTCACTATATCTGGTCTCCCAGGACCCTGCATTCACTATATCCGGTCTCCCCGGACCCTGCATTTACTATATCTGGTCTCCCCGGACCCTGCATTCACTATATCCGCTCTCCCCGGACCTGCATTCACTATATCTGGTCTTCCCGGACCCTGCAATCACTATATCTGGTCTCCCCGGACCCTGCATTCACTATATCTGGTCTCCCCGGACCCTGCATTCAATATATCCGCTCTCCCCGGACCCTGCATTCACTATATCCGCTCTCCCCGGACCCTGCATTCACTATATCCGTTCTCCTTAGACCCTGCATTCACTATATCCAGTCTCCCCAGACCCCGCATTCACTATATCCGTTCTCCCCAGACCCTGCATTCACTATATCTGGTCTCCCCAGACCCTGCATTCACTATATCTGGTCTCCCAGGACCCTGCATTCACTATATCTGGTCTCCCCAGACCCTGCATTCACTATATCCGGTCTCCCCGGACCCCGCAGTCACTATATCCGTTCTCCCCAGACCCCGCATTCACTATATCCATTCTCCCCAGACCCCGCATTCACTATATCCGTTCTCCCCAGACCCTGCATTCACTATATCCGTTCTCCTCAGACCCCGCATTCACTATATCTGGTCTCCCCGGACCCCGCATTCACTATATCTGGTCTCCCCGGACCCTGCATTCACTATATCTGGTCTCCCCGGACCCCGCATTCACTATATCTGATCTCCCTGGACCCTGCAGTCACTATATCTGGTCTCCCAGGACCCTGCATTCACTATATCCGCTCTCCCCGGACCCTGCATTCACTATATCCGTTCTCCCCAGACCCTGCATTCACTATATCCAGTCTCCCCAGACCCCGCATTCACTATATCCGTTCTCCCCAGACCCTGCATTCACTATATCCAGTCTCCCCAGACCCCGCATTCACTATATCCGTTCTCCCCGGACCATGCATTCACTATATCTGGTCTCCCCAGACCCTGCATTCACTATATCTGGTCTCCCAGGACCCTGCATTCACTATATCTGGTCTCCCCAGAACCTGCATTCACTATATCCGGTCTCCCCGGACCCCGCAGTCACTATATCTGGTCTCCCAGGACCCCGCATTCACTATATCCATTCTCCCCAGACCCCGCATTCACTATATCCATTCTCCCCAGACCCCGCATTCACTATATCCGTTCTCCCCAGACCCTGCATTCACTATATCCGTTCTCCTCAGACCCCGCATTCACTATATCTGGTCTCCCCGGACCCCGCATTCACTATATCTGGTCTCCCAGGACCCTGCATTCACTATATCTGGTCTCCCCAGACCCTGCATTCACTATATCCGGTCTCCCCGGACCCCGCAGTCACTATATCTGGTCTCCCAGGACCCCGCATTCACTATATCCATTCTCCCCAGACCCCGCATTCACTATATCCATTCTCCCCAGACCCCGCATTCACTATATCCGTTCTCCCCGGACCATGCATTCACTATATCTGGTCTCCCCGGACCCTGCATTCACTATATCTGGTCTCCCCGGACTCTGCATTCACTATATCTGGTCTCCCCGGACCCTGCATTCACTATATCTGGTCTCCCCGGACCCCGCATTCACTATATCTGATCTCCCTGGACCCTGCAGTCACTATATCCGCTCTCCCCGGACCCTGCATTCACTATATCTGGTCTCCCACAGTACACAGAACATGGAAATGCAATTATTTTAGTAAATATAAACTGCTAAATACCTTTTCTCATTAGCAGTATATAGCAGTCTTGTGACTTCCATCAGTGTCCAGCAGAGTAATGGTTAAAGCTTGTTGTTGGAGTTTTCATTTTCCCCTGATTGTCCTATGAGGCTGCATAACCCCTGACCCTCTGTCTGGACAGTGCTGATTGGCCCTGTGCTGATCACATTCACTCTCCCAAGAAAAAAAAAAACTCTCTAGAAATACACACAAAACTGAGCATGTGCTTGTACCCAAGGCTCTGTTCTATCAGCCGATGGATTGGGGACTGTGGAAGAAGGGGAGGTGCAGAGAAGACAGGATCAAACAGCCTCTTTACACAATGCAGAGAATTAATCCCTTAGGTTCCACAGTGAGTATAACAAGCATGCTTTACTGCATCTACAGACTGATTGTACTGTTGTGGGTTTAGTAACACTTTGAATATCGAATGTAAGAGGTGCTGTTTGAAATGGTTA
The DNA here is from genome assembly GCF_062004578.1 of Staurois parvus. Taxonomy (NCBI): domain Eukaryota; kingdom Metazoa; phylum Chordata; class Amphibia; order Anura; family Ranidae; genus Staurois; species Staurois parvus. The sequence continues at coordinate 2,550,849 of NW_028318111.1, read as the reverse complement.
ACCCTTGCACCACGACAAATCCTATTACCAGAGTATAAAGGGTGTGCTGCTGTCAAACAAGCCAACCCGCTTTGCTGAAAAAATGTCTGCCATTTACAGGGCTCAATAGCTCAAGTGGAAATGTACCCACAACTGATGAATCAGAGCGGCGACTCCTCCGCTATATGCAGCTGGCCGAGTTCAATAGGGGGAAGTGAAGGGGACAGTAGAAGAAGGGGAGGATCAGAGAAGACAGGATCAAACAGCCTTTTTACACAATGCGGAGGATTAACCCCTTAGGTTCTGTAGTGAGTATAACAAGCATGCTTTACTGCATATACAGACTGATTGTACTGTTGTGGGTTTAGTAACATTTTAAATTGTTGGCATGTTGGCGTAATATCCTCCTTCTAAACTTTATTTATTACAAGTCATTAAATAGCACCAACAGTTTATTCTCTGTACATAAACATCAGTCCCTGCCCTCCATAGGTAGCGTCCCTCTCTCACATAAACTGGAAGCAATTCCGAAAAGCAGCTAATTAATGTACCAACATGTCTTTGGAGTGTGGGAAGAAACCCAGGCAAGCAGAGGGAGAATATGCAAACTCCATGCAGATAGTGCTCCAACCAGGATTCAATAGTATCCTCATTCAAACCCTGCAGGGACAAGTGCTAACAGCGAAACCACCATTCTTCCCTAACATATCAGTGAACTGTTGAAGAGGATAAAACCCTGAAGGCACCTTTATGGATCTGTGGCGGCACTATCCAACTGTTCAGACCTTCCAGACTTCAGTCCAACTTTACATTGAACAAATCAGTGGGAATAATATTCCTCTCAATCCCTGGAAGTGTCGCTTCCACATGATAAAGGAAAGCTAATAACAGAAAATTTGAAAATTTTAAAAGTGACATTCACTAAATACACTAAAATCACATAGTATAACATTCCTGTATCAAACCATTTCACATACATTTTGTCCCGAGTGCTTTGTCCGGCGCCCTGCCTGCATTTTTACTGTTCTTTCTGCCTGGAAACTGAGAAACGTCCATGGCGTCCAAAAAGCGTCCCTTTAGGTCAAAAGCGGTTTTAGACCGGCTAGAGAACAGCGATAGTAAATCAGAACCACTTGCAGAATTGAGGGATAATGATTCGTGGGGGAAATTCCTCATCAGACACTGAAAACGATTCTGTGACTTTGTTCAGCGATGGGCGAACTTGGCGCTATATTTCACATTTCAGTGTTTTTGGTTTAATTATATTATTGAATTAAATGTATTATTATTATATTATTATTTTTTATGATTATTTATTAAATTATAATTTATGGTTTCGTGTTTCAAATTGCAACATACCCGGGATCAGGGGCGGACTGACAACTCATGGGGCCCCCGGGCAATGGGGGATCATGGGGCCCCTGTGCCCTTGCCCAAACTCAAAAAAGCCTATGAAAAAGATACCAGGGCCATCAAATGTGACATATTTACGGGATGGTAGCGATCACTCATTGTGCTCATTCAGGAAAGGAAGGGACAGGTAAATGTGACATATGTAGTGGACCCTTCCCTTACCCTCTAACCTGAAGGATCCTATTATTTTTTTTTTTTTTTTTTAAGTCCGCAAACGTGCAAACTACAACGAAAAACCCATAAGTGATCACAAAAAAAGTGCAAGTGCGAACACCACACGAAAAAGTGCACTTAGGGGTGTGCTTGTCCCACCCCCGAAGGGGTTGGACCGTTACCCTAATCAACCGGGGCACGAAGCTCCTAACAGGGACAAGGTTCCCATTTGGTCCTCCTGGCCAAAAGGCCTGGTGGACCACCATTCCTTATGCCCAGCCGAAGCCGGACATCCAGTACTAGGTCAGGGGGTTCTCCCGGAGAGAAAACCCCCTAGGGATCAGAGGAGGAAGGAACCAAAAGGCCACACATCCTCCCCCTAGACTTCAGGGTAGGCCCGAGGACCCACACCCTCCATCCGTGAAAAACACACACATAAGTAACAGCAAAAGTGACAAACGTGGCAGGTGAATAAATTAAATAAATAGAAAATAAAAAAATGGTCGTGCCAAATTGTGCACAGACCAGGCCCTGAGGCCCGTAGCAAAAATTGCCCCGGACTTAGCCAAAAGGCCTGGTCCTTAGGGCGCTGTGCAAAAAGAGTGTAAAAACAGTGACCATGTGCCATCTTCACACTGTGGGGTCCCACACCCAGGTGTTACTAGTGGCACCCCTGAGAGCGTCTACTCAGGGGGCACTGAGTTTGTGGACTTTCTGCCTCCTCAGCCCCTGGCCAGACCGAGGTAGATCCGTCCAAATCAGGAGGTACTGGGTCTTTCCAGCTTTCCCAGAGGAATTACTCCCAAGGCCCCAGAACGAATCATGGCGCTCCCTGGTTTCTGTCCCTCCGGTACTAGCCTTCCGGACCCCCATCATACCAGTGAGGGTACTATACAACAGCCATCCCCGCAAAGCTAGAATGGCCGGGAGCACCCCCACTGGACACTGATAAGAACAGATACTACACTTGATCTTAGCCAAAAGGCCGAGAAGCGATCCTATTGTGCACTTGCAGCTGCGGGTGGAAAGAAGAGGAGGGAAGCCGGAAACACTGTGGGTTGGGCACACGGGGGCAGCATGGGGAAACATATGGTGCACAGGGGGTGACCGGTGTGGTGGGGGACACTTACTGGAACTGATCCCCCATATGGCCACCTCTGCAGCAGCTGAAAAATGGCAGGAGGGAGAGGAGATGCCAGCTTTCAGCTGCAGCAGAAAGCCATACAGGGGATCGATTCCAGTAAATGTCCCTCCGCACCAGGATGATCACCCTCCCTGCCCACAACTTATTCACCCAGCTGCCTGGGCCCTTCTGCTGGCCTGGACCCCGTACAGGAGAACCAGCGGTACCCCCTTATCCATGGCCCTGGCTATACAGAGTCGTACCTGTGTTTAGGGTCGTATGTGTATATGCCCAGAACAAAGGATACACAACGAACCAGAATTCATCTCCTGCCAATTTCACATCATGAAAGCCTATAAGTCTCCATAAGTACATTCCTGACATGTCACAATATACAAAAACAGCATAATGTTTCAAAAAGTCTACAATTTATTATTTTAACGCCATCCTTGATCTCTAGTCCAGTGACTTTAGCCAGGCTGAGAGGATGCCATCAGTCTGCTGCAGGCAGGAGGAAGCATTTCCTCAGTCTCCTCTCCCCCAGTGACCTAACTGCTACACAGTAACTTTGTAGCCAGTCACACAGTGGGAGGCTGCAGTAGGGGACTGATCTGTGTTAGACGTTTGTGAACACAGCCGGAATCTGCACAGACACCAAGTTTAACTTGGGTACAGGGGCGGACTGACAACTCATGGGGCCCCCGGGCAATAGGGGATCATGGGGCCCCTGTGTCCTTGCCCAAACTCAAAAAAGCCTATGAAAAAGGTACCAGGGGCATCTCATGGGGCCCCTTACTGACCCCGGGCCCTCGGGCAGTGCCCGAACTTCCAAATGGTCAGTCTGCCACTGTTGCCAACATTAAAGAAGTACAGCCAGAGCTCTTTTGGTTGTACTTCTGTGGATCATTGGAGTGCAGTGCGTTCTGCACTCCTGTGACCAGTGGTGTACAGTGGAGGAAATAAGTATTTGATCCCCTGCTGATTTTTGAATATTTGCCCCTCACAAAGAAATGATCAGTCTAAAAATCGAATGTTCGGTGTATTGTAACACTGAGAGACAGAATAGCAACAACAAATTCAGCAGAAATGCGTCTAACAAATGATGACTGATTTGCATGTTCATGAGGGAAATAAGTATTTGATCCCCTATTATTCAGCAGGATTTCTGGCTACCAGGTGTCTTTCATACAGGTAACAAGCTGAGAAGCAGTCTCTTAAAGGGAGTGCTTCTAATCTCATTTTGTTACCTGTATAAAAGGCACCTGTCCACAGGAGCAATCAAACAATCAGATTCCAAACTCTCCACCATGACAAAGACCAAAGAGCTGTCCAAGGATGTCAGGGACAAGATTGTAGACCTACACAAGGCTGGACTGGGCTACCAAACTATGGCCAAGCAGCTTGGTGAGAAGGTGACAACAGTTGGTGCAATCATTTCAGATCCCACCTGGTCCCCATGCCGCATATGTCCCTTCTTCCTGGGGGGTGCTGCCCCACTGGAAAATGCTGCCCTAAGCAAACGCCTTGTGTTAAATATGCCCCTGCCTGTGACCTGTTTTCAGTTGACGTCCGCTGTCGGCTGACGTCGCTCAGTTGGTCCAGGCTGGGGAAAGATCCCAACTTTAACCCCTTGGTGCCGGCGTCTCCCGGACATTTAAGGGTTTCAGAAGCCGGGAGGAGGGGCAGGGTTTTAGGGTCATGTGATTTGCTGTCACAGTGGTCACATGATCGGGAAAGGTCCCTATCGCAAGAAGAGGGTGCGCGCTCTCAGCCCATATGTTTTTTTTTTATAGGACACAAATGTCCAGCCACTCGGCGTCTAGGCTCAGATGCCGGGAGGCCGCACATTTGCATTCGGCGGGCGCCAAAAGGTGAAAGTCGGGATCCACCCCAGAGTTTGGAGCGGCACCTGGCTCAGCCTCTCTCGAGCCGTTGAGAGCCTGAGCCAGCCACTCCCTCCCCTCCACAGCCCAGCACTCCAGTGACTGACAGTCATTGCTCTCTGCTCAGAGTGGCTGGGAGAACTCAGCAATTAGTGGTCATATGATCGTTAAGTTCTGACACTTAGAACCAACCAGGGGCAGACTGACCATTCAGTAGGGGTTCAGTAGGGGGCCCCATAAGATGCCCCTGGTTCCTTTCATAGGCTTTTTTGGGTGTGGTTTGAGTGTGGGCGAGGACACAGGGGCCCCATGATCCTCTATTGCCAGGGGGGACCCATGCGTTGTCGGTCCTCCCCTGGAGCCAACGGGGGACAGATACAGCATCCACCTAGGTAAGTATAACTGGGGGAAAAAATAATAATCCATACATTTCTTTAAAAGAACAAGTCCAGATGAATGTGACTAACGACCTGGATAAATGAGGTCAAGGACATGGATAAATGGAGTGGGGAAAGGACACCTACCACACCAAGTATTAAGACGCTTGTCTAGCAATAGTTGGTCACATTCAACTGGACCTATTCTGCAATGTCACAACCAGATTCACCCCCACCCCCACCCCAAAAAAAGGTGCCATATGTGGCAGCGGAGGGGGAAGGAGGCAGATAGGCGGAGCTTCCACGTTTGGGTGGAATTCTGCTCTAATATAACATATGGCCTCAGTGGCCAATTAGTGTTCTCTCATTGGATGGGGGAATGAAGGTTGGACAGGGCTAAGCTTTGAAATCAAGGATGTTCAGCTCTTTCTGACAAAGTAAACCGGTTTCAGAGGGGCACACAAAGAAGGGTTTTCTGGGTAACAAAAGCAATATTTATTTATTTCAGGTACTTATATAGCGCTGTCAATTTACGCAGCGCTTTACATATATATTGTACATTCACATCAGTCCCTAACCCTCAAGGGGTGTACAATCTAAGGTCCCTAACCCTCAAGGGGTGTACAATCTAAGGTCCCTAACCCTCAAGGGGTGTGCAATCTAAGGTCCCTAACCCTCAGGGGGTGTACAATCTAAGGTCCCTAACTCACATTCATACATACACATACTAGGGCCAATTTAGACAGGAGCCAATTCACCTACCAGCATGTCTTTGGAGTGTGGGAGGAAACCAGAGTACCCAGAGGAGACCCACACAAGCACAGGGAGAACATGCAAACTCCATGCAGGAGGCACCATGATCGAGAATCAAACCCATGACCCATTTACTGCAAGGCAGATGTGCTAACCAATAAGCCACTGTGCCGCCCAATAGATGCCACATTGTGTTGCCTGCTCTTAGACAAAGCATTTTGAAAGTTTAACATGCCAGGTAGCTTTGCTTTAAAGGTATGTTCTCATCAAACATGAATGCTTTTCTTCCCACAGAGTTCAAATAGAACTGAGGGTAAGCTTTTTATTTTGGATACAGTATGGAAGGGTTATAACCTTTGTCAGGTTTTTTGCCATCTGTGTCCTGTTGGAGATACAGTATTTCCCTTCACTTGCTGTTCCATATCCAAAACAGAAAGTGAGAGGAAAATAGAGGGTATCCCGGGTTGCCACCAGAACTAGTGTTTCCATTGGAAGGTTTCTCTTCGGTTACTGTTCTAGAGACAATCCGAAATTTAGGATTTTCTTTCACTGTTGGTGATAAACAGGATAAACAGAGAAAGTGGATCTCCCTAAGGTGGGCACTGACAGCAATAAAAGCCTGACAGGTGTTATAATCCCTCTCCACTCTATCTAAAACTACAAAACAGTTTAGCTTTTCGTTATACTTGAAAAAACGTAGCTTCTAAGTGGATCTAAAGATAAGAGATTGAAGAGCCACACCACAAGTTTATAGCCCAAGTATAAATTTACTTCAATAGAGCCAACACAACCCATGGAAGAAAAATATATTTGAAATGCTTTTTGAGATCTTTTAGTTTGCTTCACTTTGTCAGGCAGCTTCTATTTAAGTGATTTCTTGATTCAACAGGTCTGGCAGTAATTAGGCCTGGACGTGGCAAGTGAAATTTAACTCAGCTTTCCAGAAACGTGGCTAATTACAGTTCTTTTATGATTTCCCATATGGAAGAAAAATATATCTGAAATATATTTCAAAAATATTCTTCCCATATATATTGACATATATTTGAAATGCTACAATTGTGGCCATATTCAATATATTTCAAAATATATTTCAATAAATAAATAAATATATATATATATATATATATATATATACATAATGCATTTTTTTTACAAAATATATGAAAAATATTTTTCAAAATACATTTCAAATATACTGTATGCCTTTAAAAATACATTTTTGGAATGTATTTATAAATATATGTAAAAATACATGTTAAAGTGACTTTTTTATATGTTAAAAAAAATCTGAAGAATATATTTAAAATATATATATATTTAAAAATCTATTTTTTTTAAATATATCCTTCAGATTTTTTTAACATATAAAAAAGTCATTTTAACATGTATTTTTACATATATTTGGAAATGCATTCCAAAAATGTAGAGTTGTATTGTTAAAGACGTACGGTATATTTGAAATGAATTTAAAAAAGAAAAATCTATCTATCTATCTATCTATCTATCTATCTATCTATCTATCTATCTATATATATATATATATATATATAGATAGATATAGATATTTATTGAAATATATTTTGAAATATATTAAATATGGCCAAAATTGTAGCATTTCAATCATATGTCAATATATTTGGGAAGGATATTTTTAAAATACATTTCAAATATATTTTTCTTCCATGTGGGAAGGGCCAGAGATTGCCCTCTTCATCCGGTCTTGAAGATGAGGAACAATGTATAAAGATGGGACTGGATGGAGAAGGCAATGTATGTGGTACTTTGACCAACTGAATTGGGAAGTACGGTGTTCTGCTCCAACCAGCTGCTGAGGAACGATGTTGTTCCTCACCTTCAAGCCCTGAAGAAGGGGTGATCTCTAGCTCCCGAAATGTGTTGGCTCTATGTGATCTTACATTAGAAATTAGTTTGTATCTGAAATGTTTACTTGTGCCGTGTCACTTCAATCTCAGATCCTTTTTAGATTACAAAAGAAATGAGGGATATCCTTCCGGCTGTAGACAATGCCAGCCAAGAATCCAGAAATCTTTTTCAAACACAACTGCAATGCTCTTGGGGGTAAATACAAATAAGATGGCCCCAGGGTTCCAGCTCTGCTCATCCATTCCTTCAAGTTTCTATTTTTATGGCCACTCTTCCGTGCCTATTATTGATTGCTTTCTTGTCTATAATGGGCAACTGTGAAAATTCAGGCAGTGTGTTCATTGGTTCCAGCTCCACCCCTTTCTCTTATAGAAGGGGTCTCCAAACTATGGCCCAGGGGCCACATCCGCCTGCTATGAGATTTTATCCAGCCCATGGCATAGACTGAGAATTCAGATCAGTTGGTCTCCTCTTCTGATGGGGACCCTGTTATAAGGGGGACTCTGATGGGGACCCTAATCTATGGGTGAACTCTGCTATAGAGCCTGATAAAACTGGGGGATTCTGATGGGGACCCTAATGTAAGGGGGGGCTCTGATGGAAATCCTGGTGTAAGGGGAGACTCCGATGGGGCCCCTGATCTATGGGTGAATTCTGATAAGGATCTCAATGTAAGGGGGGACTCTGATGGGGACCCTGATGTAAGGGTGGACTCTGATGGGAACCCTGATGTAAAGGGAGACTCTGATGGGGACCCTGATGTAAGTGAGGACTCTAATGGGAACCCTGATGTAAGGGGAGACTCTGATGGGGACCCTGATGTAAGAGGGGGCTCTGATGAGGACCCTGATGTAAGAGGAAGCTCTGATGGGGACCCTGATGTAAGGGGGAACCCTGATCTATGAGTGAACTCTGAAAAGGATCCTAATGTACGGGAGGGCTCTGATAGGAATTCTGATGTGAGGGCAGATTCTGATGGGGACCCTGATATATGGGGAGCCTGATGTATGGGGGACTCTGATAGCAATTCTGATATGAGGGCAGACTCTCATGGGGACCCTGATATATGGGGGAACTCTATGGGGAGCCTGATGTACGAGGGACTCTGATAGGAATTCTGATATGACGGCAGACTCTGATGAGGACCATGATGTTTTGGAGAACTCTAATATTGGTTCTGATGTAAGGGGGGACTCTGATGGGGACCATGATTTATGGGGAAACTCTGATAGGGATCCTTATACTGTATAAGGGGTGATCTGAAGTGATAGGAGGGGGTCCTGATGTGGAACTCATTTGTGAAATTAAGGCTTCTGATGTGAAGGGGGACTTCTGTTGTGATGGGGAGGCTTCCAATATGAAGTTATTTCTTGGAGAACGTTTATTCATTCATTTAATTTTATTAATTTATTTATACAACAATTTTTTTTTCAGCCCGCAAATATTTGTAAAATATTCCCTGCTACGGAAAATATGGCGACCCCTGTCGCCACAGTCTCACCCATACACCGTGGTGCATGGGAAGGACAGAATCATGTGACAAGAAGCTGCAGTGCTCTTGTGAGAAGCCTAATGAATCCCGATGGGATGGGTCATACCTATATATTTGGATCTAGCACACTAACAGTAATTCCTGGAGAGGATGAGCAGTTCACCGATGGATGTTACTTATCACCTTCCCTCTCCAGCCTTTGCCGTGAAGGATTGCGGGATCCGTAGAATAGCAGGCAGAGGTGGGAACGGGAGGGTAGGACAGGGTGCGGCCTCAGCAGGATTCTGATCTCTAATCTCTTCTAGCCAGCGATGGATGATAGAGAAGCTGATTTAACCCGTACGCCGCTATTCAGTATAAAATAATATGTATGTGTCTGGAACATGAAGTGCGACCAATCAGGGAGGAAAATGCTGACTCCTTTTTATCAATAGGATAATTCAATACACCCGCAGCTGCAAGCGCACAATAGGATCCTTCAGGATGGAGGGTAGGGGAAGGGTCCAGTACATATGTCATATTTAGCTGCCCCTTCCTTTCCTGAATGAGCACAATGAGTGATCGCTACCGTCCAGTAAATATGTCACATTTAGCTGCCCTTCCTTTCCTGAATGAGCACAATGAGTGATCGCTACTGTCCAATAAATATGTCACATTTACCTGCCCTTCATTTCCTGAATGAGCACAATGAGTGATCACTACCGTCCCCTAAATATGTCACATTTACCTGCCCCTTCCTTTCCTGAATGAGCACAATGAGTGATCGCTACCGTCCCCTAAATATGTCACATTTACCTGCCCTTCCTTTCCTGAATGAGCACAATGAGTGATCGCTACCGTCCAGTAAATATGTCACATTTACCTGCCCTTCCTTTCCTGAATGAGCACAATGAGTGATCGCTACCGTCCAGTAAATATGTCACATTTACCTGCCCCTTCCTTTCCTAAATGAGCACAATGAGTGATCGCTACCGTCCAGTAAATATGTCACATTTACCTGCCCTTCCTTTCCTGAATGAGCACAATGAGTGATCACTACCGTCCAGTAAATATGTCACATTTACCTGCCCTTCCTTTCCTGAATGAGCACAATGAGTGATCACTACCGTCCAGTAAATATGTCACATTTACCTGCCCCTTCCTTTCCTGAATGAGCACAATGAGTGATATATCCCATAGTTTGTAGACGCTTTATCTTTCACGCAAACCAATCAATATATACTTATTGGGGTTTTTTTTTATCATGTAGAAGAATACATTTTGGCCAACATTTATGAAGAAATGTGTTTGGTTTTTTTTTAAATTGTTTTTATTGGATATGTTTTATAGCAAAAAGTAAAAAAATCCTTTTTTTTTTCAAGATTTTTGGTATTTTTGTCATGTATATAGCAAAAAATAAAAAACCCAGTGGTGATCAAATACCACCAAAAGTAAACTTTGTTTGTGTGAAAGAAATGATATAAATTTTGTTTGGGTACAGCGTTGCATGACCAAACAATTACCAGTTAAAGTAGCACAGTGGTGAATAGCAAAAACAATGGCACGGTCATGAAGAGGATACAATCTTCAGTAGTGGTTAAATATCAAAAGAGAAGTAAATTGTGCTTTCGGTTTGTGGTGCTCAGGTACAGTTCAGTTCCTCTTTAACAAATCTCATTGAATTATGGGAAAAGAGGGTTTTTTTGCCCTTGTTCACAGCTGCTCAGCTATAGCATTCAGATCAGGAAGGATAATCCCAGACAAGAAATATAATTCAATCCCTTTGTACCTGTTTTTCTTTAGTTCTTGTAGTCAAATGTAGGGTTTTTATTGTATCCCTGCTAGAGAGATTCACCTCTTCTATTTGTCTGGGTGACCACCATTGTTCATCTAGACCAGTGGTCTCCAAACTGTGACCCAGGGACCAGATGTGGCTCTTTGCTTGCCCTTATCTGGCACATTCCACCAACTGTGACTCATGATGGGGCACCTGATGATGGGGCACATTCCACCAACTGGCACCAATGATGGGGCACCATTCCTCCTACTGACGCAATCAATGGGGCACATTCCACCAACTGGCTCCAATGATGGGGCACCATACCCCCTACTGACACAATCAATGGGGCACATTCCACCAACTGTCTCCAATGATGGGGCACCATTCCCCCTACTGACGCAATCAATGGGGCACATTCCACCAACTGGCTCCAATGATGGGGCACCATTCCCCCTACTGACACAATCAATGGGGCACATTCCACCAACTGGCTCCAATGATGGGGCACCATTCCCCCTACTGACACAATCAATGGGGCACATTGCACCAACTGGCTCCAATGATGGGGCACCATTCCCCCTACTGACACAAAATTAATGGGGCACATTCCACCAACTGGCTCCAATGATGGGGCACCATACCCCCTACTGACGCAATCAATGGGGCACATTCCACCAACTGTCTCCAATGATGGGGCACCATTCCCCCTACTGACGCAATCAATGGGGCACATTCCACCAACTGGCTCCAATGATGGGGCACCATTCCCCCTACTGACACAATCAATGGGGCACATTCCACCAACTGGCTCCAATGATGGGGCACCATTCCCCCTACTGACACAATCAATGGGGCACATTGCACCAACTGGCTCCAATGATGGGGCACCATTCCCCCTACTGACACAAAATTAATGGGGCACATTCCACCAACTGGCTCCAATGATGGGGCACCATTCCCCCTACTGACACAATCAATGGGGCACATTCCACCAACTGGCTCCAATGATGGGGCACCATTCCCCCTACTGACACAATCAATGGGGCACATTCCACCAACTGGCTCCAATGATGGGGCACCATTCCCCCTACTGACACAATCAATGGGGCACATTCCACCAACTGGCTCAAATGATGGGGCACCATTCCCCCTACTGACACAATCAATGGGGTACTATTCTTCCTATTAAAACCAATGATGGCGCACTGACGCCAAGGCATTTTCTACCACCACTGGCCACAGTCTGGCCTCCCTATACCCTGAAGGACAGTAGACTGGCTCTTTGCTTGGAAAGTTTGGAGACCCCTGATCTAGACTAAAAAGTGAAGAAAAACTCAATACTTTAAAGTTGAACTCCAGGCATAAAAAAATCGAATTTAAATAATTTCCTCAATTGCCACAAAAGATGTAAATCTACGTGTGCACCAAATGCCTTTACAATCCTAATTAATAACAGTGACATCATCACTTTGCTGTACATTGCCTGTGCAGGGAGAAGAGCCGTGGGAGGGGCCCAGCAGGCCCCACCCACTACAGGCTGTCTGCAGAAAACTACAGGAGTGGGCGGAGACAAGACCAGTCCCCCTGCACAAGGAGAGAGAGCAGCGGTGAGCGGTCTTTATTACAGGAGGTCTCACACTGGATGACTGCACAGATCTGGAAGAAATGCACAAAGCTCACCGAGATCCAAGAAGAATACACAGGAGGAACGGATTTAGATGATATATATTCTGCAGTTCAGCTTTGTCACCAGAACATGAACAGAGGGAAAACGTCTAATGGGGACACTTTTTCCGGTGACGTCTGTCTATGAGGAGATCTCCCTCACTTCCTGTTGAATTTACAGAAGAAGTCAAATAAATTCTCCCCAATGGGACACACGTATTAAGAAAAGACAACAAATGGGTTTTAACAATTTCTGGCTCTATTTAAAATGAAAAGTGAACCTGTATTCAGATATTCAACTGGAAAAATCCTCCCTCCACTGCAGGTAACCTCCACCACCATAACCTAAAATAGAGCTGTGGCCTCTTAATAAAAGAAGAGCGCTGAGGAAAAGAAATGACCAGCATTTGTTTACATGATTGGACACAGCTAATCACATGATAAAGGGCTGCTGTGATTGGCCCTTTACCTCGATCTGTGATCAGCTGTCTCCAAAGGATGCAGCAATCACAGAGCACACCCGATGCAAGTTCTGGTCAATAGACGCCATTCCAGAACTGGTCACCTCCTCCCATGCTCGCCTCCAGGACTTCTCTCGAGCTTCTCCCATCCTATGGAACTCCCTACCCCAATCTGTCCGGCTGTCTCCTAATCTTTCTACCTTTATCCCTGAAAACCTTTTTCTTTAAAGAAGCCTATTCTGCTTCTAACCTATAAACTGCCATTTATTTCCTCCATCAGCTCATCCCCCCACAGCTATTACCTTTTGTATCACTCAACCCTTCCTCCTAGATTGTAAGCTCCCAGGAGCCGGGCCCTCTGTGTCCTCTTGTACCAAATTGTATTGTAACTGGAATGTCTGCCTTCATTTTGTAAAGCGCTGTGCAAACTGTTGGAGCGATATGCATCCTGTATAATAATAATAACTGGCCATCTTTTGGCTATAGCACAGTCAGCAAGTAGTTAACCACTTCCAGTCCGGACCAAGGGTGGACTGACAACTCATGGGGCCCCCGGGCAATAGGAAATCATGGGGCCCCTGTGTCTTCACCCACACTCAAACCACACCGAAAAAAGCCTATGAAAGGTACCAAGGGCATCTCATGGGGCCCCCTACTGACCCTGGGCCCTCGGGCAGCGCCCGAGTGCCTAAATGGTCAGTCCGCCCCTGGTCCGGACACTTTCACCCCCTTCCTGTCCAGGCCAATTTTCAGCTTTCAGCGCTATCACACTTTGATTGACAATTGCGCGGTCATGCAACACTGTACCCATATGACATTTTTTGCATTTTTTTGAGACAGATAAAACTTTATTTTGGTGGTATTTATTCAGCACTGGGATTTTTATTTTTTTTGCTATATAAATAAAAAATTCCAAACCTTTTGAAAAAAAAAGTGTTTTTCTTATAACATGTTGCAAATAAATAATCTTTCTTCATAAATCTTGACCAAAATGTATTCTGTTATCTTTTTAGTAAAAAAAATAACCCAAATTAGTTTATAATCAAAAATTATAATTTTTCAAAAATGTTTTTTGACATTTTTATTAAAATTTTTTATATTATTATTTATGTTTTTTATAACATACTGTCACCCTAGCAGTACAGTGCCACTATAATGACACTGTACTACTTGTGGGGGTGATGAAGATTTTTTTTTTTTACACTGATTGCTTTTACACCCATAAAGGCTGTAAAGGCAATCATTGCTCCGTCGCTCTGGCTGCATTCTTGGACCCTGCATTCACTATATCAGGTCTCCCCAGACCCTGCATTCACTATATCTGCTCTCCCCGGACCCTCCAATCACTATATCTGGTCTCCCCAGACCCTGCATTCACTATATCTGGTCTCCCCGGACCCTGCATCCACTATATCTGGTCTCCCCAGACCCTGCATTCACTATATCTGGTCTCCCCGGACCCTGCATTCACTATATCTGGTCTCCCAGAACCCTGCATTCACTATATATGATCTCCCCGGACCCTGCATTCACTATATCCGGTCTCCCCGGACCCTGCATTCACTATATCTGGTCTCCCAGGACCCTACATTCACTATATCCGCTCTCCCCGGACCCCGCATTCACTATATCCGGTCTCCCCAGACCCTGCATTCACAATATCCGCTCTCCCCAGACCCCGCATTCACTATATCTGGTCTCCACTGACCCCGCATTCACAATATCCGCTCTCCCCGGACCCCGCATTCGCTATATCCGGTCTCCCAGGACCCTGCATTCCCTATATCCGGTCTCCCCGGACCCTGCATTCACTATATCTGGTCTCCCCGGACCCTGCATTCACTATATCCGCTCTCCCCGGACCCTGCATTCACTATATCTGGTCTCCCCAGACCCTGCATTCACTATATCTGGTCTCCCCGGGCCCTGCATTCACTATATCCGGTCTCCCCAGACCCTGCATTCACTATATCTGGTCTCCCCGGGCCCTGCATTCACTATATCCGGTCTCCCCGGACCCTGCATTCACTATATCTGGTCTCCCCAGACCCTGCATTCACTATATCTGGTCTCCCAGGATCCTGCATTCACTATATCTGGTCTCCCCGGACCCTGCATTCACTATATCTGGTCTCCCCAGACCCTGCATTCACTATATCTGGTCTCCCAGGACCCTGCATTCACTATATCTGGTCTCCCCGGACCCTGCATTCACTATATTTGGTCTCCCCGGACCCTGCATTCACTATATCCGGTCTCCCCGGACCCTGCACTCACTATATCCGGTCTCCCCGGACCCTGCATTCACTATATCCGGTCTCCCCGGACCCTGCATTCACTATATCCGGTCTCCCCAGACCCTGCATTCACTATATCCGGTCTCCCCGGACCCTGCATTCACTATATCCGGTCTCCCCAGACCCTGCATTCACTATATCCGCTCTCCCTGGACCCTGCATTCACTATATCCGGTCTCCCCGGACCCTGCATTCACTATATCTCGTCTCCCCGGACCCTGCATTCACTATATTTGGTCTCCCCGGACCCTGCATTCACTATATCTGGTCTCCCCGGACCCTGCACTCACTATATCCGGTCTCCCCGGACCCTGCATTCACTATATCCGGTCTCCCCGGACCCTGCATTCACTATATCCGGTCTCCCCGGACCCTGCATTCACTATATCCAGTCTCCCCGGACCCTGCATTCACTATATCCGGTCTCCCCGGACCCTGCATTCACTATATCTGGTCTCCCAGAACCCTGCATTCACTATATCTGGTCTCCCCGGACCCTGCATTCACTATATCCGGTCTCCCCGGACCCTGGACTCACTATATCCGGTCTCCCCGGACCCTGCATTCACTATATCTGGTCTCCCCGGACCCTGCATTCACTATATCCGGTCTCCCCGGACCCTGCATTCACTATATCTGGTCTCCCCGGACCCTGCATTCACTATATCTGGTCTCCACGGACCCTGCATTCACTATATCTGGTCTCCACAGACCCTGCATTCACTATATCCGGTCTCCCCCGGACCCTGCATTCACTATATCCGCTCTCCCCGGACCCTGCATTCACTATATCCGGTCTCCACAGACCCTGCATTCACTATATCCGGTCTCCCCGCACCTTGCATTCACTATATCTGGTCTCCCCGGACCCTGCATTCACTATATCTGGTCTCCCCGGACCCTGCATTCACTATATCTGGTCTCCCCGGACCCTGCATTCACTATATCTGGTCTCCCAGAACCCTGCATTTACTATATCCGGTCTCCCCGGACCCTGCATTCACTATATCCGGTCTCCCCGGACCCTGCATTCACTATATCCGGTCTCCCCGGACCCTGCACTCACTATATCCGGTCTCCCCGGACCCTGCATTCACTATATCTGGTCTCCCCGGACCCTGCATTCACTATATCTGGTCTCCACAGACCCTGCATTCACTATATCTGGTCTCCCCCGGACCCTGCATTCACTATATCCGCTCTCCCCGGACCCTGCATTCACTATATCTGGTCTCCCCGGACCCTGCATTCACTATATCCGCTCTCCCCGGACCCTGCATTCACTATATCCGGTCTCCCCAGACCCTGGTCTCCCAGGATCCTGCATTCACTATATCTGGTCTCCCAGAACCCTGCATTCACTATATCTGGTCTCCCCGGACCCTGCATTCACTATATTTGGTCTCCCCGGACCCTGCATTCACTATATCCGGTCTCCCCGGACCCTGCACTCACTATATCCGGTCTCCCCGGACCCTGCATTCACTATATCCGGTCTCCCCGGACCCTGCATTCACTATATCCGGTCTCCCCGGACCCTGCATTCACTATATCCGGTCTCCCCAGACCCTGCATTCACTATATCCGGTCTCCCCGGACCCTGCATTCACTATATCCGGTCTCCCCAGACCCTGCATTCACTATATCCGGTCTCCCCGGACCCTGCATTCACTATATCCGGTCTCCCCCGACCCTGCATTCACTATATCCGGTCTCCCCGGACCCTGCATTCACTATATCCGGTCTCCCCAGACCCTGCATTCACTATATCCGGTCTCCCCAGACCCTGCATTCACTATATCTGGTCTCCCAGAACCCTGCATTCACTATATCTGGTCTCCCCCGACCCTGGACTCACTATATCCGGTCTCCCCGGACCCTGCATTCACTATATCTGGTCTCCCCGGACCCTGCATTCACTATATCCGGTCTCCCAGGACCCTGCATTCACTATATCTGGTCTCCCCGGACCCTGCATTCACTATATCTGGTCTCCACGGACCCTGCATTCACTATATCCGGTCTCCCCCGGACCCTGCATTCACTATATCCGCTCTCCCCGGACCCTGCATTCACTATATCCGGTCTCCACAGACCCTGCATTCACTATATCCGGTCTCCCCAGACCCTGCATTCACTATATCCGGTCTCCCCGGACCCTGCATTCACTATATCCACTCTCCCCAGACCCTGCATTCACTATATCTGGTCTCCCCGGACCCCGCATTCACTATATCCGCTCTCCCTGGACCCTGCATTCACTATATCCGGTCTCCCCGGACCTTGCATTCACTATATCTGGTCTCCCCGGACCCTGCATTCACTATATCTGCTCTCCCCGGACCCTGCATTCACTATATCTGGTCTCCCCGGACCCTGCATTCACTATATCCGCTCTCCCCGGACCCTGCATTCACTATATCCGGTCTCCCCAGACCCTGGTCTCCCAGGATCCTGCATTCACTATATCTGGTCTCCCAGAACCCTGCATTCACTATATCCGGTCTCCCAGGACCCTGCATTCACTATATCCGGTCTCCCCAGACCCTGCATTCACTATATCCGGTCTCCCCGGACCCTGCATTCACTATATCCGGTCTCCCCAGACCCTGCATTCACTATATCCGGTCTCCCCAGACCCTGCATTCACTATATCTGGTCTCCCAGAACCCTGCATTCACTATATCTGGTCTCCCCCGACCCTGGACTCACTATATCCGGTCTCCCCAGACCCTGCATTCACTATATCTGGTCTCCCAGACCCTGCATTCACTATATCCGGTCTCCCCGGACCCTGCATTCACTATATCCGGTCTCCCCAGACCCTGCATTCACTATATCCGGTCTCCCCGGACCCTGCATTCACTATATCTGGTCTCCCAGAACCCTGCATTCACTATATCTGGTCTCCCCCGACCCTGGACTCACTATATCCGGTCTCCCCAGACCCTGCATTCACTATATCTGGTCTCCCAGACCCTGCATTCACTATATCCGGTCTCCCCGGACCCTGCATTCACTATATCCGGTCTCCCCAGACCCTGCATTCACTATATCCGGTCTCCCCGGACCCTGCATTCACTATATCTGGTCTCCCAGAACCCTGCATTCACTATATCCACTCTCCCCAGACCCTGCATTCACTATATCTGGTCTCCCCAGACCCTGCATTCACTATATCTGGTCTCCCCGGACCCTGCATTCACTATATCCACTCTCCCCAGACCCTGCATTCACTATATCTGGTCTCCCCGGACCCTGCATTCACTATATCTGGTCTCCCACAGTACACAGAACATTGAAATGCAATTATTTTAGTAAATATAACCTGCTAAATACCTTTTCTCATCAGCAGTATATAGCAGTCTTGTGACTTCTATCAGTATCCAGCAGAGTTCTGGTTAAAGCTTTTTGGAGGAGTTTTCATTCTCCTCTGACTGTCCTATGAGTCTGCATGACCCAGACCCTCTGTCTGGACAGTGTTGATTGGCCCTGTGCTAATCACATGCACTCTCCCAAGCCAAAAAAAACCTCTCTGGCAATACATACCAAACTGAGCATGTGCAGCATGCCCCCAATGCTCTGTTCTATCAGTAGATGAATTGGGGACAGTAGAAGGGGAGGATCAGAGAAGACAAGATCAAAAAGCCTTTTTTACACCATGCGGAGGATTAACCCCTTAGGTTCCACAGTGAGTATAACAAGCATGCTTTATTGCATATACAGACGGATTGTACTGTTGTGGGTTTAGGAACACTTTAAAATCCACACTAAAGCCGAACGGTCTGCTATAGAATTGGGCGGCAGACCTCAAACGTTTTTTGTTTTTTTTTTCTGCAAGGGGTTCCCTTTAAAATCCATAGCAGATCTGAGGGGCCAGGTATGAATTCGGGGGAATTTGGGGGAACCGTACAATGTCTGGCTAAGTTAACGCCTGGACAGCCGAGGATCTGTCTGTACACAAGTTCGTTTGATTCTCTATGCGTTAGTGGGGTCAAATCGATGTTTGTTATTGATAGCAGTGATGGGAAAATTCAAAGGGGCAGGAAGTAAAACTTTTCTCGATCAAACAAATTTTCGGCCAGTGTATGTGCTGATCGTTCAGAAATTACATTCAAATTACATCAAATGTTAAAAGAAAAATACAATTTTCGAACGACATTCGTCCATTCATTGAACGTGCAAAGAATGTTTGTATGATTTCCATTACGAATATTCTCAGCCGAAAATCTTCACGTGTATGGCCAGCTATAGAAGGGGCGGGAAGGAAAACTTTTATCGATCAAATGAATTTTCGGCCAGTGTATGTGCTGATCGTTCAGAAATTACATTCATTTTCAAATCAAATGTTGAAAGAAAAATACAATTTTCGAACGACATTCGTCCATTCATTGAACGTGCAAAGAATGTTCGTATGACTTCCGTTACGAATATTCTCAGCCGAAAATCTTCACGTGTATGGCCAGCTATAGAAGGGGCGGGAAGGAAAACTTTTATCGATCAAACGAATTTTCAGACAGTGTATTCGCTGTCGTTCAGAAATGTTCAAAGCAAAAGACAATTTTTGAACGACATTCGTCCATTCATCAAATGGGCAAAGAATTTTCATACGACTTTTCTTACAAATATGCTCGTCCAAAAATCTTCACATGTATGGCCATCTTAAACCTGGCCATTCACAGATAGATTTTCATTCAAGAATTTTTGTTTCAAGAATATTCGTTTGATTCTCTAACAGGGGCGGACTGACCATTTGGAAACTCAGGCACTGCCCGAGGGCCCGGGGTCAGTAGGGGGCCCCATGAGATGCCCCTAGTACCTTTTTCATAGGCTTTTTTGAGTTTGGGCAAGGACACAGGGGCCCCATGATCCCCTATTGCCCGGGGGCCCCATGAGTTGTCAGTCCGCCCCTGTTCTCTAATCATTAGCGGGAGTCAAATCGATGTTCATTTTTGACAGCAGTGACGGGGAAAATTCGAAGGGGCAGGAAAGAAAACTTTTGTAGATCAAACGAATTTTCGGGCAATGTATGTGGTGATCGTTCAGAAATTACATTCATTTTAAAGTCGAATGTTAAAAGCAAAAGACAAAGAATGTTTGTATGACTTTCCTGATGAATATCTCGTCTGGAAATCTACACAAGCATAAATCTGGCCATACACGTGAACATTTCGGGTTAGAATATTCGTATGAAAAATCGTACGGAAATTCTTTGAACATTCAGTGATTGGACGAAGGTTGTTTGAAAATTGTCTTTTGCTTTTAACATACGAGTTTAAAATTAATATAATTTCTGAACGATCACCACATATATTGGCGGAAAATTCGCTTGATCGAGAAAAGTTTTCCTTCCTGCCTGTTCAAATTTGCCCTTTCACTGCGGTTGAAAACAAACATCGATTTGACCCCCACTAATGGTTAGAAAATCGAACGAATATTCTTGAAATGAAAATTCCCATAGGAAAATCTATAGGTGTATGGCCAGGTTAAGGCACATGATCAGAGGGGAAGTGTTGGTTGTTTACCGATTTGTTTGTTGTTTTGGTTCGATCACACATCAATCAAATGATAAAATCGGATTGTGTATTGTCACCACAAGTGTGAACCGGCCCTTTACTTTTTCTGAGAGTGGATACAACACATGGAACGATCGAAATCTGATCGATTAGCAGGACAGTAACAGGGTAGCAGGACAGGGGCAGGATATCAGGGACAGGGTAGCAGGACAGGGACAGAGTAGCAGGACAGGGACAGGGACAGGATAGCAGGGACAGGGCAGGACAGGGTAGCAGGACAGGGTCAGGATATCAGGGACAGGATGGCAGGACAGGGACAGGGCAGGACAGGGTAGCAGGACAGGGTCAGGATATCAGGGACAGGGTAACAGGACAGGGTCAGGATATCAGGGACAGGATGGCAGGACAGGGACAGGGTAGCAGGACAGGGTCAGGATATCAGGGACAGGATGGCAGGACAGGGACAGGACAGGGTAGCAGGACAGAGTCAGGATATCAGGGACAGGGTAGCAGGACAGGGTCAGGATATCAGGGACAGGATGGCAGGACAGGGACAGGGTAGCAGGACAGGGTCAGGATATCAGGGACAGGGCAGGACAGGGACAGGGTAGCAGGACAGGGACAGGATATCAGGGACAGGGCAGGACAGGGTAGCAGGACAGGGTCAGGATATCAGGGACAGGATGGCAGGACAGGGACAGGATATCAGGGACAGGGCAGGACAGGGACAGGGTAGCAGGACAGGGACAGGGTAGCAGGACAGGACAGGATATCAGGGACAGGGTAGCAGGACAGGGACAGGATATCAGGGACAGGGTGGCGGGACAGGGACAGGATATCAGGGACAGGGTAGCGGGACAGGGACAGGATATCAGGGACAGGGTGGCGGGACAGGGACAGGATATCAGGGAGAGGGTAGCGGGACAGGGACAGGATATCAGGGAAAGGGTAGCAGGACAGGGACAGGTTAGCAGGACAATGACAGGGTGGCAGGACAGGGGAGATTTGTCGGGGATGGTATGGGGACTGAAAGGTAGCATAGGGACCAAATGTCCGGGATGGTAGCACAAGGACAGGGCAGCTGGATGGGGACATAATATCTTTGACGCCAGTAAGGGGACAGGTTGCAGAACGGGGACTGAATGACAGGGATTGTAGCACAGGGACAGGATGGCAGGACAGGGACTCAATGTCGGGGAACAGGGTAGAAGGACTGGGACAGAATTGTCAGGGATAGTAGGACAGGGACAATGTGTCAGGAAGGGGACATAATGTCTGGAATGGCAGTAGGGGGACAGAATCAGGACAGGAAGTAATAGGGATAGTGGGACAAGGACAGAATGTCAGGACTGGGACAGGTCATCGGGACTGGGACAGAATATCAGGAAAGGGAGTAATAGTCGGGGATAGTGGGACAAGGGCACAAAATTAGGACTGGGGCAGAATATAAGGACTGGGAAAATTGTCGGGCATAGAAGTATACTGGCACTTAATGTCCGGGGATAACAGGACAGGGACAGGGTATGAGGACTGGGAGGAATTATGGGGGATAACATGACAGGGTATGAGGACTGGGAGGAATTGTCGGGGATAACATGACAGGGACAGGTTATCAAGACTGGATGGAATTGTCTGGGATAGCATGACAGGGACAGGCTATCAGGACAGAAACGAATTGAATTGTCGGGGGTAACATGACAAGGACAGGCTATCAGGACAGGGACTAATTGTCGGGGATAATTGGACAGGGACAGGCTATCAGGACAGGGACTAATTGTCGGGGATAATTGGACAGGGACAGGCTATCAGGACAGGGACTAATTGTCGGGCTCGGTGACAGCCCAGCTCAGGGTAGTGCGGGGATCGGTGTGTCTGTGGCCCCGATGGCTCCGCTGGGTGATGGGAGGTCAGACTGAGAGCCGCCCGAGGTGGCAGTCTTGTCGTGTCATAAAGTGGGCGTGAAGTGAGTGCGAGCTCCGCAGTCCCGGTATAAAGCACCCCCCTCCCCTCCTGCCATCCATGTGCCAAAACAAACCGCCTTTCCTATTTATTGGGCGGCCAGCGCCGGGAGCGGACACACACACACCCGACAGGCGGCGGAGCGCTGCACCGAGCATCCTGGGAGAGGAGAGCCGGAGCAGTGACAGTTCGGGGACAGCCGGTCCCGGGAGTAGTGACAGTTCGGGGACAGCCGGTCCCGGGAGCAGTGACAGTTCGGGGACAGCCGGTCCCGGGAGCAGTGACAGTCCGAGGAGAGCCGGTCCCGGGAGCAGTGACAGTCCGGGGTGAGCCTGTCCCGAAGAACCGGTCCCGGGATCAGTGACAGTCCGAGGAGAGCCGGTCCCGGGAGCAGTCCCCGTAGCCCTGGAGGTCCGGACCCCCCCAGCAGAGACCGGGAGTGGAGGGGCCGCACACCTGGACTGAGGTCCCCCCCACCCTCCCCCGGTGCCGCCGGCGGATGGAGCTCCCGTGATCCGCAGCCCCAGGGAGCCCGGACGCCCCATGCAGCTGCCCCCGATCGTGCTGCTGCTCTGCGGCGCTTCGCTGCTCCTCAGCCCGGCGGTGCGAGGCTGCGGGCCGGGCAGGGTGGTGGGCAGGAGGCGAAGACCGGCCAAGCTCACCCCGCTCTCCTACAAGCAGTTCAGCCCCAATGTGCCCGAGAAGACCCTGGGGGCCAGCGGGAGGTACGAGGGCAAGATCGCCCGCAACTCGGAGCGCTTCAAGGAGCTCACCCCAAACTACAACTCGGACATTATCTTCAAGGACGAGGAGAACACCGGGGCGGACCGGCTCATGACACAGGTGAGGGGCCCGGGGGTAGAGGAAGGGGAAAGGTGAGGGGCCCAGGGGTTGGGTGCGGGGCAGGTAAAAGGCTGAGGGGTTGGGGTATGGAGCAGGTGAGGGGCCCAGGGGTTGGGTGCGGGGCAGGTGAAAGGCTGAGGGGTTGGGGTATGGAGCAGGTGAGGGTCCCAGGAGTTGGGTATGGGACAGGTGAGGGGCCCAGGAGTTGGGTATGGGATAGGTGAGGGCCCCAGGAGTTGGGTATGGAACAAGTGAGGGGCCCAGGAGTTGGGTATGGGACAGGTGAAGGGCCAAAGTGTGGGGGTATTAGACAGGTGAAAGGCTCAGGGGTTGGGATATAGTCCAGGTGAGGCACCAAGGGTGGGGTAAGGGGCAGGTGAGGGGCCCAGGGTTTGGGTATGGGACAGGTGAGGGGCCAAAGTGTGGAGGTATGAGACGGGTGAAAGGCTCAGGGGTTGGGGTATAGTTCAGTTGAGGCATTGGAGGTGGGGGAAGGGGTAGGTGTGGGGCCCAGGGGTTGGGTATGGGACAGATGAGGGGTCCAGAGGTGAGGGTAGGGAAAAGGTAGGGAGCCCATGGGTTGGGTATTGGATAGGTGAAGGGCCAAGAGATGAGAGTAAGGGACAGGTGAGGGGCCCAGTGGTGGAGGTAGGAGACAGGTGAAGGGTTAGGAGCAGGTGAGAGGCCCAGGGGTTTGGGTGCGACACAGGTGAGGTGCCAAAGGATGGAGGTATAACCTTTGGGGTGGGAATATGAAACAGGTGAGGGGCTCAGCAGTTGGGGTATGAGACAGGTAAGGGGTCCAGTAGTGAGTGTGGGAGCCCGATGAGGGGTCAGGGTACTGGAGTATGATAGAGGGAAAGAGCTCAGAGGTGGCAGTATGAGACAGGTGAGGGGTCCAGAAGTAGGATCATGGCCCAAATAAGGGACCTAGAGTTGGAATATTACACAGGTGAAGGGGGGAAAGTGGGATTATACAACATAAGTGAGGGGCCCAGAGTTGAAAATATGACATAGGTAAGGGGTCCAGAGTTGGGAGTACAGAACAGTGAAGGGGCCAAGAGGTGGGATCATGGCACTGGTGAGGGGCCAAACTTGGAAAATTATGTAGGAAAGGGCCCCAGTGTGGGATTATGACACAGATGAGAAACTGAAGGTGGGATCAAGACACAGGTGAGGGGATACAGATGGAGTTGCAACACAGGTGAGGAGCTGACAGTGGCATGTCTTAAGTGAGTGAATGATGAAGGTGGGCTGATAAAAAACATGATGGAATGATGTTTAGATGATGGCACAAGCAAGGGGAGAGGGGGAAAGGTGGGATTATTGTACAGGTGAGGGGTTAATGGTGGGATTATGACACATGTGAGGGGATAACTGTGGGGTGATGGCACCGGAAAAGAGCTGAACATAGATTGATGGCACAGGTGAGAGGATGAAGGTGGTATGATGGCGCAGGTGAAGAGATGAAGGTAGGATGACACAGGTGAAGGAATGAAGGTGTGACGGTGGCATAGGTGAGATGTTAAAGGTGGAATGATGGCACAGGTGAGAAGATGAAGATATAATGATGACACAGATGAAATGATAAAGGTGGAATGATGGCACAGGTGAGGGGATGAAGGTGGTATGATGGCACAAGCGAAGAGAGGAAGGTAGGATGACACAGGTGAAGAGACGAAGGTAGGATGGCACAGGTGAAGAGACGAAGGTAGGATGGCACAGGTGAAGGGATGAAGGTAGGATGACACAGGTGAAGGGATGAAGGTAGGATGACACAGGTGAAGGGATGAAGGTAGGATGACACAGGTGAAGGGATGAAGGTAGGATGACACAGGTGAAGGGATGAAGGTAGGATGACACAGGTGAAGGGATGAAGGTAGGATGGGGGCATAGGTGAGATGATAAAGGTAGAATGATGGCGCAGGTGAGAAGATAAAGATTGGATGATGACACACATGAGATGATAAAGGTGGAATGATGGCACTGGTAAGGGGATGAAGGTGGTATGATGGCACAGGTGAAGAGACGAAGGTAGGTTGACACAAGTGAAGGGATGGATGGTGGCATAGGTGAGATGATAAAGGTGGAATGATGGTGCAGGTGAGAAGATAAAGATTGGATGATGGCACACATGAGTTGATAAAGTTGGAATGATGGCACAGGTGAGGGGATGAAGGTGGGATGATGGCACAGGTAGGGGGATGAAGGTTGGATGATGGCACAGGTGAGGGGATGAAGGTGGGATGATGGCACAGGTGAGGGGATGAAGGTGGAATGACGGCACAGGTAGGGGGATGAAGGTGGGATGATGGCACAGGTGAGGGGATGAAGGTGGGATGATGGCACAGGTGAGGGGATGAAGGTGGGATGATGGCACAGGTGAGGGGATTAAGGTGGGATGATGGCACAGGTGAGGGGATTAAGGTGGGATGATGGCACAGGTGAGGGGATTAAGGTGGGATGATGGCACAGGTGAGAAGATAAAGGGGAGATGGTTGCACTGGTGTGAAACTGAAGATGGGATGATGGCACAGGTGGGGGATGAGGGTGGGATGATGGCACCTGTTGGAAACCAAAGGTGGGATGATGGCACAGGTGAAGAGACAAATGTAGGATGACACAGGTGAAGGGATAAAGGTAGGATGGTGGCACAGGTGAGATGGTGGCACAGGTGAGATGGTGGCACAGGTGAGATGATGGCACAGGTGAGGGCATGATGCTATACTGATGTCATTAGGTGAGGACGTAGAGATCACTACAAGACAGTAGCAAAGAGGAAAAGAATGAACTGATGTAAAAACTGATGAGGAAACCAAGAACAGCTGTTGAAAATATAGCTTGTCTTAGTGTAGATGAGGGCATAGGATGTGAGAAGAGTGTGGCTGTGACTAAGGCACCTTCATGTTGAGTAATGACTGATTAATGAGAGTGGTATATAGGTAATGTGATGATGGTATATAGAGAGTGTTATAGTGATATATTTGTAGTGTGATATTGGTATACAGGATGTGTGATGATGTAATATAGATATTGTAATAGTGGTATATAGGTAGTGTGATGGTGGTATATAGGTAATGTGATAGTGGTATATAGGTAGTGTGATGGTGGTATATAGGTAATGTGATGGTGGTATATAGGTAATGTGATGGTGGTATATAGGTAGTGTGATGGTGGTATATAGGTAATGTGATGGTGGTATATAGGTAGTGTGATAGTGGTATATAGGTAGTGTGATGGTGGTATATAGGTAATGTGATGGTGGTATATAGGTAATGTGATGGTGGTATATAGGTAGTGTGATGGTGGTATATAGGTAGTGTGATGGTGGTATATAGGTAATGTGATGGTGGTATATAGGTAATGCAGTGGTGGTATATAGGTGGTGTGATAGTGGTATATAGGTAATGTGATGGTGGTATATAGGTAATGTGATGGTGATATATAGGTAGTGTGATGGTGGTATATAGGTAGTGTGATGGTGGTATATAGGTAGTGTGATGGTGGTATATAGGTAATTTGATGGTGGTATATAGGTAATGTGATGGTGGTATATAGGTGATGTGATGGTGGTATATAGGTAATGTGATGGTGGTATATAGGTAATGTGATGGTGGTATATAGGTAGTGTGATGGTGGTATATAGGTGATGTGATGGTGGTATATAGGTAATGTGATGGTGGTATATAGGTAATGTGATGGTGGTATATAGGTAATGTGATGGTGGTATATAGGTGATGTGATGGTGGTATATAGGTAATGTGATGGTGGTATATAGGTAATGTGATGGTGGTATATAGGTAATGTGATGGTGATACATAGGTGATGTGATGGTGGTATATAGGTAATGTGATGGTGGTATATAGGTGATGTGATGGTGGTATATAGGTGATGTGATGGTGATATATAGGTGATGTGATGGTGATATATAGGTAATGTGATGGTGGTATATAGGTAATGTGATGGTGATATATAGGTAATGTGATGGTGGTATATAGGTGATGTGATGGTGGTATATAGGTAATGTGATGGTGGTATATAGGTGATGTGATGGTGATATATAGGTGATGTGATGGTGGTATATAGGTAATGTGATGGTGGTATATAGGTAATGTGATGGTGATATATAGGTAATGTGATGGTGATACATAGGTGATGTGACCATGTACTTTGAATCTATTCTTGCACTACAAGTTGAACTAGTGGGCTCAGATTTGGACAGATGATAAAGGCGGCACAAGGTTTCCAATAGGAGAGGAGATGGGACGAGAATGAAGAATAATGAGGGTCAGGTATCACATTTTGGAGCAATTTACCGACTGCGCTCTTCACTTTCATTGCAGTGGTTGTGGGATGAATAAAAGAGAGGCTTTATGATACTGGTCATTAGGCAGGAGGCAGCCTTGTGACATTCCCATCTGATTTACTACCGAAGTGTAAATATACAATAACGTGCAGCGATTGTTCTTGCTTTTCGTTTCTGACAGTGAAAGCAAATGTTTAACTGGTTACTATGGACTACTTCACATTTGTTATTTGTAAACCATGTACAGTCTTATGACACGAGTTTATGGTTCAAGGATTCTGACTGCTGCTTAGGATAGGTGTGGTGCACATTAGAATGGACAGAGGACACAAACAAGGTGATGTAAATAATGCATTGTGTCCATCGGGGGCCGAACCAGACAGGCGATGGGTCATAGATAAAGAAACAGAATACATGGATGATGATTGCAGCAAGATCAATCCAATGGAACTGCGATTTGTTAGCTGAGTCCCTCTAAGCAGCTCAAGTGTATGTCCAGCCAAATGCTTTTTTTTTGTTTTTTTTAACAGATCGGGGAAGGATGAGAACTTCTGTAGGGTTTTTACTGCTATCTGGGGGAAAGATTTACACTAACTTCCTGTCCTGGTGACAACAGTTTTGCCTGACAGAAACCTACATAGAAATTAGAAATCTTTCTAAAGTAGAAGAATGCTAAAAGCCCTGCCTTTTGTTTTTTTCTGGTACAGACAGCAGTACAAATCTGTCTGGGGTACTATCCCTCCATTACTCCACTAACATGGGTAGCACAGTGGCTAAATGGTTAGCACTTCCACCTGGCAGTACTGGGGTTGTTGGTTTGAATCCCAGCCATGGCACCACCTACATGGAGTTTGTATGTTCTCCCTGTGCCTGTGTGGGTTTCCTCCCACATTCCAAAGACATGCTGGTAGGTGAATTGGCTCCTGTCTAAATTGTCCCTAGTATGTGTATGTATGAATGTAAGTTAGGGACCTTAGATTGTACGCCCCTTGAGGGTTAGGGACTGATGTGAATGTACAATATATATATGTGTAAGGCGCTGAGTAAATTGACAGCGCTATATAAATACCTGAAATAATAAGAAAAATAGCATTTAAAAAAAAAAAATCTTTGTTGCAGTTTAAGATTTCCCATCACTTCCTGTCGTGTGAAATATTGTCACTAATGCAGGTCATACATGGGTCGAATTTCGAACAAATTTTCCTTAAAAATTTTTAAATTTCATGCGTTTTGTAATCCAATGATGCCACCATTGATTTCGAAATTCAACCAACCAAGTCTTCAATTTCATCTCATGTTGCTACAGAAAAGAATTTTCGTGGCCAAGAATTTTCTTTTCTTTCCAGGTCACGGCTCATGCTCATTTCTTTTTCGTTTATATTTCCCGCACGATTCTCCCATCACTGATTCGAATTTTCAAAAAATTTCCACTCAAATTTGACGGTCACACGAAAGTCGGTCCGTTTCTGTGGCCCACTAATGGTGTGAAATTCGAACGAAAATTCTTAGAAAGATTTTCAAAAGAAAATTCTTTCGGAATTTGACCCGTGTATGGCCGGCTTAAGATATTAAGGGTCCATTCAGACCTGCCCGCTCCAGTGTGTTGCATTAACATGTTAGGCATCTCATACAAATTAATTAGTTACTGATGCACCAGAATGGACCAAAAACCGGACATGCACCATTTTTTCAGACACAGCGCATCATAGAGCATGGTATTGAGTTACTATGGGGTTGATTTACTAAAGGCAAATAGACGGTGCACTTTGCAAGTGCGGTTGCTCCAGAGCTTAGTAAATGAGGTAAAGATTCCCTTTGCCAAGAATACACAATCATATGAAATAAAAAAAAAAAACAGCATTTGTGCTGGCACATGATTGGTTAATGGAAGTCAGCAGAGCTTCTGCTCATTTACTAAGCTCTGGAGCAACTGCACTTTGCAAAGTGCATAGTCTATTTGCCTTTAGTAAATCAACTCCTATATGTTCAATAAACAAACATTTGGACTGGACATTTGTTTTCAGTCAGGATTAGATATCATATAAATACACTATAAAATATAATAACATTCACCTTATCCCTGTCATCTGCCTGGACCAAGCAATGGATGGCTGAGACAATGGGGTTGATCAGGGGCGGACTGACCATTTGGAAACTCGGGCACTGCCCGAGGGCCCGGGGTCAGTAGGAGGCCCCATGAGATGCCCCTGGTACCTTTTTCATAGGCTTTTTTGAGTTTGGGCAAGGACACAGGGGCCCCATGATCCCCTATTGCCCGGGGGCCCCATGAGTTGTCAGTCCGCCCCTGGGGTTGATTTACTAAAAGTCCAAATAGATTGTGCAGTTTGGAAGTGTAGTTGCTTCAGAGCAGGGTTGGACTGACCATTCCGGCACTTGGACACTGCCCAAGGGCCAGGGATCAGTAGGGGGCCCCTTGAGAAGCCCCTGGTACCTTTCATAGGCTGTTTTGGGTGTGGTTTGATTGTGGGTGAGGACACAGGGACCCCATGATCCCCTTTTGCCTGGGGGCCCCATGAGTTCCCAGTCCGCCCCTGCTTCAGAGCTTAGTAAATGAGGGGGAGCTCTGCTGACTTCCATCATCCAATCATGTGTGAGCAAAAATGTTTTTTTTTTTAATTTTCCTTACGTGTGATTGGATATTCTTTGCAAAGTGAAGCTTCACCTCATTTACTAAGCTCTGGAGCTACTGCACTTGCAGAGTGCACCGTCGATTTGTCTTTAGTAAATCAACCCTTTGGTGTGCATGCAAAGGAGCAATCTATATGTAGAAAGTCCTTTAAAATAAAACAAATATTCAAATATTGAGCACGGAGATATTCACGATTTGTGCAGAAACTATCTTTATTGAAGAAAGATTATTTTTATGTTTGGACTTCACTTAGTGGACTTTTTTTCTGATTGTATTTGGCATCTTTTGGCACAATGGTTGCACTTTATTGGGTGGCAGTTTTTTATTCCAATTTTAATTTTATATATTTTTTTAATTATTTTGTTTATATGTTTATTTACATTTATTTATACACTGGTTATATAATTGTTGGTGTATTAGAAGGTTGAGAGCGCTGTTTGTGGTATTTTCCATTTCACTTCAAATATTCAATATATTTCAAAGTGGTGGAAGCTGCGTTGTCTAATGTTCTTGTAGCACAGATATCGTTGGTAAGATGCTCAGCGCACATATCGGTAAGTCTATGAAGTCTTCTGGATTTATCTGGTCAATGTAAACACAGCGCGGCGATATGGGGCTATGAAGGGGAATCCTATAATGTTCCGTTTGCTGAAGAACTACAAGTTGCAGCATATCTACCAACCAAGGGGCCACGATGGATATCAACTCCATCTTCAGTTCCTGAAACATTGACATTTGTATCTGCAAATGTTATTCTTTGTTCTTTTCTATATGCCGAGGTAATGTTTCCGGATTAGTGGCTGGTCGGGTTTATGTTCCATTCAGGCATGGGCAATTTGTCATGCTATTCTCTGCTTTTTAATATACACTGTGATTTGAGGATTATATATAACAAAACCACACCTAACTTAAAGTGAAATACCCCTTAAGACCCAATGCATAAATACCCCCCCAGAGGCGACAAATGTAGGTAAAGGCAATTAAGGTCACTCAAAATATGACAACTTACCCAATGTCCAACCAAAAAATATTTGAAGTCCTTCCAAAGTTCTCCATATACCCTGATAGAGTCCTCTTTAAGTCCACCAGTCCTTAGGGCTCATATACACGGGGCGTTTGGAAAACTCTTCTGAACGATGGAAACTGACTGCTGGAAAACGTAGGTTAAAAAACGTCAGTTTAGCCGCGTTTGCATAACGCATTTTTGCACGTTTGCGTTTAGAAGCGTTTTTTAACCACTTGCCTACCAGGCACTTATACCCCCTTATTTACCAGGCCAATTTTCAGCTTTCAGCGCTGCCGCACTTTGATTGACAATTGCGCGGTCATGCAACATTGTACCCTTATGAAATTTTGATCATTTTTTTCTCACAAATAGAGCTTTCTTTTGGTGGTATTTAATCGCCACTGGGCGCTTTACTTTTTGCGCTATAAATAAAAAAAATGCAAAAAATTTGAAAAAAAAAAAAAGTTTCTTTGTTTCTATTATAAAATTTTTCAAACAGGCATTTTTTCTCCTTCACTGATGTGCGTTGATGAGGCAGCACTGATAGGCACTGATAGGCGGCACTGATGGGCACTGATAGGCAGCACTAAAGGGCACTGATAGACAGCACTAATGAGGTGTCACGGATAGGCGGCACTAATATGCAGCACTGATAGGCGGCACTGATAGGTGACACTGATGATGGGTACTGATAGACGGCACTGACTGGCGGCACTGACTGGCACAACCCCTGGGCACTGACTGGTGGCACTGACTGGCAGCACTGCTGGGCTGCACTGGTGGGTGGCACTGGTAGGCAGCACTGGTGGGTGGGCACAGGTGGGTGGCACTGGTGGGCACAGGTGGGTGAGCACAGGTGGGTGGCACTGGTGGGCACAGGTGGGTGGCACTGCTGGGCACAGGTGGGTGGCACTGCTGGGCACAGGTGTGTGACACTGCAGAGTGGCACAGGTGGGTGCACTGCTGGGCACAGGTGGGTGATCTGCTGGGCACAGGTGGGCGGAGCTAGTGGGCGCACTGCTGGGCACAGGTGGGCGGAACTTGCGGGTGGCACTGCTGGGCACCGATCATCAGGGCACTGATCATCAGCGTGAGGAAAGTGCAGCCGAGAACCGGCACTTGCATTTCCCTGTGATCAGCGTGTGATTGGCCTTTTACCACATCACGTGATCAGCTGTGTCCGTAGGACACAGCGATCACGGAGATCGCCGGGTGCGCGCCCCCTGGGGCGCGCAGGAGAGTGCGTTCTGGGGGGACGTCATATGACGTCCACTCAGAACTGGCCGGCCGCGGTGCAGCCGTCATTTGGCTATCTGCGGTCGGCAGGTAGTTAAAAGATAAGCTCAGGAGACCTTTCCAAATGCCCAGAATGCACTGAAAAACAGTAAAAAATTAACTATTTCAGACATTTTGAGAGAAATAGAGAGAGCTGAAGCAGAGAGAGCAGTATGTGTTGAGATGACCTGTCTTTTCTGGTTGTATTCACTATGGATCCCATCATGAGCATAATGCGACGCGTTCTACCATTTATTCCTTCACGCGAAACCTGGAACTGACTGCGCTGGTGTGTCGAGTCCATTTGAATACATGGAAAATGCTTTGCATGCATTTCTGATGATAAAAAAATGCTCTGGATATGGAACAGTTAAAAAAACGCTTCCAAACGCAAACACTTATAAACACGGTTAACCGCATTTACAAGCGTTTGGTGTATACAATCTACTCTTGAACGCAAGTTTGGTGCGTTAAAAAAAAACGACTGTAAACTCAACTGCCTGTAAAGGACGATGTGTACATGGACACACAGGAAAACATTAGGAAGAGTTCAGGGGCTGGTGAAAAAAACGCTGAACAGCTCCTGAATGGCAGTTTAGGAGCTGCAGAGTTCATGAACCCTTAGTGATCTTTAAATCTCCAGTATACCTCAAAGCAATGACAACGCTGCCTAGGATTTCAGAGTAGCAGGAACAGTGTTGTCACTCAAACAGGAAGTTAGCAGTTCACTTGATTTCTGGGTTTTCTTTTCTGTATTTGCAATGTTTCTTTCCCCATCTGCAGCTGATAAACTCCACTTCAAACTCCACTCCAAAGTGACCCCACACATTGGTGGTTGGTGTAGAAGTGACCCTATACATTTGTGGTTGATATAGAAGAGACCCCTTACATTGGTGGTCAGGGTTGAAAGGACCCTTTACATTGGTGGTCAGGGTTGAAGGGACCCCTTAAATTGGTGGCCAGCGTACTCAGGAAATCAATTTGCCATTGCTCACTGATCAAGAAGTCAAGTGAGCCCCCTATTGATCAAGTGTAGAAGTGACCCACTACATTGATGGTTGGTGTAGAAGTGAGCTTTTACATTGTTGGTTGGTGTGGGAGTGACCCCTCACATTGTTGGTCAATGTAGAAGTCATGCCTCACATTGTTGGTCAAAGTAGAAGTCATGGCTCACATTGTTGGTCAAAGTAGAAGTCATGCCTCACATTGTTGGTCAAAGTAGAAGTCATGGCTCACATTGTTGGTCAAAGTAGAAGTCGTGGCTCACATTGTTGGTCAATGTAGAAGTCATGCCTCACATTGTTGGTCAATGTAGAAGTCATGCCTCACATTGTTGGTCAATGTAGAAGTCATGGCTCACATTGTTGATCAATGTAGAAGTCATGCCTCACATTGTTGGTCAATGTAGAAGTCATGCCTCGCATTGTTGGTCAAAGTAGAAGTCATGCCTCGCATTGGTGGTCAAAGTAGAAGTCATGCCTCGCATTGGTGGTCAAAGTAGAAGTCATGCCTCACATTGGTGGTCAAAGTTGAAGTCATGCCTCACATTGGTGGTCAAAGTAGAAGTCATGCCTCACATTGGTGGTCAATGTAGAAGTCATGCTTCACATTGGTGGTCAAAGTGGAAGTCATGCCTCACATTGGTGGTCAAAGTAGAAGTCATGCCTCACATTGGTGGTCAAAGTAGAAGTCATTCCTCACATTGGTGGTCGGTGTGGAAATGAGCCCTTACATTGGTATTTGGTGTAGAGGAGACCCCTTACATTGGTGGTCAGTGTAGAAGAGACCACTTACATTGGTGGTCAGGGTAGAAGGGACCCCTTACACTGATGGTTTTTGTAGGAAGGAAATCAATTTTCCATTGCTCATTGATCAAATAGTGACCCGCTCCTCCATTCATCAAAGTATAGAAGTGACCCCTTACATTGGTGATTGGTGTAGGAGTGGACCCTTACATTGTAGGTCAATGTAGAAGCCACCCTTTAAATTGGTGGTTGGTGTAGAAGTGACCCATCACATTGGTGGTCAGTGTAGAAGTGACCTCTTACATTGGTGGTCAATATAGAAGTGACCCCTTACATTGGTGGTTGGTGTAGAAGTGACCTGTCACATTGGTGGTCAGTGTAGAAGTGACCTCTTACATTGGTGGTCAATATAGAAGTGACCCCTTACATTGGTGATTGGTGTAGGAGTGGACCCTTACATTGTAGGTCAATGTAGAAGCCACCCTTTAAATTGGTGGTTGGTGTAGAAGTGACCCATCACATTGGTGGTCAGTGTAGAAGTGACCTCTTACATTGGTGGTCAATATAGAAGTGACCCCTTACATTGGTGGTTGGTGTAGAAGTGACCCGTCACATTGGTGGTCAGTGTAGAAGTGACCTCTTACATTGGTGGTCAATATAGAAGTGACCCCTTACATTGGTGGTTGGTGTAGAAGTGACACCTTACATTGGTGGTTGGTATAGCCATGACCTCTTACATTAGTGGTCGGTGTAGAAATGACCTCTTACATTGGTGGTTGGTGTAGAAGTGACCTCCTATATTGGTGGTCATTGTAGAAGTGACCTCTTACATTGGTGGTTGGTGTAGAAGTGTCCTCTTATTGTACATTGGTGGTTGGTGTAGAAGTGACCTCTTATATTGGTGGTCAATGTAGAAGTGATCTCTTACAATAGTGGTCGGTGTAGAAGCGACCTCTTACATTAGTGGTCAGTGTAGAAGTGACCTCATACATTGGTGGTCAGTGTAGAAGTGACCTCATACATTGGTGGTCAGTGTAGAAGTGACCTCTTACATTGGTGGTCAGTGTAGAAGTGACCTCTTACATTGGTGGTCAGTGTAGAAGTGACTTCATACATTGGTGGTCAGTGTAGAAGTGACCTCATACATTGGTGGTCAGTGTAGAGGTGACCTCTTATATTGGTGGTCAGTGTAGAAGTGACCCTTTACTTTGGTGGTCAGTGTAGACATGACCCCTTACATTGGTGGTCGGTGTAGGTGGGATATCAATTTGCCATTGCTTATTGATCAGGGAACCCCTAGCACCCCCCCCCCCCCGGGGAACCCTAGTATAGGAAGGTCATTAGTGATGAATTAAGGAAATTAATTCATATTCTCCAGGGTGGGGGGGGGATCTGTAATCAAAGTTCATCTGCAGTAAAACATAAGAGGGGATCAGAGGGCAATAGACGAGGGCAGGCTCAGTGTACACCTTACATTAGTGGTCGTGTAGAAGTGACCCCTTACATTGGGGGTTGGTGTAGAAGTGACACCTTACATTGGTGGTTGGTATAGCCATGATCTCTTACAATAGTGATCGGAGTAGAAGTGACCTCTTATATTGGTGGTCGGTGTAGAAGTGACCTCTTACTTTGGTGTTCGGTGTAGAAGTGACCTCTTATATTGGTGGTCGGTGTAGAAGTGACCTCTTATATTGGTGGTCGGTGTAGAAGTGACCTCTTATATTGGTGGTCGGTGTAGAAGTGACCTCTTATATTGGTGGTCGGTGTAGAAGTGACCTCTTACTGTACATTGGTGGTTGGTGTAGAAGTGACCTCTTATATTGGTGGTCGGTGTAGAAGTGACCTCTTATATTGGTGGTCGGTGTAGAAGTGACCTCTTATATTGGTGGTCGGTGTAGAAGTGACCTCTTATATTGGTGGTCGGTGTAGAAGTGACCTCTTACTGTACATTGGTGGTTGGTGTAGAAGTGACCTCTTATATTGGTGGTCAGTGTTGGAGTGACCCTTACTTTGGTGGTCAGTGTAAACGTGACCCCTTACATTGGTGGTCGGTGTAGGTGGGGAATCAATTTTCCATTGCTTATTGATCAGGGAACCCCTAGCATCCCCTCGGGGAACCCTAGTAAAGGAAGGTCATTAATGATGAATTAAAGAGATGAATTCATATTCTCGGGGGGGGGGGGGGGGGTCTGTAATCAAAGTTCATCTGCAGTAAAACATAAGAGGGGATCAGAGGGCAATAGACGAGGGCAGGCTCAGTGTACAGAGAGAGATAAACATACATTGTGTGCACACTGGAGGCTCTTTCCACATTGGAGGAGTTCCGGCCCGGAACCTTCACACACATTGTACATGACGAGGCCGACAATGACTTCTCAAAGTATTTGGAGCAGCTGGTAGATGATATTTATTTGTTTAGAAAGGAGTTCTCTATTCATGTATTGTTATTGGTTGTTTTAGCATTGCCATCATTTGGGATGTCTGTCAAAGTTACTGCTTCCTAAAAACGTACTAGCTGCCAGAAAAACACTCTGGACCCTTCTATCTGCCCATTGACTTGCCGTGTACTAATACATGCACATTAAAGTGACTCCAAATACTAATCCATACACATCGACTAATTAATGGCCCTGTAATGTATTTTTCATGAAATTGTTTCTTACTGTGTTTTTCTGCCTCCTTGTAACATCCTCTGTTAGCTCCCGCACCTCTCATTTTCCTCCTCGCTTCTGTTTGGATGGACTGATCAGTACATGTCAGTTGTATTTCAAGTACACTGCTCTGTGCACACTACAAATCCCATCGTCCATAGTCCATCTGGGGACCGAGCAAGAGAGGGGGGCTATGTTCCTACGTACAATGGGACCATGGAGAACAAACATAGCCACCCTCTAACAGGAAGTCAGATCACAGCATCCAAAAAAGGAATTTAGAGATTTGCAGGAGGCTGAGAGCAATAGAAGGGACTTTTGTGAGTTAAAATGTTACTAAACCCACAACAGTACAATCAGTCTGTAGATGCAGTAAAGCATGCTTGTTATATTCACTGTGGAACCTAAGGGGTTAATCCTCTGCATTGTGTAAAAAGGCTGTTTGATCCTGTCTTCTCTGATCCTCATATTCTTTTCTTGTCCCCAATCCATCTGCTGATAGTACAGAGCCTTGGGGACAAGCTGAACATGTTCAGTTTGGTGTGTATTGCCAGAGAGTTTTTTATTTTTCTCGGGAGAGTCCATGTGATCAGCACAGGGCCAATCAGGACTGTCCAGACAGAGGGTCAGGGGTCATGCAGCCTCATAAGACAATCAGGGGAGAATGAAAACTCCTCCTACAAACCTTAACCAGTGCTCTGCTGGACACTGATAGAAGTCACAAGACTGCTCTAACTGCTGATGAGAAAAGGTATTTAGCAGTTTATATTTACTAAAATAAATAGCATTTCCATGTTCTCTGTACTGTGGGAGACCAGATATAGTGAATGCAGGGTCCGGGGAGACCAGATATAGTAAATGCAGGGTCTGGGGAGATCAGATATAGTGAATGCAGGGTCCAGGGAAAGTGGATATAGTGAATGAACAGTCCGGAAAGACCAGATATAGTGAATGCAGGGTCTAGGGAAAGTGGATATAGTGAATGAACAGTCCGGGGAGACCAGATATAATGAATGCAGGGTCCAGGGAGAGTGGATATAGTGAATGAATGGTCAGGGGATACCGGATATAGTGAATGAAGGGTCCTGGGAGACCAGATATTGCGAGTGCAGGGTGCGGTGAGAGTGGATATAGTGAATGAAGGGTCTGGGGAGAGTGGATATAGTGAATGCAGGGTCCGGGAGACCAGATATAGTGAATGCAGGGTCCAGGGAGACCAGATATAGTGAATGCAGGGTCTGGGGAGACCAGATATAGTGGATGCAGGGTCCGGCGAGACCGGATATAGTGAATGCAGGGTCCGGGGAGACCGGATATAGTGAATGCAGGGTCCGGGGAGACCGGATATAGTGAATGCAGGGTCCGGGGAGACCGGATATAGTGAATGCAGGGTCCGGGGAGACCGGGTATAGTGAATGCAGGGTCCGGGGAGACCGGATATAGTGAATGCAGGGTCCGGGGAGACCGGATATAGTGAATGCAGGGTCCGGGGACACCGGATATAGTGAATGCAGGGTCCGGGGACACCGGATATAGTGAATGCAGGGTCCGGGGACACCGGATATAGTGAATGCAGGGTCCGGGGAGACCAGATATAGTGAATGCAGGGTCCGGGGAGACCAGATATAGTGAATGCAGGGTCCGGGGAGAGTGGATATAGTGAATGCAGGGTCCGGGGAGACCGGATATAGTGAATGCAGGGTCCAGGGAGACCGGATATAGTGAATGCAGGGTCCAGGGAGAGTGGATATAGTGAATGCAGGGTCCGGGGAGAGTGGATATAGTGAATGCAGGGTCCAGGGAGAGTGGATATAGTGAATGCAGGGCCCAGGGTTTAGTAACACTTAAAGAACGCATACTGAAATCAATTTTTTTTTAAACCAGAGTTTAATATCACTTTACAGTTGAACTCTAGGTCCAAAAACATGATATATATACATACATATATCTCTATATATATATATATAGATATATATATATATATTATAATGTAATACTCAATACACACAAAGGATATAAATGCACATTGTATGCACTAAATGCTTTTGCAAATCCGGCTATTACCTTATAAAACTAGCAGCGACATCCTCACTGTGCTGTACATAGCCTGTGCAGCGAGCAGAGCAGTGGGAGGGTATATATCATATATATTTGTATACTGTCATCTTGATTTATTTTTTTTTTTACTTGCTGTCTGGGGAAAAACAAATAAAAATAATTAAGGATCATTACTGGTGCAAGAACAGTTCCAAGATGAAAGAAACCTTTGTAACCCCCCGGAGCCATTAAAAGCTCATTGCACTTTAAAGAAAAACACACCAAATCCACCTTCATGTCACTTTCCCCTTGACTCCCATGCATTTGGCCAAAATGGCAAAATTTCTGTGAAATCTTCAGATTTATTCTAAACTTTCAGGGAAGTGAAAACTCTCAGTTCCTCTCCTTCCTATTCTAAGCATTGAGGATAATGTGCATGTCCTATGTGGAAGGATCCTCTGACTATGGATATATCAGACTTGGAGATCATTCACCCTGCTGATAGGAATGACTGCTGCTGTAAAGATGTTACAGGATAAGCCCCTTAGATTGGCCGTACACAAGATAACCTGGGAAAGGGTTTATCGAGGAATAATTATCTCCGTATTATCAGATGGATTGTAAGTGAATAACTAATTGTAATTTGCTTGTACTGTATAGAACGTCTATGCTTTGACCTCCTGCAGCATTGCTCAAGAAAGCTTTTCTATAGAGCGGGCAGGAGGAATGGAGTGATCAGGGGCGGACTGACAACTCATGGGCCCCCGGGCAATAGGGGATCATGGGGCCCCTGTGTCCTTGCCCAAACTCAAAAAAGCCTATGAAAAAGGTACCAGGGGCATCTCATGGGGCCCCCTACTGACCCCGGGCCCTCGGGCGGTGCCCGAGTTTCCAAATGGTCAGTCCGCCCCTGGGAGTGATGTAGCACCCCATGCGTGTGAAGTCAGCCTCCTCCTATTTGTTTCTCCAGATTCTACTGGACACAACAGCCGACACCATGCGACTTTGTACTGTAAGTAGCCTGAGTAGCTCAACACAAACCAGCGAAAGCGACATTTGACTTGGCCGGCTGTAACGTCCTTAGTGCCTGGTACGGGCCGCACCCCCCCAAAACCAACACACACACACCTACTAGCCTACTATGTACACCACTGTTGAATTCAGAGGGCATGCCATCATAAAAAGTGGGCATCTCTACATTACACTTTAAGTGGTTGTAAACCTCAGACCAGGGGCGGACTGAAAACTCATGGGGCTCCCGGGCAATAGGGGATCATGGGACCCCTGTGTCCTTGCCCAAACTCAAAAAAGCCTATGAAAAAGGTACCAGGGGCATGTCATGGGGCCCCCTACTGACCCCAGGCCCTTGGGCAGTGCCAAATGGTTTCCAAATGGTCAGTCCCCTGCCTCAGACATAAAATATGAACAGAGTATATCCCTTTATAGTGTATACTTATCTCTGTCCAGAGCACTAAGTGTCATTTCTTTCTGCTGCTACGCTCCTCTGCTATCAGCATGAGTCACTTCTGACACCAAAAGAAAAATGGTGGCAGGGAAGGGAGCTCCAGCACACAGCCTGTGATGGACAGTCTCAGCTCTGTTCCTGTGAGCTGTGTGAAGAGGGGTGTGTGTCTCTTCCCTTCAATCAGCTCTCAGAGCTCTACTCGCTACAGTGTTTAATTTCAGCTCTCCGCCCCTTGCTTTCTGAAAGCTCAGACAAGATTTATAAATTCTGAACAGATTTAGAGAAGAGGAGACTGCAGATAAACAGGTACAATTTATGTAGGAGGATTTGTTTCATTTATGTGTATCACCTGAGGCCAGTCACTTCACTGGGTATATGGAAGGGTTTACAACCACTTCAAAGCTCAAGATAAGGGATCATTTAGAAAAAAAAAAAAAAAAAGGATTTCTATCATTGCATATGCTTTTCTATTTACGGCAGGGTGACCAGATTTTCAAGATGGTATCCAGGGTCGCCATGCAAATTTTAACCACACCCACAAAATCACCCCCCCCCCCATTTTAATCAACATTTGAACAGCGATAACAATACCCATAAAGGTAAGCAGCCTGGCTTTGCAGTTAAAAAGACAAAACAGTGTGACAATGTGTGAGCATAGGTAGAATCAAGAATACAATTTCCTCCTTCCTTCTCACAACTGGGCCTGGCGCACTCTTCCGGGGTCACAGTCGGGTACAGTTTTTATCCAGGTATAGCCTCCTAAATGTGGGGACTGTCCCCAGAAACTGAGGACGTCTGGTCACCCTAATATACGGAATATAGAACGAGAACTAACACTTTATTTGATCCTACCTTAAAGAAGAACTTAGAAACCAGCAACAGTGTGGTCAGGAGTATGTAATGTACACAATGCTGCAGTCAGGAGTATGTAATGCACACAATGCTGCAGTCAGGAGTATGTAATGCACACAATGCTGCAGTCAGGAGTATGCAATGTACACAATGCTGCAGTCAGGAGTATGTAATGTACACAATGCTGCAGTCAGGACTATGTAATGTACACAATGCTGCAGTCAGGACTATGTAATGTACACAATGCTGCAGTCAGGAGTATGTAATGTACACAATGCTGCAGTCAAGAGTATGTAATGCACACAATGCTGCAGTCAGGGGTATGTAATGTACACAATGCTGCAGTCAGGAGTATGTAATGTACACAATGCTGCAGTCAGGAGTATGTAATGTACACAATGCTGCAGTCAGGAGCATGTAATGTACACAATGCTGTAGTCAGGAGTATGCAATGTACACAATGCTGTAGTCAGGAGTATGCAATGTACACAATGCTGCAGTCAGGGGTATGTAATGAACACTATGCTGTAGTCAGAGGTATGTAATGTACACAATGCTGCAGTCAGGGGTATGTAATGCACACAATGCTGTAGTCAGGGGTATGTAATGTACACAATGCTGCAGTCAGGAGCATGTAATGTACACAATGCTGCAGTCAGGGGTATGTAATGTACACAATGCTGCAGTCAGGGGTATGTAATGTACACAATGCTGCAGTCAGGAGTATGTAATGCACACAATACTGCAGTCAGGGGTATGTAATGTACACAATGCTGCAGTCAAGGGCATGTAATGTACACAATGCTGCAGTCAGGAGCATGTAATGTACCCAATGCTGCAGTCAGGAGCATGTAATGTACACAATGCTGCAGTCAGGAGCATGTAATGTACACAATGCTGTAGTCAGGAGTATGCAATGTACACAATGCTGCAGTCAGGGGTATGTAATGAACACTATGCTGTAGTCAGAGGTATGTAATGTACACAATGCTGCAGTCAGGGGTATGTAATGCACACAATGCTGTAGTCAGGGGTATGTAATGTACACAATGCTGCAGTCAGGAGCATGTAATGTACACAATGCTGCAGTCAGGAGTATGTAATGTACACAATGCTGCAGTCAGGAGTATGTAATGTACACAATGCTGCAGTCAGGAGTATGTAATGTACACAATGCTGCAGTCAGGAGCATGTAATGTACACAGTGCTGCAGCAGGAGTATGTAATGTACACAATGCTGCAGTCAGGAGTATGTAACATACAACACAGCTTATAGAATGCAATGATCAGGTGAATAAAGTACAGCACAATATACAGAGTGCAAAGGTCAGAGGACTATAACATAGTTCTGCTTGCTGGTGAGGTGAGAGAAAACAAAAAAGTCCCAGTGATGATGGTTAGAAGAAACCAAAATGCCCCAGCATCAGTGGTCATTGGCAGGAGAAAATGCCCCAGTATCGATAGTCGTTGGCAGGAGAATACGCCCAAAAGTTGATGGTCATCGGCAGGAGAATATTCCCTACTGTAGATGGTCATTGGCATTGGAAAATGCCGCAGTGTCCATTGGCAGGAGAAAATGCCCCCGTGTCGATGGTCATTGGCAAGAGAAAATGTCCCAGTGTCCATTGGCAGGAGAAAATGCCTCAGTGTTGATGGCTATTGGCAGGAGAAAATGCACCAGTATTGATGGTCATTGGCAGAAGAAAATGCCCCAGCGTAGATGGTCATTGGCATTGGAAAATGCCCCGGTGTCCATTAGCAGAAGAAAATGCCCCAGTGTAGATGGTCATTGGCAGGAGAAAATGCCCCAGTGTTGATGGTCATTGGCAGGAGAAAATGCCCCAGTATTGATGATCATTGGCAGGAGAAAATACCCCAGTATTGATGATCATTGGCAGGAGAAAATACCCCAGTATCTATAGTCATTGGTAGGAGAAAATGCTCCAGTGTCAATGGTCATTGGCAGGAGAAATTGTCCCAATGTCCATGGTCATTGGCAGGGGTATATGCCCCAGTATTGACGGTTATTGGCAGGAGAACATCCCCAGTGTCCATTGGCAGTAGAAAATGCCCCAGTATTGATGGTCATTGGCAGGGGAAATGCCCCAGTGTCCATTGGCAGTAGAAAATGCCCCAGTGTTGATGGTCATTTGCAGGAGAAATGCCCCAGTGTCATGTTAAAAGGAAAAACCATGGAAGGCAAACTAAACTGACGACACGCGTATAGATTTTCGTTCGGGAATTTTTAGTTTCAAGAATATTTGTTTGATTTTTCAGCCAGTGTGTGTGGTGATCGTTCAGAAATTATATTCATTTTAAACTCGAATGTTAAAAGCAAAATACAATTTTCGAAACGACATTCGTCTATTCACCGAATGTTCAAAGTATTTTCGTATGACTTTTTGTACGAATATTCTCATCCGAAAATCTACATGTGTATGGCCAGTTTTGGGTTAAGGTTGATTATGGTGAATGGAGACCTCCAGCCATAGTTTCCAGTCTAGTTTTGGATAGAACCTCTGCCAGGTTTGTATGGCGGTCTGTGTGCCCATTGGTAAGGTGGTCACCTCACTATTTGTCCTGGTGATCATCATCAGGAGAGGAAATGAGGGATCCCAACATTTTATGGCTGCCACTGCATAGTCATCATACCATGGGGACTATCCCCCCTTCAGTCTAATATGAATGCTGCTGCTAGACTCATACACCTTACCAACCGATCAGCGACTGCTGCCCCTCTCTGCCAATCCCTTCACTGGCTTCCACTAACCCAACGTATAAAATTCAAAATACTAACCACAGCTTACAAAGCCATCCACAACACTGCCCCTAGCTACATCGCCAACCTCATCCACAGATACCGCCCAAATCGCCCACTCCGCTCCTCCCATGATTTCCTCCTCTCTAGCTCCCTCATCACCTCCTCCCACGCTCGCCTCCAGGACTTCTCCAGAGCCTCTCCCATCCTCTGGAACTCCCTACCACAGCATGTCCG
This sequence comes from Staurois parvus, assembly GCF_062004578.1. Taxonomy (NCBI): domain Eukaryota; kingdom Metazoa; phylum Chordata; class Amphibia; order Anura; family Ranidae; genus Staurois; species Staurois parvus. The sequence continues at coordinate 2,506,307 of NW_028318111.1, read as the reverse complement.
GTCAGCCCCCACTCTGTCTGCTTTTAGGTGATCTTTGAAAACCCACTTCCTACCCCACCTCCACCTAAGAACTGTACTTGAATCACCTCCACCAGATCATCCCCCGCAGTTATCACCTTTTGTATCATCTCCCCCTTCCTTTAGATTGTAAGCTCCATGAGCCGGGCCCTCCTATTCCTTCTGTACTGAATGTATTGTAATTGTACTGTCTCCCTTATATTGTACAGCGCTGAGGAAACTGTTGGCGCTATATAAATCCTGTATAATAATAGGGACACATGTTCCAGTGACAACTGACAGAAGTAGAATTCTCCTTTATTTTGCGGAGATCCACTTACCTCCTTCTTATGTCCTTGAGGACAGGTAGTGTAGGGGAATCTCCCTGATGGGTTACATAACAAAAAAAAAATGAACGTTTTCTGGCTGCATCAAAAAATGGTTCTTCATTTGGCAGGGCAGGAAACCTCATCTTTTTTTTCTGCAGTTCAATAACACTTAGGGCTCATGTACACGGGGCGTTTGGAAAACTGACTGCTGGAAAACGTAGGTTAAAAAATGGCAGTTGAGTCGCGTTTGCATACCGCGTTTAGCTGCGTTTATGTGCGCTTTTAAAAGATAACCTCGGGAGACCCTCCCAAATGCCCAGAATGCACTGAAAAACAGTCAATAATGAACTATTTCAGACATTTTGAGAGAAATAGAGAGAGCAGAAGCAGAGAGAGCAGTATGTGTTGAGATGACCTGTCTTTTCTGGTTGTATTCACTATGGATCCCATCATGAGCATAATGCGGTGCGCTCTACCATTATTTCCTTCACGCCAAACCTGGAACTGACTGCGCTGGTGTACCGGGTCCATTTGAATACATGAAAAATGCTTTGCATGCATGTTTGATGAAGAAAAAAGGCTCTGGACAGCATCTGGAAAAAAACGCGTCTGAATGCAAGCGCTTGTAAATGCGGTTAACCGCATTTACAAGCATTTACAAGCATTTGGCGTTTGAAACGCCGGTAAAATCTACTCCTGAGCGCAATTTTGGTGCGTTTCAAAAAATGACTGTAAACTCAACTGCCTGTAAACGACTGTGTGTACATGGACACAAAGGAAAACATTAGGGAGAGTTCAGGGGCTGCTGAAAAAAACCGCTCAACAGCTCCTGAACGTCAGTTTAGCAGCTGCAGTGTACATGAGCCCTTACAGGTCTTGTGCCTCCCCCAGGCTGTGATTGGACAGTGAAAGGAGAAGCAGCAGACTGATGAGCTCATCTCACTGTCACTCTGCTCTCTCCTCCTATCAGCATGTACCTTTTGTTAGCTTTGTTAAAACTGATAGGCTTCTTGTGCTGCTTTTCCCTCCCCCAGTCTAAGTTCTGTTGTACCGTACAGTCAAACTTAGTTGCATTCAAGGAGCTCCAAGGAGCAGGGCCCTCGAACCCCTTGTGTATTGTATTGTTACTGTACTGTCTCCTGTATTGTCTCCCATTATAATGCACAGCGCTGGGCAAACCGTTGGCGCTATATAAATCCTGTATAATAATAATAATACAGAGCTAATGTATTTCTTTAATATCTGCTCGGGATCTAACACAAGCAAAGACAAGGGTGATAAAGTTCTGTTTGAGCCGAAGGGCCATGAACTGGCAATGGTTAAGTGACGACATGAAAACTCTCAGGTGTGGGCAAGCTTTCTTCCAATTTCCAGGTTATAGATTTAACTATATGGCTTCTTATCTGCAGTGCCACATCTATGACCGTTCCTCTGGAATGTCGGTTCTTCGTTAGGGCAGGAGGAAATACTTTTCATAAAGGGATCTCACCCAGGCTAGGAGGTTCTAAAGACATGCCCTCTGGTGGGATCACTCTGGAGGAGGAGGGGGGGGGGGTTGTCCTTGTAGTCTGTCCAAAGGTCCACCAAAAAGCCAGCAAGACACAACCATTGTGCAGCAGCAGTATACACAGCAAAGCAAACGTGGCCACCCTATCTACAAATATAACTAAAATCTATACGCAGTAATAATGTTTGACAGATCAAGACTCACCAGTGGCATCCTGAGGCAGGTGCTGGGTGTGTGCGCCGCACCGGGTGACACCTACCGCACGGACCAGGGGCGGACTGACAACTCATGGGGCCCCCGGGCAATAGGGGATCAGGGGGCCCCTGTGTCCTTGCCCAAACTCAAAAAAGCCTATGAAAAAGGTACCAGGGGCATCTCATGGGCCCCCCTGCTGACCCCGGGGCCCTCGGGCAGTGCCCGAGTTTCCAAATGGTCAGTCCGCCCCTGCACCGGACCCGTCCACCAAAAGGTAAGTTGTAAAGCAAGCCGACGATCCCCGCAGGATTGATCCGATCTGCGGATTGAGCATAATGTATCTTATGGGTGAGTCTCAGGGGCATCCCTAGGGTTGGTGTCTCCCGGTGCAATAACACTTGGTGACACCCCCTCTGACGATCCCCGCAAGATGAATGGGATCTGCGGATTGAGCATAATGGATCGGAGTCTGATCCATTATGCTCCCCAATCCGCAGATCCCATCCATCCTGCAAGGATCGTCGGCTCGCTTTACAACTTACATTTTCGTGAAGCAGATCCGATGTCACCCTGTATAGGTTGCATGCCAACGATCCTCGCAGGATGGATGGGATCTGCGGATTGGGGAGGATAATGGATTGGACTCCGATCCATTATGCTCAATCCTCAGATCCCATCCACCCTGCGGGGAATGTGTGAGGGGGTGTCACCAAGTGTTATCGCACCGGGTGACACCAAGCCTGGGGACGCCCCTGAGATTCACCCGTAAGATCCATTATGCTCAATCCTCCGCTCCGATCCATCCTGCGGGGAACGTTGGAGGGGGTGTCACCAAGTGTTATCGCACCGGGTGACACCAAGCCTGGGGACGCTCCTGAGACTCACCCATAAGATCCATTATGCTCAATCCTCCGCTCCGATCCATCCTGCGGGGAACGTTGGAGGGGGTGTCACCAAGTGTTATCGCACCGGGTGACACCAACTCTAGGGACGCCCCTGAGACTCACCTATAAGATCCATTATGCTCAATCCTCAGCTTCGATCCATCCTGCGGGGAATGTTGGAGGGGATGTCACCAAGTGTTATCACACCGGGTGACACCAAGCCTGGGGACGCCCCTGAGACTCACCCATGAGATCCATTATGCTCAATCCTCAGCTCCGATCCATCCTGCGGGGAACGTTGGAGGGGGTGTCACCAAGTGTTATCGCACCGGGTGACGCCAAGCCTGGGGACGCCCCTGAGACTCACCCATAAGATTATTACCATTGAAGCCCAGTTGGACTTCCGGTTTAACCTCTTGTCGCCCACATAACGGCCATGTGCACATAGGCATCCATGAATGGTCAAGGTTTCTGTACTGAGAGAGCAATCACCACGCTGTCATAGACAGCTCCTGGTCTTTAGTCATGATCAGGAGCCGGTGGGATGGGCTCCTGATCAAGAGACCATCATGCAGCCAATCACAGTGGTCATGAGATTGGGAAGTCAGTCCTGCCCCCCCTGCATGTAAAGACCCACTTAGCCCCGGTTCACATCACTGCAACTTCAGGTGCGACATGAGAATTACAAATCATACCTGATGTGGCATCTAATGTATTTCTATGGCACTGTCTTACCCCAGATTCACACCTAAGCGTTTTCCGCAGCGTTTTGCAGAAACGCAGCACAGTCCATTTAACATGATTTCCTATGGGACACGTTCACATCTGCGCGTTTTCACCTGTTGCGTTTTTTTGGAATGGGTCAGGGACTTTTTTGAACGCAAAAAATTGCGTTTTTCGTTCTATAGATATGGAAACACAGCAGAAAAGTGTGTAGTGCAATCTTTATGTGTTTTGTGTTTTAAATCTGCCGCACAACAAGAACATAAATGCAAAACACGTCAAACGTGTCAAAAACGAATGCAAAATGCACTGCAGAAACGGATCAAATGCAAACTGCATAGGTGTGATCCTAGCCGTAATCAGTGCGATTTGACATAATGCAATGTCAAAAATAGGTCCTGCATGCGGTAGTCCCAGGCCACGGCACAGTGCTCCTTCAGGGCTGTCAAAAGGAGTGAATATCTCCTACATGGTGCACATTGAGGAGACATTCATTGTACCAATGGGTAAGCTTTATTATAAGTTATCACCGACCTGATATCCAAATACCACCCAACATGTACTCTCCACTCCTCAAAAGACCTCCTGCTCTCTAGCTCCCTGGTCTCCTCCTCCCATGCCAGGCTCTAGGACTTCTCCAGGGCTTCCCCCATCCTCTGGAACTCACTACCCCAATCCATCAGACTGTCACCCTCCTCACCTTTAGGCGCACCCTGAAAACCCATCTCTTCAGGGAAGCCTACCCCGCCCTAACCTAACTGCCGATCTCCTCCACTCCTCCTACCACTCCATCCCCCACAGCCACTTCCTCCTGTACCACTATCCCCTCCCTCCTAGATTGTAAGCTCCAAGGAGCAGGGCCCTCGAACCCCTTGTGTATTGTATTGTTACTGTACTGTCTCATGTATTGTCTCCCATTGTAATGTACAGCGCTGAGCAAACTGTTGGCGCTATATAAATACTGTATAATAATAAGTTTACATGTAGGTAAAAATACAAATCCGAAGTTTACTACCAATTTAAGAATATGTAAACCCAACATTCCATATTCCTGATCTGTGCCTGCTGTACCGTGTACTTGTATGGAAAAGTCTCCTGTATTGCTTCCTTTGTGTGTTCCTGCCAGTCCCTCTGCTTTCTTATTAAAAACTGACCACACAAGGCATGAGAGCACAGCGTGGTCAGTGTTCTGGCTGTGCTGGGAGCTCAGCCTGCTCTCCTCCAATGATCAGGCTTGTGCTGACACCCCCCCTTGCAAAACATTCACTGGGAAGACCAGTGCACCACTGTTTCTTCTCCCTGAGCTTCTTAGGCAGCTGAGAACAGAGGGTATGGTATCACTTATAAAAAGGGAGGGGAAAAGGTATTTAGAATGTTCTTTTTATATCTATACACAAATGTTTTGCCTCTCATTTCTTTTTTAAACTGAACGGTGTGCAGGGAGAGAGGATGGACGCCGCTCATACCCATCCCAAGGAGTCCTGTGAAGACATTGTGATGTGGATGGCCTCAACCGTCACTCTGGTCATGACCACTGACGCGTTTCACCTCGCCCATGGGGGGGGCTCAGTCACTTATAAAAAGGGGGGGAAGGTATTTAGAATGTTTTTTTGATATCTATACAAAAATGTTTTGCCTCTCATTTCTATTTTAAACTGAACGGTGTGCAGGGAGAGAGGATGGACGCCGCTCATACCCGTCCCAAGGAGTCCTGTGAAGACACTGTGATGTGGATGTCCTCAGCCGTCACTCTGTCCATGCCTGCTGATGTGTCTCGCCCGGCCCCTGTGATTGAGCCCCCCTATGGCCGAGGTGAAACGCGTCAGTGGTCGTGACCGGAGTGATGGCTGAGGCCATCCACCTCACAGTGTCTTCATAGGACTCCTTGGGACGGGTATGAGCGATGTCCATCCTTTCTCCCTGCACATCATTCAGTTCAATATAGAATGAGAGGCAAAACATTTGTGTATAGATATAAAAAAACATTCTAAATAACTTTTCCCCTCCCTCAGCTGCCTAAGAAGCTCAGGGAGAAGAAACAGTGGCACATTGGTCTTCCCAGTGAATGTTTGTTTTTGCAAGGTGGGGGGGGGTGGTGTCAGCACAAGCCTGATCGTTGGAGGAGAGCAGGCTGAGCACCCAGCACAGCCAGAACACTGACCACGCTGTGCTCTCATGTCTAGTGTGGTCAGTTTTTAATAGGAAAGCAGAGGGACTAGCAGGTACACACAAAGGAAGCAATACAGGAGACTTTTTCATACAAGTACATGGTACAGCAGGCACAGATCAGGAATGTGGAATGTTGGGTTTACATCAGGGGCGGACTGACCATTCGAGCACTCAGGTACTGCCCGAGGGCCCAGGGTCAGTAGGGGGCCCCATGAAATGCCCCTGGTACCTTTTATAGGCTTTTTTGGGTGTGCTTTGAGTGTGAGCAAGGACACAGGGGCCCCATGATCCCCTATTGCCCGGGGGCCCTATGAGTTGTCAGTCTGCCCCTGGTTTACATATTCTTTAAATTGGTAGTAAACTTCGGATTTGTATTTTTACCTACAGGTAAACTTATAATAAAGCTTGCCCATCGGTACAATCAGGGGCAGACTGACAACTCATGGGGCCCCTGGGCAATAGGGGATCATGGGGCCCCTGTGTCCTTGCCCAAACTCAAAAAAGCCTATGAAAAAGGTACCAGGGGCATCTCATGGTGGCCCCTAATGACCCCGGGCCCTCGGGCAGTGCCCGAGTATCCAAATGGTCAGGCGGCCCCTGGGTACAATGGATATCTCAACGTGCTCCATTTACGAGATATTCACTCCTTTTGACAGCCCTGAAGGAGCACCATGCCGTGGCCTGGGACTCCCCCTTTTTTATTCAGAGCAGGCTGGGCTCCCAGCACAGCCAGAACACAGTTCTTAAACTGAATGGGTTGTTCTACAAGGTGAAGGTTTACATATACTTTAAAACACAAAAGTTTAAACAAACCTCGACTGTGGTATAGACAGCTTCAGTGTTTCTTTTTTTTACTGTTTTTATCCTGAAGTGCATTCTTAGTGTATCGCAGCCAGAGCAGACGTTCTTAGCGGAGGCCTCCTTTAAATCGGCCTCTGGGAAGGAAACGCAGGGAGTATATTGGGACACGGCCCCTGCAGATTTGCACAGTAACGCTGGATGTCTGTGCAGACGACCTGACAAAAGAAAAGTTGCTGGGCTTGGAATTCCCCTAATTAGATGAGAGCCGGAAGGATCGCTCCCATTGGAAGGGACGTGATACATTTTTTTAGTGTTGTGTTGCTGCAGAAAAATCCAGGGAGCGGCCCCACTCCGCATGTCCCTCTTCCTAGTAGTGAGGTGTGTATATTTTGGAGGGGGCTCAGGAGCTGTTATGCCCAGAGAGGTATGTGAAATATTTATTTGACACTTAGCAAAATGCAAAGGAACGGCCAGGCGTCTTTCATAGTCCGCGCACTCACCGAGATACGAAGGTTCCTTTATAATTGCGCTCGGGTCAAAATTATAGCGTCCGAGTGCTCCGAAGACCAATAAAAAGTTCACGGAATCATGTAAACTGATGTTAATATGCAAAGTACTTGACATGTAATAATCACAAAGCAAACATGCACAGTAAGCGGGGCCCAGCGCCCGTACGGAGATCGCTGTGTACATCCAGGGATGTTTGAGCTTGTCTGCACTGTACTTAAGCACAAGCCATGTAAATAAAAAAAAAATATGGGTTAGGAGCTGCACTTTCTGTACTCTCCTGTGAGTGACACGGGGGTAAAGCCCAACTCCAGGCTAGATTTAAATATTTTTTCTTTTTTTTTGAAGTCTGTTGCAAAAAAAAAAAAACACCCAAAAAACAGAACTCAGAGCCGTCCCTCGCAGTACCTCTTTTTTTCCACAAGATGCCCTCAGTCTCCGTGGCTGAATGACGCCCAGTGGAGGATTGAGCACATACTGTGAGTACAGGGCACCAGGGTTGTATGGATGCCAAGCATTTGTATGAAGATCGGTACTCATGCAAATGCTCAGATACCTAAAACCAATATCGGAAGTGACAACAGCTGACAGCTCCAGGCTCTGTACAATGAAGGCTAGGCTGGTCTATAGACGGCTATGTGGTGTGGTGATGGTGCTATCGATGAGTGCCCGGAAAGCAAAGGAGCCCCAGCTTATAATGCACTGGCTATGTGTCTGTATGAGCATTTGCTTACTACTTGTCTGTGGGCATCTGCTATCTGGGTGTATGGTGTGTATGGGCATCTGCTATGTGGGTGTACGGTGTGTATGGGCATCTGCTATGTGGGTGTACGGTGTGTTCGGGCATCTACTATCTGGGTGTACGGTGTGTATGGGCATCTGCTATGTGGGTGTAGAGTGTGTATGGGCATCTGCTATCTGGGTGTACGGTGTGTATGGGCATCTGCTATCTGGGTGTATGGTGTGTATGGGCATCTGCTATCTGGGTGTACGGTGTGTATGGGCATCTGCTATCTGGGTGTACGGTGTGTTCCGGCATCTGCTATCTGGGTGTACGGTGTGTATGGGCATCTGCTATCTGGGTGTACGGTGTGTATGGGCATCTGCTATCTGGGCGTACGGTGTGTATGGGCATCTGCTGCACAGAGAAGGTTTTTTACTTTGAGCAGAAATTAGGATCTCCCATTGATAACAACATTGTAACAGTGACATTAACAACCTTATCTGATGCTGTGACATAACAAAAACTGCATATTATAAAAGCAGGAAACCTATAAAGTGAGCCGGCAAAATGGGAACTAGCCAACATTTTTCACTCTATACATAACACACACATATATATCACATGTGCAAATCGAGGCACAACTAAACAGAAATGGGAGGCAAACATTATAAACTACACTATTATACTGCGCCTTGAAAAAGTCTTCACCCCCCTTGAAATGTCCCCCGTGTTGTCATGTTACAATGTATTTTATTGGGATTGGATGTGATAGACCAGTGGTGGGCAACCTTTTTTTTCAACTGAGCCAAATCTCGCCAAAACCACGATTGAAATTTATTTTGAGAGCCACATTTTTAAAACTGAAAATACATCCCCCATATAGTAATTCATCCCCCATAGTAATTCATCCCCCATATAGTAATTCATCCCCCATAGTAATTCATCCCCCATATAGTAATTCATCCCCCATAGTAATTCATCCCCCATATAGTAATTCACCCCCCATAGTAATTCATCCCCCATAGTAATTCATCCCCCATATAGTAATTCATCCCCCATAGTAATTCATCCCCCATATAGTAATTCATCCCCCCTATAGTAACTCATCCCCCCTATAGTAACTCATCCCCCCTATAGTAACTCATCCCCCCTATAGTAACTCATCCCCCCTATAGTAATTCATCCCCCATAGTAATTCATCCCCCATATAGTAATTCATCCCCCATAGTAATTCATCCCCCATATAGTAATTCATCCCCCATATAGTAATTCATTCCCCATATTGTGTCAATTCACTTACCTGTGCTCTGCGCGTTCCTCTCGCCGTGTTCCCGTGCCGTTCCGGTCTTCAGGGCGGACTATGAGAGGAGAGGAGTTCGTCACGCTGCCCCGCCTACATCCTGACAGCCAATGTTTGCCACGCTCCGCGGGCCGGATTAAAAGGTCCGCCGGGCCGTAGTTTGCCCATTGCTGGGCTAGCTGCAGAGTCCTGACTTTTGGGGCGGCCGCCCGAGAGGAGGGAGGGGAGCGGGCGCCCGGCACACAGAAGAGCCGCATTAAAGTGTGCAAAGAGCCGCATGTGGCTCGCGAGCCGCGGCTTGCCGACCACTGTGATAGACCAACACAAAGTGGCACATAATTGTGAAGTGGAAGGAAAATGAGAAATGGTTTTCAAGTTTTTTACAAATAAATCTGTGAAAAGTGTGGCGGCATTTGTATTCAGCCCCCCGGAGTCAATACTTTGTAGGACCCCCTTTCTCTGCAATTCCAGCTGCAAGTCTTTTTGGGGACGTCTCTCCCAGCTTTGCACATCTAGAGAGGGACATTTCTGCCCATTCTTCTTTGCAGAATCGCTCAAGCTGTCAGATTGGATGGAGAGCATCTGGGAATAGCAATTTTCAAGTCTTGCCACAGATTTTCCATTGGATTTAGGTCTGGACTGTGACTGGGCCATTCTAACACATGAATACGCTTTGATCTAAACCATTCCATTGCAGCTCTGGCTGGATGTTTCTGGTCGTTGTCCTGCTGAAAGGTGAACCTTCCCCCCCGGTCTCAAGTCTTTTGCAGACTCTAACAGGTTTTCTTCTAAGATTGCCCTGTATTTGGCTCCATCCATCTTCCCATCAACTCTGACCAGCTTCTCTGTCCCTGCTGAAGAAAAGCATCCCCACAACATGATGCTGCCACCACCATGTTTCACGGTGGGGATGGTGTGTTCAGGGGGGTGATGTGCAGTGTTAGTTTTCTGCCACACATAGCGTTTTGCTTTTAGGCCAAAAAGTTCAATGTTGGTCTCATCTGACAAGAGCCCCTTCTTCCACATGTTTGCTGTGCCCCCCACATGGCTTCTGCAAACAGGACTTCTTATGGCTTTCTTTCATCAATGGCTTTCTTCTTGCTACTCTTCCATAAAGGCCAGATTTGTGGAGTGACGACTATTAGCTGTCCTGTGGACAGATTCTCCCACCTGAGCTGTGGATCTCTGCAGCTCCTCCAGAGTTCTCATGGACCTCTTGGCTGCTTCTCTGATGAATGCTCTCCTTGCCCGGCCTGTCAGTTTAGGTGGACGGCCATGTCTTGGTAGGTTTGCATTTGTGCCATACTCTTTCCATTTCTGGATGATGGATTGAACAGTGCTCCGTGAGATGTTCAAAGCTTGGGATTTTTTTTTATAACCTAACCCTGCTTTAAACTTCTCCACAACTTTATCCCTGACCTGTCTGGTGTGTTCCTTGGTCCTTCATGATGCTGATTGTTCACTAATGTTCTCTAACAAACCTCTGAGAGCTTCACAGAATAGCTGTATTTATACCGAGATTGCATGACACACAGGTGGACTCTGTTTACTAATTAGGTGGCTTCTGAAGGCAATTAGTTCCACTAGATTTTAGTTAGGGGTATCAGAGCAAAGGAGGTCAAATACAAATGCAGGCCACACTTTTCAGATATTTATTTGTAAAAAATGTTGAAAACCATTTATCATTTTCCTTCCACTTCACAATTATGTGCCACTTTGTGTCGGTCGATCACATAAAATCCCAATAAAATACATTTACGTTTTTGGTTGTAAAATGACAAAATGTAGAAAATTTCAAGGGGTATGAATACTTTTTCAAGGCACTGTATATACTAAACTTTATAAATATAAGCAAATGTATGGAAGTCATATAAAAAGAGCCAGTGGGACATGCCACCATCCATGTTTACATTACCAAACAGGAGCTATTTTTGATTTTCAATCACCTCTTTAAAAAAGCCATTGAGGAAAAGTACATATCCATACGCTGATGACGCCAGTGTTCAGTAAGGCCCCGTTTACACTTGCTTCAAGATGTGACATTGGACATGCTTTTTCAAAGCACATTGAATGCCAAAGTACTTGTCACTAAATAAAATGGTCCTGTTCACACTGTTGTGTTTGCTTTGCTCCAAAAATGATACCTCATGTTGCTTTCTTGGTGCTTCAGATCAAAGCATCTCCAAACCCTCCATTGAAGTCTATGACAAAGTTTGCTAACAGCTCCTGCAGCTTTTGAGAGGCTTTTATTCGGCGTTAGCTTTGCTTTGTTTTGGAAGTATAGGTATGGTATATCCCAGGATGCACTGGTAAACCAACAAGTCAACTGGAAAGTCACTTTCGGTTCATGTGTATATATTCTGGAAGTGTTTAGTGCAGATGTCACTAATGGTGTGCAGTGTGGAGCAGCAGGAAGGTGACTGAGGTCTGGACTGGAGCAGAGCAACTAGCCGACTGCACACATGGTATGCAACATGGGAATGCTATAGCAGAAGGTGAGAAGGGACCGATGAGAGAGGACTGAGTGGAGGACTGGAGCAGAAGGAACTAGCAGATGTCACACGTATTAACCCCTTGGCGCCGGTGCCTCCTGGCCCTTTAAGGGTTCCAAAAGCCGGGAGGTGGGGTGGGGTTTTAGGGTCATGTGACCACCATGATTCACTGTCACGGCGGTCATATGATCGGGAAAGGTCCTGATCGAAAGATGAGATCGGGACCTTTCTGATGAGCACCGAATGTGTGTGCTGGGAGCGTGCAGGGCGTGCACTCTCAGCACATATGTCTTTTTTTAATAGAACGGAAATGTGCGGCCACTTGGCATCTAGGCCCAGACGCCGAGAGGCCGCACATTTGCATTTGGCCGGCGCCAAGAGGTGAAGCAGCATGGGAGCAATGTAGCTGGAGGTGAGTGGGGACTGGAGAGAGGAGGATCAACAAACCAGAGGATAAGCAGAACTGGTCGTTAATACTGAGTGGGGGATCTGCAGAGCTGGGGGTTACTACTGAGCAGGGGATTGGCAGAGCTGGGGGTTCCTACTGAGCAGGAAATCAGCAGAGCTGAGATTTACTACTGAGCGGGGGATCAGCAGATTTGGGGGTTCCTACTGAGCGGGGATCAGCTGAGCTGGTGGTTCCTACTGAGCGAGGGATCAGCAAAGCTGGTGGTTACTACTGAGCAGGGGATCAGCAGAGCTGGGGGTTACTACTGAGTGGGGGATCAGCAGAGCTAAGGGTTACTGCTGAGTGGGGGAACAGCAGAGCTGGGGGTTACTACTGAGTGGGGGAACAGCAGAGCTGGGGGTTACTACTGAGCAGGGGATCAGCAGATCTGGGGGTTACTACTGAGTGGGGGATCAGCAGAGCTAAGGGTTACTACTGAGTGGGGGAACAGCAGAGCTGGGGGTTACTACTGAGCAGGGGATCGGCAGAGCTGGGGGTTCCTACTGAGCAGGAAATCAGCAGAGCTGAGATTTACTACTGAGTGGGGGATCAGCAGATTTGGGGGTTCCTCCTGAGCGGGGGATCAGCTGAGCTGGTGGTTCCTACTGAGCGAGAGATCAGCAAAGATGGTGGTTACTACTGAGCAGGGGATCAGCAGAGCTGGGGGTTACTACTGAGTGGGGGATCAGCAGAGCTAAGGGTTACTACTGAGTGGGGGAACAGCAGAGCTGGGGGTTACTACTGAGCAGGGGATCTGCTGAGTGGGGGTACTACTGAGCTTCATTAAAGCTTCAAAAAAGCATCAAAGCAGTATCACCGAAGCATCAAAAAAGCTTGTTGAAGGGGTAAGTGTTTTAATGTTTGTTAAAGTCAAAGCAAGTGTAAACGAGTCCTAATTGTGCCAAATAACACAGAGATGCTTCCAGGATCCTCATTTGTTGATGTGCTTCACCCAACCAATGGGCTTAATCATGGTGAGAGAGCCTATCATCTCAATGACGAAGCCCATTGTCTGGGAGAAATGTGTCAGAAAATAAGGATCTCGGAAGGATCTCTGTATTGTTTGGTACAAAGTGCAGCTAAATACTTATTTGAGTTGAAGAAACCAAGAGTGGTGATGAGCTCCTTACTGGGCAGTGCTCAAGTGTTGTCTTTTACATGTTTTACCCAACATGTAAAAGAACAATCCCCCCTGTCCCATTTCATCAGGGCTTTCATTTCATTTCATTCATATCAGTCGATGTACTCTGGCAATTTTGACCTTGTTTTGACTCCTTTATTTTATGTTAATTGATGTACAGTTGTGTTCAAAATAATAGCAGTGTGTTGAAAAAAGTGAATAAAGCTCAAAATCCTTCTAATAGCTTTTATTTCCATCCACACAAATGCATTGGGAACACGACACATTCTATTCCAAATCAAAACATGAAGAAAAATAGATCAAATTTGTGTTGTTCCTCTAAAAAAATTGAAGAAAAGTGAATATTAGACTGTTTAAAAAAATCGCAGTGTTTGTATTCTTCTTTACAAACTCAAACATTCACTATATAAACTGAGAAATGTTTGAAGATTTTGCTTTCCTTTGAATCCCTTAATGAATATTTGGTTGTAGTCGCACTGTTTCTGAGAACTGCTGTACATCTGTGTTGCATGGAGTCAACCAACTTCTGGCCCCTGTGATCAGGTATTCCAGCCCAGGATGATTGGACGACATTCCACAGTTCTTCTCTATTTCTTGGTTTTGCCTCAGAAACTGCATTTTTGATGTCACCCCACAAGTTTTCTATTGGATTAAGATCCGGGGATTGGGCTGGCCACTCCATAGCGTCAATCTTGTTGGTCTGGAACCAAGATGTTGCATGTTTACTGGTGTGTTTGGGGTCGTTGTCTTGTTGGAACACCCATTTCATGGGCATTTCCTCTTCAGCATAAGGCAGCATGACCTCTTCAAGTATTCTGATGTATTCAAACTGATCCATGATCCCTGGTATGCGATAAATAGGCCCAACACCGTAGTATGAGAAACATCCCCATATCATGATGCTTGCACCACCATGCTTCACTGTCTTCACAGTATACTGTGGCTTGAATTCAGTGTTTGGGGGTCGTCTGACAAACTGTCTCCGCCCACTAGACCCAAAAAGAACAATCTTACTTTCATCAGTCCACAAAATGTTGCCCCATTTCTCTTTAGACCAGTCAATGTGCTCTTTGGCAAATTGTAACCTCTTCAGCACACGTCTTTTTTCAAACAGTGGGACTTTGCGGGGGCTTCTTGCAGATAGCTTGGCTTCACATAGGCGTCTTCTAATTGTAACAGTCCTCACAGGGAACTTTACATCTTCTTTCATCTTCCTGGAGCTGATTGTTGGCTGAGTCCTCGCCATTTTGGCTATTCTTCTATCCATTCGAATGGTAGTTTTTCGCTTTCTTCCACGTCTTTCAGGTTTTGGTTGCCATTTTAAAGCATTTGCTATCATTTTAGCTGAGCAGCCTATCATTTTCTGCACTTCTTTATATGTTTTTCCCTCTCCAATCAACTTTTTAATCAAGGTACGCTGTTCTGAACAATGTCAGGAACGACCCATTTTCCTCAGAATTTCAGAGAGAAATGCACTGTAACCAGCATGTCCAACATTTGCTGCCTTCCTTCCTTAAATAAGGGCAATAATTGCCACCTGTTTTTCAAAGAATGAATGACCTCACTAATAGAACTCCACACTGCTATTATTTTGAACACGCCCCTTTCAATGAGTGATTCAATGACACAGAATCAGCAGCATGCATGTCATGACTGTTGGGTCTGTTGGATTTCTATTACTCTACTACACCTGCTAGTAAATTATTTGCCATGTAGAAATATCATTTCTACCAAAAACAGAGATTGATCCGGTTAGTGATGTCTGACTGCTATTATTTTGAACACAACTGTATATTGTGTATTTTAAAATAAATTGCTTTGCCACCATGAATTTTTGTATACATTTTTCCTTTGTATTTTTTTTTCTGGGCTCCCACCAAAGGGGTTTACATGAGGAACCTCAGCAGAGTCATTGAGGTTGTTGAATAATTATGTTTCCTTCATGTTATTGATGTCTTGGTGCCTCTTGAATGTCTCATTGGGGTAGAACTGGCCGGACCTTGAGTGGTGCCCATTCTTTTGCTCTCTTGCAAAAGTTGGTAGCAATGGGTGACACCAGTCATCTTCTCTACTATGAGATTTTGAAGTCACCCATGCAGTCCAAAGCCCGTAGCAGAGGCCATCAAGGATTGCCATCAAGGATCTCAAGGGAGCAAGGGTGGGAGCTCTCCGAGAGACAGTCTATCTGCTCCAGTAACTAAAGGCCATTACATTTATCATAAGATTCATGACATTATTAGCGCACACTTCTGGGCTCACGGCCAAACCAATGACAATCAGAACGACGCTTGAAATTCTACTATTTGTTATGGCAAAGAAGAAAATTTGCCTTAATTTGCGTTTTCCTTGTAAACATTAAACATACTTTTTTTTCCTGTGCAGAATAGGAATGTGAATTAAACGCTTCTAAACTTAGCTGGGTGATAGAAGATGACTCTAGGAATGCGGTTTCGGAAAATTGCAGGCTTGGACCATTTTCAAGGTTCACCTAGTGAATTAAAGATGTTTGCAACATCTTAAAAGCTCCTCACTTTTGGCCTGTCGAGACCGAAAAAGCTGTGAAATGAGAGAAATTGGTGGTATGAGTTGGGATTACCACAAAGTATGCTATTATCCTTACCGCGTGTCTAGAGTATCCTGCAGAGATGGGAGAATTATTCTTTAGCTGCAGAGCTCATGGATCGTAAATCCCGGGAGGGTTCTTAGTCTTTGCTGTACATGTGTGGTAGTGGCGTGCCTGATAATCGTTTCACGGTCTAATGTTGCTGAATCTCTGGACATGAGACCTTTATATGGAAAAGAACAGATTTCCATCCCTTCAGACTTTGCTGCAGTGCCTCATTAAAGTGAACCCTAACTGGATGACATTAAAGGGTATGCAGTCAAAATTTTTTCCCAAATGTCTACCTTGATGTCCTCATTCTAGTTGCACTTTATCAAAGCGTTAGTGGTGTTCTTATATGCCACCTTTTCATACTGGAGGCCTATCTCCTCTTCCTGTCCCTAGATAACAGTCCATTAGCTGGACCAGCGGTATCACCTAAGGGGAACCTTGATGCGCCACCTCTCTCATGACTGTCTATTGAAGAACTTCATTGACAGTGTCTCCCCTTTTGTTTTGCTTCTTCTGGAGATTAGCAAAAGCCATTGCAAGTTATAATTTAAAGAAGAATTACAGGTCTGGATATTTTTACATAGTTACATTGGGCTGGTTTGGAGCTATGTAATTATAAATTAGGGGTCTTCAAATTTTCTAAACAAAGGGCCAGTTTATTGTCCTTCAGACTTTAGGGGGGCGAGATTGTGGCCAGCGGGGGTGGAAAAATTCCTGGCATCAGTGGGAGTAAACATTGTCACGTTTGGTATTAGAGGAAGGAATAGTGCTCCATCATTGGTGTCAGTAGGAGAAATGGTGCCCCATTGTTGGCTTCAGTTGACAGAATTGTGTCTCGTATTAGTGGAAGGAGTAGCCCCTCAAGGACCAGATAAAGGCAAGAAAAGGGCCACATATGGCTCCCGGGCTGCCGTTTAGAGACCACTGATAGAAGTATACAATGCCTGTGGGGCCTTTCTAGATCAGGGTTTCTCAACCATGGTTCCTCCAGAGGTTGCTAATTGTTCCTTGAACAAGGAGCAATTTCTGCCTCTTAGATAAGTTTCCACTGACACCATTGATCTTTTTAGCAATCTGTAAGGGGGAAATTCTTCCCAATGACCACAAGTGTAAGGAGCATTCTCCCCACTGACCATCACACTAATGTATCATGAGTTGTAGATATACATTAGTCATTTTTAGCAGGGGTTCCCTGAGAACGGAAAGGTATTTCAAGAGTTCCTCTGTGTTGAAAAGGTTGGGAAAGGCAGGAAATGATTGTAGTAGACACGGCTACTCAAGCGAGCTCCATTAGTGGAAGGAGTAGCCCCTCAAGGACCAGATAAAGGCAAGCAAAAAGCCACATCTGGCTCCCAGGCTGCAGTGTAGAGACCACTGAAATAAATATACAATGCCTGTGGGGCCTTTCTAGATCAGGGTTTCTCAACCATGGTTCCTCCAGAGGTTGCTAAGTGTTCCTTGAGCAAGGAGTAATTTCAAACTCTTAGATAAGTTTCCACTGACACCATTGATCTTTTTAGCAATCTGTAAGGGGGAAATTCTTCCCAATGACCACAAGTGTAAGGAGCATTCTCCCCACTGACCATCACACTAATGTATCATGAGTTGTAGATGTACATTAGTAATTTTTAGCAGGGTTTCCCTGAGAACGGAAAGGTATTCCAAGATTTCCTCTGTGTTGAAAAGGTTGGGAAAATCAGGAAATGATTGTAGTAGACACGGCTACTCCAGTGAGCTCCACTAGTGGAGGAAGGAATAGCCCCTCAAGGACCAGATAAAGGCAAGCAAAGGGCCACATCTTGCTCCCAGGCTGCAGTTTAGAGACCACTGCTATAAATATACAATGCCTGTGGGGCCTCTCTAGATCAGAGTTTCTCAACCATGGTTCCTCCATAGGTTGCTAAGTGTTCCTTGAGCAATTTCTGCCTCTTAGATAAGTTTCCACTGACACCATTAATCTTTTTAGACATCTGTAAGGGGACATTCTTCCAAATGACCACAAGTGTAAGGATCATTCTTCCCAATGACCACAAGAGTACGGATCATTCTTCCCAATGACCACAAGAGTAAGGATCATTCTTCCCAATGACCACAAGTGTAAGGATCATTCTTCCCAATGACCACAAGTGTAAGGATCATTCTTCCCAATGACCACAAGAGTAAGGATCATTCTTCCCAATGACCACAAGTGTAAGGATCATTCTTCCCAATGACCACAAGTGTAAGGATCATTCTTCCCAATGACCACAAGTGTAAGGATCATTCTTCCCAATGACCACAAGTGTAAGGATCATTCTTCCCAATGGCCACAAGAGTAAGGATCATTCTTCCCAATGACCACAAGGGTAAGGAGCATTCTTCCCTGTGACCATCATACTAATGTATCATGAGTTGTAGATATACATTTGTTATTTTTAGTAGGGGTTCCCTGAGAAGGGGAAGGTATTTCAAGAGTTCCTCTGTGTTGAAAAGGTTGGGAAAGACTGGAAATGATTGTAGTAGACACGGTTACTCCAGTGAGCTCCACTAGTGGACAAAGGAATTGCCCCTCAAGGACCAGATAAAGGTAAGCAAAGGGCCACATCTGGCTCCCGGGCTGCAGTTTAGAGGCCAGGCTGGAAATGATTGTAGTAGACACGGCTACTCCAGTGAGCTCCACTGGCTGCTTTGCTTCACTGTAAAAATAGGAGGTTGGGTGCTTGGCACAGATACCATTCAGAGAATACTTTGAATTTTTTCAATGAATTGGATTCATATATTCTCTGATTGGAGATGGAGAGGTGACATCACGCTCTCTTGCACATCCAATCAGAGTATGCTTTGCATTCATCGAGAAAATGCAAAGCATTCTTCTAATGACGCTGGTCCTCAACGGCCGACCTCCTGTGTCCACGATGCAGCAGGGCAGCAGTTCTGTACAAGACCTGGAGAGGCGGGCTGATGATGTCACAATCTCCACCTCAACCAATCAGAGGAAGCTTTGTATTCTTTTATAGATTAAAAAGCTTCCCGTGAATGGCTGAACAAAGCTGGGAGTGGGGAACTACGGACAGTAATGAGTGATGACTCATAAATCTACTGACTTCTGAACCACTTTGAAGTGTACATAGAGCCAAGACTTTTTACTTTTTGTTAGCTTTGTATATGGTGGGGTTAGAATCTCTGTAAGGTTTTTATTGCTGTCCGTGTCCCTGCTGAGGAGATTCACTTTTCCTGATTGTCAAGGTGACCAGAAAAATCTTCAAATCTTCTGGTGACAACTGTCTAAGAGCTGAGAAAGTGGAGAAGACATATACTTGTGGGTGACATCATCTCCAGCCATAGTATTAAGGTGGTCACCCCTGTAAACTGTCCACGCAAGTGCCAGACCTTCATTTGTACTCTTACGGGTCTAACGCTGGTTCTGTATTTTGGTATCTTTAAAGTGGTTGTAATCCTCAGACATGAAATATGAACAAAGCATATCCCTCTGTAGTGTGTACTTGTCTCAGTCTAGAGCACTAAGTGTCATTTCTGTCCAATGCTTCCTTCCTCTGCTATCTGCTTGAGTTGCTTCTGATGATCCTTTTTTGACACCAAGAGAAAAATGGTGACAGGGGAGGAGCTCCAGCAGATTGACAGCCTCAGCTGTGTTCCTGTGAGCTGTGTGGAAGGGGGGGTGTCCCTTCCCTCCGATCAGCTCTCAGAGGTCTCCTCACTGATGTAGCTTCAGCTCCCCACCCCTTTTCAGAGCTGAGAGATCCTGTGTAAATTCTGCACTTTGAATGGATGTAGAGAAGAAAAGACTGCAGATAAACAGGTACAACTTATGTAGGAGGATTTGTTTCATCTCTGTGTATCACCAGAAGACAGTCACCTCACTGGGTATATGGAAGGGTTAACAATGACATTCACCGGTCCCCGCCTGGCCTATCGTATGATGATGGCCTGGCGGGACCGCTCTCTGCTGGGAGGATGTCATATGACGTGCACCCATTCTTGGTGCACAGCGATTGGTGCTGAGCTGTGTCCCTTGGATCATTGATCAGGGTAAAGAGCCAATGATACGGACTCTTTACCATATAATCAGCTGTATCCAATCACAGCTGATTACATGTAGACAAATCTCAGTTATTGGCATTTCCTTCCCTCAGCGCTGTCACTGTCTACACAAAGAAAGCCGATAATTGGGTTTCCTGTGACAGGGGACATTTACACTGATTTTCAGGGCACTGATCAGCAGTTCCCTGATGATCAGTGTCCATGTGTGCAGCATATCAGTGTCCATCAGTACCGCCTCATCAATGCCCATCAGTGCAGCCTCATCAGTGCCCATCAGTGCAGCCTCATCAATGCCCATCAGTGCAGCCTCATCAGTGCCCATCAGTGCAGCCTCATCAGTGCCCATCAGTGCAGCCTCATCAATGCCCATCAGTGCAGCCTCATCAATGCCCATCAGTGTAGCCTCATCAATGCCCATCAGTGTAGCCTCATCAATGCCCATCAGTTCAGCCTCATCACTGTCCATCAGTGCCCATCAGTTCTGCCTCATCAGTGCAGCCTTATCATTGTCCATCAGTTCTGCCTCATCACTGTCCATCAGTGCCCATCAGTTCTGCCTCATCAGTGCAGCCTTATCATTGTCCATCATTGCAGCCTCATCAGTGCCCATCAGTACCTCCTCATCAATACCCATCAGTTCTGCCTCATCAATGCCCATCAGTTCTGCCTCATCACTGTCCATCAGTGCCCATCAGTTCTGCTTCCTCAGTGCAGCCTCATCAGTGCCCATCAGTGCAGCCTCATCAGCGCACATCCGTGAAGAAGAAAAATGACTTATTTGCTCAATTTTAAAATAGAAATAAAGAAAAGTTTTTTTTTTATTTTCTGTCTTTTTTCATTTGTGTAGCAAAAAATAAAACCCCCAGAGGTGATTGAATATCACCAAAAGAAAGCTCTATCTGTCTGAAAAAAGTGATAAAAATTTCATATAGGTACAGAGCTGCATGACGCATTCAAACTGCGACAGCGCTGAAAGGTGAAAATCGGCCTGGGCAGGAAGGGGGTGACGGTGCCCGGGAGGCAGGAAGGGGGTAACGGTGATTGGGAGGCAGGAACGGGGTGTCAGTGCTCGGGAGGCGGGAAGGGGGTAACGGTGACCGGGAGGCAGGAAGGGGGCGACGGTGATTGGGAGGCAGGAAGGGGGTGTCAGTGCCCAGGAGGCAGGAAGGGGGTGACGGTGCCCGGGAGGCAGGAAGGGGGTGACGGTGCCCGGGAGACAGGAAGGGGGTGACGGTGATCGGGAGGCAGGAAGGGGGTGACGGTGCCCGGGAGGCAGGAAGGGGGTGTCAGTGCCCGGGAGGCAGGAAGGGGTGTCAGTGCCCGGGAGGCAGGAAGGGGTGACAGTGATCAGGAGGCGGGAAGGGGGTGACAGTGCCCGGGAGGCAGGAAGGGGGTGACAGTGCCCGGGAGGCAGGAAAGGGGTGACAGTGCTCTGGAGGCAGGAAGGGGGTGACAGTGATTGGGAGGCAGGAAGGGGTGACAGTGCCCGGGAGGCAGGAAGGGGGTGACCGTGCCCGGGAGGCAGGAAGGGGGTGACAGTTCCCGGGAGGCAGGAAGGGGGTGACAGTGCTCTGGAGGCAGGAAGGGGGTGACAGTGCTCTGGAGGCAGGAAGGGGGTGACAGCGCCCGGGAGGCAGGAAGGGGGTGACAGCGCCCGGGAGGCAGGAAGGGGGTGACCGTGCCCGGGAGGCAGGAAGGGGGTGACAGTGCCCGGGAGGCAGGAAGGGGGTGACAGTGCTCTGGAGGCAGGAAGGGGGTGACAGCGCCCGGGAGGCAGGAAGGGGGTGACAGCGCCCGGGAGGCAGGAAGGGGGTGACAGTGCCTGGTATTGAAGCGGTTCATTCAGTAACACAGCGTGCGTTGCGCATTAGTGAGATGTGAGCGTACATTACCCTGCGCTGCAATTTGTTGTGCAAAGTACAGCTTTGAAACGTGCAGTAAGAAAAAAAATGTTTCCAGTGCACACCTACACAACATAATATTGTAGAACTGCAGGCGTACCTCGGTTTACAAATTTAATACAGGCCATACATGGGTCGAATTCCGAATGACTTCTCGTCCAAAAATCGAATACGTCGTTTGCCCAGTAATCCGATGGCGCCATCAATGATTTCGAAAATCGGCCGACCAAGTCATAAAATTCACCCTATATAACAGGCGAAACTTCTGTTCTTTCCAGGAACAGCGCATATTCTTTTCAGGAAAGACGATCGTACGATTTGACCATCATTGAGTCGAAAATCGGTCGTTTTTCAAGAATTTTCCAATATGCCCGATCACCGAAAAGGGGAGGAACCACGAAAATCGTCCAGTGCCATTGACCCACTAACAGAGCGAAAATCAGCCGATTATTCTTAGGTCCATGTGTGGCCGGTGTAATGCGTTCTGCGGGACTTTTTGTATTGCGAAAACTTTGTAAACTGAAACGTGGTTTCCCATAGGAATGCATTGAAAACCAATTAAACCGTTCTGGAGGTCAGCAAACAGTTAAAAAAAGTTTTTTATCTGCTCAAAACTCTTTATAAAGTGCACTTTAAAGGCATAAATACTGTGCAGGGACATGATTAATGATTAGTTTGTAAATGCATCGAAAACCAATTAATCTGTTCGTGTTGCGAAAAAAAATTGTAAACCGATTATCATTTCAGAGTTTATAACTCTGGTCAGTTGATTTTTTTGCCATCTGTGTCCCATTGGGGAGATTTCCCTTCATTTCCTGTCCCATAGCTAAAACAGGAAGTGAGAGGAAATCTCTGCAAATTAAAGGAATCCGTTTAACACCCCCCCCCCCAGGTGACCAGAACTAGAGTCCCCATTGGAAGATTTCCCCTCTTATTACTTTTCTGGGGACAACCCAAAATTTGGGATTTTCTTTCACTTTCAATGATAATGGTGAACAGGACGAATAGAGAGGATGGATCTCCCCGAGGACGCAGGACAGAGAGAGATCGCCTTGTTCTTGCACTGGGACTGCATTGGGCAGCCCTGCCCGTGTGACTGAGCCCCGGAGGAAGCTGATGTTTGCTAGTTTAGTTTCTAAAGAAGGTTTATCCAGGAGCAATGACTTATTTATTTATTTCAGGTACTTATATAGCGCCGTCAATTTACTCAGCACTTTACATATATATTGTACATTCACATCAGTCCCTAACCCTCAAGGGGCGTACAATCTAAGGTCCCTAACTCACATTCATACATACACATACTAGGGACAATTTAGACAGGAGCCAATTCACCTACCAGCATGTCTTTGGAATGTGGGAGGAAACCAGAGTACCCGGAGGAGACCCACGCAGGCACAGGGAGAACATGCAAACTCCAGGCAGGTCTTCTGAAGGTCCGCAGCACATGCCTCCTGATTCACTTGTCGCACTTCATTGTCTCCATTCTAGAAGCAGTATAACCCGTCCTCTGTACAGAGTCATAAACAGCAGCTGTAAAGACAGAGGTAAAACAGGGACAGGAGGAGCCATCCTAAAGTATTAACATAAAGAATATCTATCTTTTTAGAGTTTATTAATAAATATTCATATTTTTGTTTTTATTATATTTTTTATTAACTAATAACTATTCGTATTTTTTCATATTATTAATGTTTTTAATCACAGTCCCTTCCTTAATGCATATTTTTTTTATTTATATTTTTATTCACATAGAATTTAGACATATCAGAAAAACTGATTAATAAATAAATACATAAATCAAATAAATTAAATTCATAAATCAAATAAATAAATAAAAATATACAATATTACCATACCATATATATCTTTTTATATTTTTATTATTAACTATTCATATTTTTGGCTATATTTTCTATTATTTGTAAATAATATTATAAAAAAAATTTTAATTGCATCCCCTTACCTTCTGCATATTGTATTTTTATTTCTATTTTTATTCAACAATAATTTAGACACATCAGATGAAATAATAAATAAATACATACATTATATAAACTATATACATAAATCAAATAAATAAATAAATACATACAATATTAACAAAGAATATTTTTTTCATTATTAATTAAAAAATATTAACATGTTTATATTTTGTTATATTTTTTATTAATTGACAATATTAATATGTTTATAATATTATTAATGTATTTTAATCACACTCCCTTCCCTCCTGCATTTTTGTTTTGTTTCTATTTTTATTCACATAGAATTTAGACACATCAGATGAAATAATAAATAAATACATACATTAATAAAATTACATACATAAATCAAATAAACAGATACAATATTAACATAAAGAATATTTTTTATTAATTAAAAAAATAATATCTTTATGTTTTGTTATATTTTTATTACATTAAATAAATTACATACATA
Organism: Staurois parvus; assembly: GCF_062004578.1. Classification (NCBI taxonomy): domain Eukaryota; kingdom Metazoa; phylum Chordata; class Amphibia; order Anura; family Ranidae; genus Staurois; species Staurois parvus. The sequence continues at coordinate 2,482,092 of NW_028318111.1, read as the reverse complement.
AATAAAAATAAATAAATAAATACATACAATATTAACATAAAGAATATATATATATATTAAAAACATTAATATTTTATGTTGTTATATTTTTTATTAATTGACAAATATTAATATGTTTATAATAGTATTAATGTATATTAATCGCACCCCCTTCCCTCCTGCATTTTTTTTGTTTCTATTTTTATTCGCATAGAATTTAGACTCATCAGATGAAATAATAAATAAATACATACATAAAATAAATGACATACATAAATCAAATAAATAAATAAATACAATATTAACATAAATAATATATATATTTATTAATTAAAACATATTAATATTTTGTTATATTTTTTATCAATTGACAAATGTTAATATTTATGTTTATAATATTATTAATGTATTTTAATCGCACCCCCTTCCCTCCTGCATATTGTTTTTTTTTTTGTTTAACTTTTTATTCACATCAGATGAATTAATAAATAAATACATAAAATAAATACATAAATCAAATGAATAACAAATACAATAAATTATTAAAAATAAAACAATAAATACATAAACCAAATGAATAACAGATACAATAAATTAAAAATAAAACAATAAATGCAGAAATAAATACGGAAATCAAATGAATAACTGATACAATAAGTTATTAAAATAAAACAATAAATGCATAAATACATACATCAATCAAATGAATAACTGATACAATAAATGATTAAAATAAAACAATAAATGCATAAATAAATACATAAATCAAATGAATAACTGATACAATAAATGATTAAAATAAAACAATAAATGCATAAATAAATACATAAATCAAATGAATAACTGATACAATAAATTATTAAAAATAAAACAATAAATGCATAAATAAATACATAAATCAAATGAATAACTGATACAATAAATTATTAAAAATAAAACAATAAATGCATAAATAAATACATAAATCAAATGAATACTGATAACAATAAGTTATTAAAAATAAAACAATAAATGCATAAATAAATAAAAAACGATACATCTCCCAAAGCAATATTTCCTCCTAGAGTTTGAGATTCCATCATCATTTTCATGAAGAGTCTCGTGTATTATCAGTAAACACCCACCCCCGGCACCCTCCACCGTAGCACCCCAGGGCCGTCTACAATAAACACTAACAGCATTTTCTGTCTTCCATAATTTCACAACAAAGAGCCGCATTCTAAATTCATGTATATGTAGCTTCCAAAAAAAAAAAAAACTTCCATTGGGACTGGGCCAGTTGTTTCATTTATATTCGCCCCCTAGGTGAGCTATCTGCTGAATTTGGTGTAGAAGAGTTGTAAGTGCTTTAATATCTTCAACACACAAAAAAAATATATATTCAGTTAAAAAGAAATTAATCAAAAAGTGATTAGAACTTGTGCTCCCTATAAGTCTTTGATCTGCAGTCGTTTTGCAGGTTCAGGTCTGTTACACATAATGTATGCGGAGGTGAATCACATTTCCATGTGTTCTCTCTCCAGGGTAGTGTCATGTGATCCAACGACTCCTGTCCCCAGGTCACAAGGCGGCTGTCAGCTGAACGCTGCGCACGGCAGGGGGACACGCATCGGCAGTTCTGCTGGCTGAGTCAGAGGTGGCGGTTAGTGACATCACCAAGAAGCCACTGGCGTGCGCACAGATAGGGAGACTTTGTTTTCTGGGAGTGCCTGGCATCTGCGCATCGGGTGCAAGGATTTCAGTGGCTCCAGGCAAAACTTTTTTGTATTTGTCTTTGTCTTGGATAGAGAAGTGAAGGGTTAGAACCTCCGACGGGTTTTTATTTGTAATCTGTGTCCCCGGTGGGGAGATTCGCCTTCGCTTCCTATTGGGGACAGCGACAAAACACTTCTGAAAAAATTGTGAAAGGTTTGAAGCTCTGGAGGATTTTATTTTTTTTGCAATCTCCCCATCGAGAAGATTTGCCCTCACCTGCCCGTTCTTGGGACTGGAAGCAGATTGAAATCTCTCCAGTGGGAACATGGACAGCACACACAATTTTGGGGGAAAGAGTTAAGCAGCCCATAGACGGTTCGTTTATCGGACGATTTTTCATCTGAAAAACGAAACATCAGTCGTTCTGTTGCCACCAATGATTGCAAAAATTGGCCATTTTTTCACAAATTTTCCAGCATGGCCGATTAAAAGATATGAGGAGGAACTGCGAAAATCAGCCGATGCCATTACCCCACTAACAGTGCGAAAATCAACCGATGCCATTACCCCACTAACAGTGCGAAAATCAGCCGATGCCATCGCCCCACTAACAGAGCGAAAATCAACCGATGCCATTGCCCCACTAACAGTGCGAAAATCAGCCAATGCCATCGCCCCACTAACAGTGCGAAAATCAGCCGATGCCATCGCCCCACTAACAGAGCGAAAATCAACCGATGCCATTGCCCCACTAACAGTGCGAAAATCAGCCGATGCCATTGCCCCACTAACAGTGCGAAAATCAACCGATGCCATCGCCCGACTAACAGTGCGAAAATCAACCGATGCCATTGCCCCACTAACAGTGCGAAAATCAACCGATGCCATCGCCCGACTAACAGTGCGAAAATCAGCCGATGCCATTACCCCACTAACAGAGCGAAAATCAACCGATGCCATTGCCCCACTAACAGTGCAAAAATCGTCCGATGCCATCGCCCCACTAATGCCCGTACACACTATAAAAAAATCGTACGAAAATTTTCATATGAGGACCGACCGTCTGCTAATCGGATCGTTAGTACACAGCTTTTGAGAGCCAATCAGGACAATTCGTGAGACAATATCCGAAGGGACAAGCGCAAACATTTTTCTCGTACAATACCAGATCATACGATTTTCATTTAATCAGCACAGTAGTCGTCTGAAAATACAATACAACGTAATACAATAAATACATCAGTGGTTCATATAGTGAACTCGGTGTAGTTATTCATCCTGAGGTCATCACAGAGGACAAGGGGGCGCTCTTTACGTCTGGAGGAAAAGAAATGTAATCTCCAAACACGGAAAGGTTTCTTCACAGTAAGAGCTGTGAGAATGTGTAATATTCCCTCAAGAGTTGGTTGTGGCCAGCTCAGTGGATTGCTGTAGGAAAGTCCTGGATTCTTTCTTGGATACACAGAATATAACTGGATATAACATTTATAGGGAAAGTTGATCCAGGGAATATCCGATTGCCTCTCGGGGGATCAGGAAGGAATTTTTTCACTGCAGGAGCAAATTGGAGCGTGCTTTGCTGGGTTTTTTTGCCTTCCTCTGCATCAACTGTGGTTATAGGATTATAACTTTTTTTTTTCCTATGGTTGAACTAGATGGACTTTTATCTTTTTTCAGCCAGACTAACTATGTAACTATGCAATACATGACATCACTTTCAAAATTCTTTTCTTTCATAGGAGAATTTTCGTATCTTTAGTAACCTTTTCACTTTTGATACTAGCAGGCGAAAAAAAATGTCCGATTTTTTACCCGATATTCTCATCATGTGTATTCTTTTATTCTTATTATTATTCATTATTATTTATTCTTTTATTATTCTTTCGGACGAAAAATCGGCCGATAAACTAACCGTCTATGGCCTGCATTAGAAGCTTGTGACGGCACAACCAAATAAAGGTCGCCTGCACTGAATCGCAAAAATACCGCATGATCTGGTTGCTGCGCATGTCCAAAAGTAGCGCATGCAGTGCGATGGAGTAGTGTGAGGCAGTGCCCACTCAAAAATGAATGGGATCAAATCGCACCGCATGTGAATTTCATAGGAATGGCATTCTTCTACGATTCATGGGGGGGATTACTGACCCCCGGTTCACATCTGTGCGGGTGGTGCCACTGCAGATCCGCACGAAAATCCATGCAGCTGCACCACCCGCACAGAGGAATGCGGACCCGCAGGCGGGTTCCATTAGTTCTAATGGTACGCCACCTGCACTGGAAAATGCAACCGTACTGGAAACCGAGGTTGCATTTCCAGAAGTGCAGGGACTTCTTCCCTGCGTGTCCTGGGGCACGGGAGTCCATTCAAATGAATGGGCTCTCCTGCCTGCGCAAAACGCGGCCCGCATGGTCACATAGGTGTGAACCGGGGGTAAAACGGGAGCACTCAGAATCTGCTGCAGCTGTACGGTGACCAATCAGCTTCTGTCTTCAGCTTGTGCAATGAATGCGCCGCTCCGGTGGTTTTTGTAAAAATTAAAATTCACACCAGTGCGGTACAGGAAACGCTGCGAATCCTGTGGGATTCCCGCACCGCATTGCCATCGCGTTCATGTGATCTGCTGTGGGTGTCATTGATAAATTAATGACACCCCGAAACAGATCGCAAAACGCGATGCGGTGGCCGGAAGTTGCATTGCGTGGGTGAGAACAGCCATGCAATGTGAATCAGGTGCAGATTATGAAAAAGGGTCCTGCAGCTTTTTGGTGCGGATGCGATTCAAATTGAGCTGAGCAAAAATGTATGGTTCAAATCACACCACACAGACATTTGCATGTCATTTGCATGCGGTGCGTTCCTGTGTGAATTACATGCGATGTCCTGCACCGCATCGTGTGAACCCGGGCTGAAGGTCAGCAGTTACAAAAACTTTTGCTGCTGACTTTTAATAAACAGACACTTACCTGATCCGGGGCCCAGCGAGGTGCTCACCCGAGGGGGCGCCGGGGACCGAAGACAGCACCTTAACTGTGGGCACCCGTGACAGCTTGGGGCTTTAGAGCAGGATGCCCACTGCACATGTACAAGCTGCACTCCGCATTGTGATTGGTCCTGGAGTCTGTGCTGTGTCCCAGAAGACTGCGGGGAGGGGAAGGAGAACTTCTGCTTGGATCACCTATGCCAGTGGTGGCGAACCTATGGCACGCAGAGCCCTCTCTGTCAGCACGAGAGTCAAGTCACCCCAACTTTCACATGGGAACTTTGCCCCCTTGTGCTGGTTGTCAGTGGAACTTTGCCCCCTTGTGCTGGTGATCAGTGGAACTTTGCTCCCTTGTGCTGGTGGTCAGTGGAACTTTGCTCCCTTGTGCTGGTGGTCAGTGGAACTTTGCTCCCTTGTGCTGGTGGTCAGTGGAACTTTGCTCCCTTGTGCTTGTGGTCAGTGGAACTTTGCCCCCTTGTGCTGGTGGTCAGTGGAACTTTGCCCCCTTGTGCTGGTGGTCAGTGGAACTTTGACCCCTTGTGCTGGTGGTCAGTGGAACTTTGCCCCCTTTGTCCCTTGTGCTGGTGGTCAGTGGAACTTTGCCCCGCTTGTGCTGGTGGTCAGTGGAACTTTGCCCCCTTGTGCTGGTGGTCAGTGGAACTTTGCTCCCTTGTGCTGGTGGTCAGTGGAACTTTGCCCCCTTGTGCTGGTGGTCAGTGGAACTTTGCTCCCTTGTGCTGGTGGTCAGTGGAGCTTTGCCCCCTTTGTCCCTTGTGCTGGTGGTCAGTGGAACTTTGCCCCGCTTGTGCTGGTGGTCAGTGGAACTTTGTCCATTGTGCTGGTGGTCAGTGGAACTTTGCCCCCTTGTGCTGGTGGTCAGTGGAACTTTGCTCCCTTGTGCTGGTGGTCAGTGAAACTTTGCCCTCCTTGTGCTGGTGGTCAGTGGAACTTTTCCCCCCTTGTGCTGGTGGTCAGTGGAACTTTCCCCCCTTGTGCTGGTGGTCAGTGGAACTTTTCCCCCCTTGTGCTGGTGGTCAGTGGAACTTTGCCCTCCTTGTGCTGGTGGTCAGTGGAACTTTCCCCCCTTGTGCTGGTGGTCAGTGGAACTTTGGCCCCTTGTGCTGGTGGTCAGTGGAACTTTGCCCCTTGTGCTGGTGGTCAGTGGAACTTTGCCCCCTTTCTGCTGGTGGTCAGTGGAACTTTGCCCCCTTGTGCTGTTGGTCAGTGGAACTTTGCCTCCTTGTGCTGGTGGTCAGTGGAACTTTGCCCCTTTGTGCTGGTGGTCAGTGGAACTTTGCCCCCTTGTGCTGGTGGTAATTCTGGTTTAATTGCAGTGTTGGCACTTTGCGATAAATAAGCGGGTTTTGGGCTGCAGTTAGGCCCAGTTCACACTCCATGCGTTTCAGTTGCTTTTTTTTCTGCATCCAAAATGCACAGAGTAGGTGATTTGGTGGTCAATGTCATAGTTCACATCAGCGCTTGCAGTTCCCGTGCGTTTTGGGTGCAGAAAGAAAAAGTAGAATAGGATGCATTTTTTCTGCACAGAACTGTACTGGAACGCACCAAAAACGCACATGTCCCTTTTAAAATTGCAGAAAAAGAGAGGGGGGAGGGAAATAACTGAAACGCATCGAAAACACACCAGAACACGTCAAAATCGCACATGCCGAAACAAATCCGGACCATATTTCTGTAGTGTGAACCGACCCTAAAAGGTTCGCCATCACTGACCTAGGTGATCCGAGCAGAAGTGGGAGCGGAGGAGGGGAGGAGGCCTTAGAGTGGAATTTCCCCTATTGGGTGGAGTTTCACTTTACCAATAAAACCTGTAAGCTGATTGGTTACTGAGCAGAGCCGCACCAGATTCTGCATGCTCCAGTTTTAGTAAATTCCCCCCATAGTGTGGGACCCGCCTTACATTACAGGAAGGCATGTTTTCTGCGTGTCGCTCCCTGACTGATCATTACTCATTTCCTTCCATCTAACCCAATGACAGAATGTCTTCTACCTCCTTATCTGTGTCAGTGCAGAATCATGGAAATTGGGATTTGTACAGATTTCAGTCCTTACAAAACATCCGAATGTGCGCAAATAACATTCCGCTGAGCAACGTCCTGCTTGAGTAACAATGTTGCAATACACTGCCTTGAAAAAGTATTCATACCCCCTTGAAAGACGTAAATGTATTTTATTGGGATTTTATGTGCTAGACCAACACAAAGTGGCACATAATTGTGAGGTGGAAGGAAAATGAGAAATGGTTTTCAACATTTTTTTACCAATAAATATCTGAAAAGTGCGGCGTGCATTTGTATTCAGCCCCCTTTACTCTGAGACCTCTAACTAAAATCTAGTGGAACCAATTGCCTTCAGAAGTCACCTAATTAGTAGAGTCCACCTGTGTGTCATGTAATCTCAGTATAAATACAGCTGTTCTGTGAAGCCCTCAGAGGTTTGTTAGAGGCTCCGGTAACGTGACGTCATTGCGTAACCAGCTCCTCCTAACGCTTGCATCCCCTCTGAAGAAGTGCATGCGCCCGAAACGCGTTAGCAAGAGCTGGTTACGCCATGACGTCATGCCGCCGGAGCCTCGTGGAGGTCCGGCGGCCATCTTGGATTCTGGGTGAAGCCCATTCAAGAAGTCACCTAATTAGTAGACTCCACCTGTGTGTCATGTAATCTCAGTGTAAATACAGCTGTTCTGTGAAGCCCTCAGAGGTTTGTTAGAGGCTCCGGTGGCGTGACGTCATTGCGTAACCAGCTCCTCCTAACGCTTGCATCTCCTCTGAAGAAGTGCATGCGCCCGAAACGCGTTAGAAGGAGCTGGTTACGCTATGACGTCATGCCGCCGGAGCCTTGTGGAGGTCCGGCGGCCATCTTGGATTCTGGACGAAGCCCATTCAAGGTCCATTCCAGTACCCAGAGAGGGGATCTGCTGTATATCCAGGAAGCTGCACCCACTAAACCCTGTAGGGGACCTCTGGCTGTCTTGGATCACCGTAAAGCCCTGGAATCACCCGGTGTGCCACTTACCCTTCAGAGGGAGGATTACCTACCATCTGTTCTATCCTGATCCCCTTGATAGGACATCTTGACCTATATTTATATGCGCATTTAAGTTGCGCAGCTGGTGGGTGCGCAATTTTACTATTACCATCTGCACAACCACCGGAATACTTTTGAAGCAGGCACCTTCAGAGTACTCTTGTCACTTTTGGAACATTTCTCTTTATATATATTTTATAATCATTTATCCATGAACTATATTTATCGCAAAGGCACTTTATTAGATATATACTTCCCAGCGCTGCACTGCATTGTATTATTTTGATTATGCCCATATATTTGAACGATTGTGTCAGGAATGGACTCAGCACTGGTGGTGGGACTCACCTGCCGTGTGGGGTGCAGTACCAGGGCTGACCAGCGGGTGCTCTCAGCAGCCAGAAGCTCACTCCTGCAGTCAGCCAACACCTGGGGCTGATTGCAGGAGGTGTATTTAAGGAATGACCAGGCCTGTGATCAGGGCTTGGTGTATGTTTCCCATGAGCCCCTGTACCTGGTATCCTGTGTTCCTGCCTGTCTGCCTATTTGCTGCCCCTGCTTTGATCCTGACCTCTGCTGACCGTCTCCTGTTGAACCCCTGGCTTGCCTGACCATCCTTCTGCCTGATCCTCTGTACCGTGCTGCCCGTGAGTTACTGAACCCGGCTTGTGACCCTGACTATTCTCTGCCTGCTCCTCCGGTACCTCGCTGCCCGCACGTTGCTGACCTGGCCTGCCTGACTACGTCTGACACTACCCAGACGATCCATCCATCCATCCCGCACGGATCGGTCCATGTTACCAGGTCTGCCAGCCTCTTCACGTCAGGCTTTCCCCCGGTACATACCCTCGGCGGACCCCTCTACCACAGTTGGGTGCACTCAGGTGCCGCAACCTGGTCTCAGTCCTGCGCCAAGTCCATCCCCACCATCAGGGGCTCTGGTGAAAAGGCAGACTGGGGCTTAGACTCCACGCCCTGGGGAATCCCGTTCTGTGGGTACTAGAGATCCCGCCGGGCGGTGCCTGACAATACCTTGCGGCCTTGCCTGACCATTCCACCTCGCCCTGACTACGCCTGTGTTCCCACACATTTCTGGTCATACCCGGATCCCTAACAGATTGTCACTCCAGCACTGCTGAGCTGCTGCAGGGGCAGGCCGCGAGTCGCACTTTGTACAACAATGGACACGGATATTATTTGTAATCTGCAAATAGGCCAATAGGCTTTACTTTTCCCATTCAGGAGCACGGAGGAAGCTGAGCATTTTTCTCTCAGTGTTTACTTTGTTTCAGCTCAGTCTGAAAAAAGAACACAAGCTGTAGGTGAAAAGTGCCGCTGTCGTCGTGTTTACTAAGTGGGTCCGGTTCCAGGTCAGCAGAAAAGTAATCAAGCGGCCCGGGTCTCTGTGTTCTGCATGTCAATGCAGCTGGGCGCTGGCTGGGGCTGTGTTATTCCAGGTAGAAGGGATGATGGGGAGGGGTTCAGCATGCTTTTTCATTCATTCAAAAAAAAAAAAGTGTAAATGCCACAAAAAAAAAGAAAAAAGGTTAAGTAACCCATCATCCAGCCTGGATTCCTTTTATCATAAAACAGAGAACAAGAACACCCAAAATTCAATATATGAGTTGCAACATGTGCAAAGACACGGTGCAAAGATGTTTACCTATAGCCTAGCAGTCAGGTGAGCATTGAGGTCCAATGACCCAACGTTTTGGCATATACAACTAGCAGTGGAGTCCAGTGACACAACGTTTCAGGGTACACAAATAGCAGTGAGGTCTGATGACCCAATGTTTTGGGGTACACAATTTGCAATGAGGTCCAGTGGACCAATATTCCAGGGTATACAACTAGCAATGAAGTCCAATAACTCAACGTTTCAGGGTACACAACTAGCAGTGAGGTCTGATGACCCAACGTTTTGGGGTACACAATTTGCAATGAGGTCCAACATTTCAGGGTACAAAACTAACAATGAAGTCCAATAACTCAACGTTTCAGGGTACACAACTATTAGTGAGGTCTAATGACCCAACGTTTTGGGGTACACAATTTACAATGACATCCAATGGGCCAACATTTCAGGGTACACAACTAGCAATGAAGTCCAGTAACTCAACATTTCAGGGTACACAACTAGCAGTAAGGTCTAATGACCCAATGTTTTGGGGTACACAATTTGCAATGACAACCAATGGGCCAACATTTCAGGGTACACAACTAGCAATGAAGTCCAGTAACTCAACGTTTCAGGGTACACAACTAGCAGTGAGGTCTGATGACCCAACGTTTTGGTTGTACACAATTTGCAATGAGGTCCTACATTTCAGGGTACACAACTAACAATGAAGTCCAATAACTCAACGTTTCAGGGTACACAACTATCAGTGAGGTCTAATGACCCAACGTTTTGGGGTACACAATTTGCAAAGACATCCAATGGGCCAACATTTCAGGGTACATAACTAGCAATGAAGTCCAGTAACTCAACGTTTCAGGGTACACAACTAGCAGTGAGGTCTAGTAACCCAACGTTTTGGGGTACACAATTTCCAATGATGTCCAATGGGCCAACATTTCAGGGTATACAACCAGCAATGAGGTCCAATACCTCAATGTTTTGGGGTACACAACAAGCAATGAGGACCAATGACTCAACGTTTCAGGGTACACAACTAGCAATGAGGTCCAATGATTCATCGTTTCAGGGTACACAACTAGCAGTGAGGTCCAATGACCTAACATTTCTGGGTACACAACTAGCAGTGAAGTCCAGTGACCCAACGCTTCAAGGTGCACAACTAGCAGTGAGGTCTAATGACCCAAGGCATTGGGGTACACAGTTAGCAACAAGGTCCAATGGGCCAACTTTTCAAGAAGCACAACTAGCAATGAAGTCCAATGACCCAATGTTTTGGGGTCCACAACTACCAATGAGATCCAATGTTCCAACATTTCAGGGTTTACAGCTAGCAATAAGGTCCAATGACCCAAAGTTTTGGGGTACACAACTAGCATTGAGGTCTAATGACCTAAAGTGTCAGGATACACAAATAGCAATGAGGTCCAATGGCCCAACTTTTAGGTGTACACAATGAGCAATGAGGTCCAACAACCCAATGTTTTGGGGGTACACAACTGGCAATGCGCTCTGACAACCCAATATTTCAGTGTACACAACTAGCAAAGAGGTCTAATGACCCAGTGTTTCAGGGTGAGCAATTAGCAATAAGGTCCAGTGACTCAACGTTTTGGGGTACACAACTAGTAATGAGGTCCAATGACCCAACATTTCAGGGTACATAATTAGCAACAAAGTCCATTGACCCAGTGTTTCAGGGAACACAATTAGCAAAAAAGGTCCAGTGACCCAACGTTTCAAGGTACACAACTAGCAATGAGGACCAATGATCCAACATTTTGGAATTCACAACTACCCCTTTCTCATAGAGGACCTGTACAACCATGCTCCCTTTTCCTTTAAGACCTACTGGGGACTTCCACAGGTCATCCTGTCTGGTGTCGTGTGATGCTCCTCCCTCCTATCAGCCGGCTTTCCTTGTACTGTGCAAAGTCTGATTGACTTAGAGAACTGCCCCTTCCTCTTCCAGGATCAGTCCTGCTGTGCCAAGAACTGCAGTAAGCTAATAAAAGGACAGACTGAGGCCACCTAGGGAGCTTCAACAAGGGGAGGGTTCAAAATGGGCAAGGCCTGGAACCTATGTTGTTGAAGTAGCGCACAGTTCATGGATTATCCTTGGGTGCTATAGAACCTTGTCCAGGCACTGGAATGGGGAACACTTTGCTCATACCTGCCCAGTAGATGCTACCACTTTCAGCATTCAGGGTGCTCCTCTGCTCGAGGGCTAACCCTTTGTAAGCACCCTGTTTATAGTGTTAGAGCTTACATAGTGTTCACTTCTTTCTCCTCCTCACATGACCTTGTTTGATGCTAGTGGTTGGCCACTCAGGCCAAGGCATTTTATTCTGGAAGGATTTTTCATGCTCCTCCATACCTAGAATGAATGGGTATTTACCAAGGGTTCAACTAAAGCAATGGAATGGCAGAGGAACTAGTCAAAGGTGAGTATCAGGTGGGGTAGGGGGGGTTCTTCTTACAACACTGAAAACAATATTGATTGACGATGAAAGATCCTTGCATTTTTGGACTCCTTTCTTGGCCAGGCAGTATTGAGAAGGCCAAGGCTCAGCCAGACAGCATTTGGGGGGGTCAAGAGGTCCAAGCAAACCCCAAATTTGATCAATAATGGCTGAATTGGGTGAACTTACTCTAGGTTCTTTTAATGAACAAGCCTGGGAAGCTCACTTGCAGTCTTCTAAGTATCGATTTGTGGCTCAGATTCCTCAGTGTAATCTCTTCCCTGAGCTGGTTGGACTTTTGTACCTCAGTGAAGAGTTGTGGTGAGAAGGGTGTTATGTTGGGTTTCCAGGTAGAACTCCACCTTAAATAAAGAACAAACATCGGGCTGCATTCCAGCCGGCTCACGCAGCATGGGGGTGGGAAGGAACACAACATCAACCTGTTAACTCCTTCATTGGCTAGTACATAGAAAAAAAAAACCTCTTATGCATATATACTCACCGGCCACTTTATTAGGTACACCTTGCTAGTGCCAAGAAAATCTCCTCCACACCATGATACCACCACCACCACCACCACCACCACCAGCCTGAACCGTAATACAACAAATGGCATTCTGCATACCTTGGTTGTAACGAGTGGTTGTTTGAGTCACTGTTGCCTTTCTATCCTCTGGAACCAGTCTGCCCATTCTCCTCTGACATCAACACAACTGCCACTCACTGGATATTTTGTCCTTTTTTTGGACCATTCTCTGTAAACCCTAGAGATGGTTGTGCATGAAAATCCCAGTAGATCAGCAGTTTTTGAAATACTGAGACCAGCCCGTCCGGGACCAACAACCATGCCACGTTCAAAGTCACTTAACCACTTCCAGTCCGGACACTCTCACCCCCTTCCTGTCCAGGCCAATTTTCAGCTTTCAGCGCTATCACACTTTGAATGACAATTGAGCGGTCATGCAACACTGTACCCATATGAAATTTTTTGCATTTTTTTTGGAGACAAAGCTTTATTTTGGTGGTATTTATTCACCAATGGGATTTTATATTTTTTTGCTATGTAAATGAAAAGGTTCAAAAATTTGGAAAAAAAGTGTTTTTCTCATAGAATTTTGCAATAAATAGTATTTCAAAACAGATCTTGGCCAAAATTTATTCTATTATCTATTTAGTAAAAAAAAAACCAAATTAGTTTATAACCAAAAATTATAATTTTTAAACATTTTTTACATTTTTTATTTGTTTATTTTATTATTTATGTTTTTTTTTTGTACATACTGTCACCCTAGCAGTACAGTGTCACCATGGTGACACTGTACTACTTGTGGGGGGTGATGAAGAAATTTTTTTTTTTTTTTTTTTTTTTTTTACACTGATTGCTTTTACACCCATAAAGGCTGTAACATCAATAATTTCTTCTCTCTGACTGCATTCTTGCAGCCATGGAGAAATACTGTGAGAGCTGTGATTGGTCACACGTGTCACATGGTACAAGGCCATTGTGAATAGCCTTGTACCATGTGACCTCTGTGATCATTCACAGATTTCACACGTAGTAAGCAATGATGTCAGAAGTGACATCTTGCTTCCTACTCTGCATGTGATCTCTGATTGGCCAATCAGTGATCACATGATCGGGACCTCGCACAGAGGTCCCGTCCGACGATAAGTGTTCTACTGTGACGGACACTTTATACTCCCGGGGACTTAAAGCAATGAATAAGGTCCTCAGTGAGGGCGGGCCAATCTTTGGGTTTGCAGGTTGAGAGCCACCAAATTTGTTGAGTTCATATTGTGCTAATCATACGTTCATGAAATGATTTTTCAGTTTTGTGTGTAAAAATCTCCCTATTGTTGCTTTAACCTTTTCACTCCGGCCGAACGCAAATGTGCAAATGTGCGTCCTCCCGGTGCCTGGGCCTAGATGCTGAGCGGCCGCACATTTGCGTTCTATTAAAAAAGAACATATGTGCTGAGAGCGCACACCCTGCACACTCCCAGCACACATGTCCGGTACTCACGGAAAGGTCCCGATCTCCTCTTCGATCGGGACCTTTCCCGATCATGTGACCACCGTAACAGCGCGTGACCCTAAACCCCGTCCTGACTCCAGACTTCTGAAACCCTTAAAGGGCCAGGAGGCGCCGGCGTGAAGGGGTTAAATTAGCAAATCGCATGCTCATTGCTGATTGGAGAGCTCCTTCAGTAGGGACCATGGAAAACCTCTGCAGAGAGACCACTGCTTTCACAGTGGCACAGCACAGTGGCACAACAAGGATGCAAGCATGCTGGCAGCAAACAGGCTTTTCTAAGAAGGCTGTTGAATTGTGGTTTTACCACCCCCTTAAGCTGCAAAAGCAGCCAAATGGAGTTGTACAGGTGCTGCAGCCGCGATGCTTTGCTTCAATGAATGCTAATCATTCTCTGATTGGACAAGGTGAGGCAGAGGTGTCAAAATCCAGACCAGGCAATGATTTGCATTTGTTGAGACAATGCAAAGCGTTCTCTGAATGGCGCCACAATGCAGTATGGCAACCACTTGGCACAGGACCTGGAATCTAGTGACAATCACAGGAGTAGTGGTACCTATGACAGCGATTTCCAGCTTCTCGACGGATCATAGTATATAGTATATACATAGATACATTGGTCCAATCTGGATGAATAAATTGCCATACCTAAACTTCAGCTTTAAACTTCTTGCTGCCAGGACTGTATGCCGCCTGTGTACCTGACACCAGGGGGGGGAGGGGTTACACACATTCCCAGTGGCTGCAGCCACCAGGATTGTGTGTAAATCTGTCAAACTCCTGGCTGTCAAGTGGAAGCATTCGGGCGGCTGCGCTCCCCTCCTTGCTGCTGACCCAGACAGCGATGTGTTTGATTTCCGGGTCCCCATGTCAGGTTCCCTGGCAAGTATGGCTGGGAGAGAATATATTTGATCTTCATTGCATTTCATCCAGGGGAGTCATGCAGGGTCTTTTAGACCCCAGATATCTCATTAAAGAGAACCTGTCACCAAAAAAAATCATCCGATTTGATGAAAAAAAAAGTTAAGTAAAAAATGTTTAAATTGTAAAAAAATTAAAGTTACACCCAAGCTCATACAATCCACCCCCCAAAAAAAAACTTTGAGGCCCCCCCACCCCACATATAAGCACGTACAAATGTAAACGCATGCTTCAGGGGGCGCCTAAGCATGAAAACGTTTATTGCGATACACATGTTACATATCGCCATGTAGGTCGGAGTGAGATCAATAATTCTAGCAGCAGACCTCCACCGTATCACTAAACTGATGATCTATAGGGGGCTTTTAAAGAGTCACCTATAGAAAATATAGGGTACTGAAGTTTGTCACCATTTCACGGGGTCACAAAAATGTAAGGTTTGCCATGTTGGGTATCTATTTACTTGGTACAACCTCTTCTTTTATATTTGACCAAAAGATTGGGTAATTTATTGCATTTGTGTATCCTACAATGGCCTTTAGTGTGTTTTTTTATTGAAATTTTTGGTAACATTGTTTCATTAAAAAATTGGAACTATCGCTATTTTATTCTCTAGTCTCGGGTGTCTGCTTTCAGAAAATATATAATGTTTTGGGAGTTTTATGTATTCTTCAGGTCTAAAATTATTTTTTTTAAACGTGTGCAAAAAACCCCCAAAAATGGCTCTGGCAGCGAAAAGGGTTAAATCAGGCTGGGAATAGGAGTGCCAGAACCATGAGCCAATCAGGATTTGTTTTATTGCTGTTTGACTGGAAAACCATCTCTATCATGTGATTTTTTTATTTTGAAAAAAATGCCAGTTGTGCCATCAGTGAAACATTCACTTACTGAGCTGTTTAGGCCCCAAATTTTGTTTTCTTTATTTAGACGGTGTAGGGCAGGGGTGCAAACTCGATTTCATAGAGGGCTGCATCAGCATTATGGTGGCCCTCAAAGGGATGGTCATATCTGTAAGATGAGATGTCCAGAGCACCCCCCCCATTACATCAAATGTCAAGAGCCCCCCCACCATCAGAAGTCACGAGTCCCCCACCATCAGAAGTCACGAGTCCCTCACCATCAGAAGTCAAGCGTCCCTCACCATCAGAAGTCAAGAGTCCCCCACCATCAGAAGTCAAGAGTCCCTCACCATCAGAAGTCAAGCGTCCCTCACCATCAGAAGTCAAGCGTCCCTCACCATCAGAAGTCAAGAGTCCCTCACCATCAGAAGTCAAGCATCCCTCACCATCAGAAGTCAAGAGTCCCCCACCATCAGAAGTCAAGAGTCCCCCACCATCAGAAGTCAAGAGTCCCTCACCATCAGAAGTCACGAGTCCCCCACCATCAGAAGTCACGAGTCCCCCAGTATCCCTTACATCACAGTGCACCCCTCTTACTTTGTTCCACTGCTGGGAAGAAGGTGGGGGCTGAACTGGGAAGCAGAAAGTGCAATGGTCTGGAGGAGGACTAGAGGAGGTCTGGAGTCAGCTTCCGGAGTCTGCTGAATGCTGAGACCAGGGGAGGCAGAGATGCGGGGGTTGCTGCGGTTGCACAGAGAGAAGCAGGATCTGTAGGAGGAGTTCTGTCCTCCACTCTGCTGCCAATTGATGGGGTGGGGGGGGGGGGGGGGTGTCAGGGAAAAGACTCTGCGGCTGCTGAGGAAGAAGTTGGGGGCCAAGCTGGGAAGCAGAAAGTGCAGAGTCTGGAGGAGGTCTGGAGTCAGCTGCTGGAGTCTGCTGAATGCTGAGACCAGGGGAGGTGGAGATGCGGGAGGTGCTGTGGCTGCACAGAGAGGCGCAGGATCTGTAGGAGGAGTTCTGTCCTCCTCTCTGCTGCCAACTGATGAGACGGGGGGGGGGGGGGGGGGAATCGGAAAAGACTCTGCAGCTGCTGAGGAAGAAGTTGGGGCCGAGCTAGGAAGCAGAAAGTGAAGGGACTGAAGGAGGACCAGGGGAGGGCTGTAGTCAGCTGTCAGAGTCTGCCGAATGCTGAGACCAGAGGAGGCGGAGACAAGGGGGATGCTGCGGCTGCACAGAGAGGCGCAGGATCCGTAGGAGGAGTTCTGTCCTCCTCTCTGCTGCCGACTGCTGAGACCGGGGGGGGGGGGATCAGGGAAAAGACTCTTCGGCTGCTGAGGAAGAAGTTGGTGGCCGAGCTGGGAAGCAGGAAGTGAAGAGTCTGGAGGAGGACAAGAGGAGGGCTGGAGTCAGCTGCTAGAGTCTGCTGAATGCTGAGACCAGAGGAGGCGGAGACAGGGGGGGTGCTGCGGCTTTACGTTCTGTCCTCCTCTCTGCTGCCGGCTGCTGAGACAAGGTGAGGGTGGAGACAAGGGGAGTGCCGCAGCTGCAGGAGGGGTGCAAGGGTCACATGAAATGGCCTGGTGGGCCGGGTTAGGCTTGTGGGCCTTGTGTTTGGCACATACGATGTAGGGTTTTGATGTGTTTAGGTTAGTTAATCTCATTCATTGTGTGAATTTCAAGAAAAATGAAAACTCATTTTTGCTCACCCTTATTTATTTATTTTAAAGCACAGTGTGGCCACAACATATGAATATGTAGCTCTCACATCTACCTACCTATCTACTGACCTACCTATCTAATCTGTATAGGAACCATTAACAATACTGAGATGATACGAAGAACGGTACAAACAAAGTGACACCGCGTGCTACAGAAATGTGCGCAGTGTGCGTTGTGACATGTTAAACATAACCTTGTAGATACCCACAGGAATGCAGACCAGGAGCTGGGCAGGCGCGGCGGACTCTAGTCTCTGTCTGCCAGGAGAACCATGAGAGTGGCTGATGAGAATGACATTTATGTACTGGACATACAGTATGTATATATATATATATATATATATATATATATATACATATATTAAGTGACTTTATTTCATTCATTTGTGTTGTTATCTATTTATTGCCTTTGAAATCTATAGAATTTTGCAGTAGTGTTATACAATGGTCACTCATACTATACATTTATGAAACCCAAGAGTAAACATTTGTTATACCGCAGCTTACAGATTCTTAGATGTGATGGCTGCATTCATTTATTTTTTTTTTCTTTGGTCTTTCTTTCTTTTATTTTCATCTGGTGATCCAGCCAGCAAGTCTGTTGTTTTTCAACGGAACAAGCTGTCCTGCAGTTGTAGCAGTTTGTGGGTTGAGACAAACCATTTATCACTGACAGGGATGCTTACAATGATCTGCCTTTTTTATGTATGTAAAACCTTTATCCCAAAAGGAAAAAAAAACTGTTTACTGTTTTGTGCCTGGAGTTTGGCTTCAGTTTGTTAGTGTATTCAAATATGCTAGTCCATCGGCACTCCCCTCCCCCCATCACTGACATTGCTGCTGTCCAAAGGTGTCCCCTGTGCTACTTCATCCGAGTGGGGGCGCTCTAATACAGGAGGTGTGTTACCAGCCAGATCACCAGGTGAAAACAGAGGGGAAAAAGTCTTAGAAAACGAATGCAGTCATCACAGTTAATGATTGGTAAGCTGCAATATATTACAGTTTTGGTCTTAATACCACTTTAAAGCGGAGTTCAAACCCCCAGACCCCCGCGCCAAAACAATTAAAAGTCAGCAGCTACAAATCCTGTAGCTGCTGACTTTTAATATTAGGGCATTTACCTATCCAGAGATTCTGTGGTGTCCTCACTATGAGCCGATTCCTCAATCGACTGTTGGGTGCTGGTGCCGCCATCTTGACTAAAGGAAACCGGCAATGAAGCCTTGTGGCTTCACAGCCAGTTTCCTACTGAGGATACGCAGAGATCCAGCAGTGCCCTCAACCCAAGCTGATCCTTCAATCGGCTGTCGGGTGTTGGCGCCGCCATCTTGACTAAGGGAAACCAGCTATGAAGCCTCGTGGCTTGACAGTCAGTTTCCTACTGTGCATGCACAGGGATACAGCGGTGCCCTTAACCCAAGCTGATCCTTCAGTCGGGTATTGGCACCGCCATCTTGACTAAGGGAAACCAGCTATGAAGCCTTGCGGCTTCACAGTTAGTTTCCTACTGCGCATGCACAGGGATACAGCGGTGCCCTCAACCCAAGCTGATCCTTCAGTCGGCTGTCGGGTGTTGGCACCGCCATCTTGACTAAGGGAAACCAGCTGTGAAGCCTCGTGGCTTGACAGTCAGTTTCCTACTGTGCATGCACAGGGATACAGCGGTGCCCTTAACCCAAGCTGATCCTTCAGTCGGGTGTCGGCACCGCCCTCTTTACTAAGGGAAACCAGCTATGAAGACTCGCGGCTTGACAGTCAGTTTCCTACTGCGCATGCACAGGTATACAGCGGTGCCCTCAACCCAAGCCGATCTTTCATTCAGCTGTTGGGTGTTGGCGCCACCATCTTGAATAAAGGAAACCAGCAATGAAGCCTTGCCTCTTCACAGTCGGTTTCTTTCTGTGCATTTACAAAGTGTGCTGTGCTTTGTGAATGAGCCGCTGTCCTTTGTGGGACCTTGGAGGTGTCCCAGGGGGCTGCAGGGGAGGATTGGGGGGGAGGCAACTTCCGGGACAATTCGCTGTAGAGTCGGAAAAGAGAGTGGGTACCTGTCAAAACCAGGTACCTGCTCCCCCCTCCCCCTCCATTCAGTTGTATCCAACCCTTGGCGATTGCATGGACCGTCACTCGGAAGCGACGTTTCCGTGAATTCTCTTGGCAATTATTTTACAGGGTAGGTTGCCAGGTCTTTCCCCAACCCCTTCCATGCAGGAGATCCTGCATGGCCAGGGATGAAACTAGGACAATTTATACAGGAGCCAATTAACCTACCAGCATGTCTTTGGGGTGTGGGAGGAAACCCTCACAAGCACAGGGAGAACATGCAAGCTCCATGCAAGAGGCGCCATGGGTGGGAATTGAACCCATGACCCATTTACTGCATGGCAGACATGCTAACCACTAAGACACAGTGCTGCCCTCCCCTCCCCCTCAAAAGGTGCCAAATGAGGCAGTGGAGGGGAGGAGGCAGATATGCGGAGCTTCCACTTTTGGGTGGAACTCCGCTTTAAGGCTGAATTCCAGGAATTCTCTTTTGAACCTATAATGGTGAAGTTTGGTTACATCTAATCTTTCATATCTCACATCCGGAGGGCAGCTGGGGATGCAGAAATCCATTGGAGTAGCCTGGGCTACATACAGCACTGTCCTGTTGTGGGTGCTTCTCTAGCGACTTGCCATGTGTATACTGAATACAGGGAGTCGCTCGCTCAGCACCTCCACCATTCAGAGAACATCTTGTGTTTCTTTCAATGAACGCGAGGCCTTTTAAGAATGGATGAAGCGGAGATCATGACATCATCCACCTCACCTCATCCAATCAAGAGAACGCTTTGTATCCTTTAAAACAAATGCAAGTTTTGGATGGAGTGGGGAGGGATTAGAACCCTTGGCAAGAAAACAGACGGGTTATAACCCCCCCCCCTCACACTATACAAAATAAAAAGGTTTTGCCTTTAGTTATGCTTTGAGCCCCACTACAAGGGTAGCATTGTGTTTTCCCCGGAGTTCAGCTTTAGGAATCCCAGGTCTGCAGGTTGCTGCTTTCTCAAGTCCAAGGATCTTGCCCCAAGATGATGGGAGAGTGAGGTGGGGAGGACATGGACTCCATATCTTATCTCATAAGAAACTTATGTTCCTGTGTTTGACTTCCACACCTATGTCCCGATAAGACTGTGTACAAAGGTGAGATTCCTCACCTTTGTCTCGGGCTGCGTGGTCAGCGTGTCCACAGCTAGACATATCATGAGGCGAGCGCCATTTCTGGTGATGGCATCAAAAATTGTGAAAAAGCACGAATTGGCCACTTGCACACGGACACCTAAAAATGCCACGTTTTTAGGCATTCTTTTTACTGATCTAAATGCAGCCATTGTTTTTAATGGGACTGTACACACAGGTGCGTAAATTCGTGCAGCGCAAAGATCAGTAAAAAAAAGTGCAAAAATCTTCTGGACAGTATATTGAGTGCGTATATGGAATTAGAATGCAACCCAAGAAAAGTCAGAAGAATTTTTTTTTATACACATATGCGCAAAAAATTAATGAATAAAATTCACTTGGATCTTTCCTGAAATTAGCATGATATGAATCAGAGCAAAAGAGAACAAGCTTCAGTAAAACAAAGCAAAGTCGCCCCTTGCATCAGGGTCCCCATCAGAGCCTCCCTTACATCAGGGTCCCCATCAGAGCCCTCCCTTACATCAGGGTCCCCATCAGAGCCCTCCCTTACATCAGGGTCCCCATCAGAGCCCTCCCTTACATCAGGGTCCCCATCAGAGCCTCCTTTACATCAGGGTCCCCATCAGAGCCTCCCTTACATCAGGGTCCCCATCAGAGCCTCCCTTACATCAGGGTCCCCATCAGAGCCCCCCTTACATCAGGGTCCCCATCAGAGCCCCCTTACATCACAGCCTCCTGTACATCACAGCCACCATCAGAGCCCCCCTTACATCACAGCCCCCCTCACATCAGAGACCCCATCAATGCCCACCAAACATCACAGCCCCCATCAGAGCCCCCCTTACATCACAGCCCCCATCAGAGCCCCCCTTACATCACAGCCCCCATCAATGCCCCCCAAACATCACAGCCCCCATAAGAGCCCCCCTTAAATCACAGCCCCCCAAACATCACAGCCCCCATCAGAGCCCCCCTTACATCACAGTGCCCATCAGAGCCTCCCTTACATCAGGGTCCCCATCAAAGCCCCCCTTACATAACAGCCCCCATCAGAGCCTCCCTTACATCGGGGTCCCAATCAGAGCCCCCCCAAACATCACAGCCCCCATCAGAGCCCCCCCAAACATCACAGCCCCCATCAGAGCCCCCCCCTTACATCACAGCCCCATCAGAGCCCCCCAAACATCAGAGCCCCCTTTATATCACAGACCCTATCAGAGCCCCCCCCCTACATCACAGCCCCCCTTTACATCACAGTCCTCATCAGAGCCCCCCTTACATCAGGGTCCCCATCAGAGCCCCCCTTACCTCACAGCCCCCTTACATCACAGCCATCATCAGAGTCCACCTTACATCACAGCCCTTATCAGAGCCCCCCTTACATTACAGAGTCCCCCTTACATCAGGTTCCCCTTCAGAGCCCCTCTTACATCACAGCCCCCATCAGAGCCCCCCAAACAGCACAGCCTCCATCGGCCCCCCCCCTTAAGTCAAAGTTCCCATCAGTACCCCCCTTGTATCACAGCCCCCATCAAAGCCCCCCTTAAATTAGGGTCCCCATCAGAACCCCCCTTACATCAGAGACGACATCAGAATCCCCCTTACATCAGAGACGACATCAGAGCCCCCCTTACCACCAGGGTCCCGGTCAGAGCCCCCTTATGTCAGAGTTGCCATCAGAGCCCCACTTATATCAGAGTCTGCTTTAGGAATTCTCCTTATGTACCAAAGTCCAGAGTCCCCATCTCCTCTTCCCCTTACATGATTCCCTACCCTTTGCCACCAGGTATAATATTTCCCCTTTATTTTTGTTACAGTGACAATGGAAAATGTCAGATTTCCTGTCAATTTCTGTACCAGAGACAAAAGTCATCAAGACAAATAAAGAGTCAGTCTCCCTGGATGGGGCACACACAGCAAAATAGACCCAAAGGGGGATTTACCTGTCTTTCCTTCCTTTCAGGCTTGCACAGGTGTACCGGCTCCACTCCTGGACTGACATGGCTTACTTTGATTTCACTGCACACTGTGAGCTTCTCACAATGTGCATTAGAAGCTGCAGCAAGTCAGATAGATCCCACATCTTTTCTTGACTGTAGGACATCCAGCATCATCTAACTCTTTCCTCTCCAGCCTGACTGTCCCTGACCCCCTCTTTCACTCTCTGGATTTCAGTTGTTTCAGTAAATTGAGACTCAATGTCACATGTGGGTCCTACCACAACTATCTGTTGTCAGGAAGTTATGACCAGCACCCTGCTGGCAGGGATTTCATTGGCTGACGGTGTTTGGGATGCTTCTGAGATCACTCACAATTCATTGACAGGCCTAGCTGACCTAATTCAGGAGAGTTTTGTATTCCCATAGACTTGTACAGGAGTGCAAAAAATGCTTGAAGCCAATAATAGGCTGTTTAAGATGGCCTTGTAGTGCAGTCACCCCTGATAAACAGCACAGTCCGATCCTTGACCTCACTTTCCTCTTCTGGCCCTCACTTTCCTCTTCTGGCCCTTATTGTCCTCATCTTGCCCTCAATTTCCTCTTCTGGCCCTCATTGTCCTCCTTTTGCCCTCAATTTCCTTTTCTGGCCCTCACTTTCCTTTTCTGGCCCTCACTTTCCTCTTCTGGCTCTCACTTTCCTCTTCTGGCCCTCACTTTCCTCTTCTGGCCCTCAATTTCCTCTTTGGGCCCTCACTTTCTTCTTCTGACCCTCACTTTCCTCTTCTGGCCCTCACTTTCCTCTTCCGGCCTTCACTTTCCTCTTCAGGCCCTCACTTTCCTCTTCTGGCCCTCACTTTCCTCTTCTGGCCCTCACTTTCCTCTTCTGGCCCTCACTTTCTTCTTCCGGCCCTCACTTTCTTCTTCTGGCCCTCACTGTCCTCTTCTGGCCCTCACTTTCTTCTTCTGGCCCTCACTGTCCTCTTCTAGCCCTCACTTTCCTCTTCTGGCCCTCACTTTCTTCTTCTGGCCCTCACTGTCCTCTACTGGCCCTCACTTTCCTCTTCTGGCCCTCATTTTCCTCTTCTGGCCCTCACTTTCCTCTTCCGGCCCTCACTTTCCTCTTCCGGCCCTCACTTTCCTCTTCTGGCTCTCACTTTCCTCTTCTGGCCTTCACTTTCCTCTTCCGGCCCTCACTTTCTTCTTCCGGCCCTCACTTTCTTCTTCCGGCCCTCACTTCCTTCTTCTGGCCCTCACTGTCCTCTTCTAGCCCTCACTTTCCTCTTCTGGCCCTCATTTTCCTCTTCTAGCCCTCACTTTCCTCTTCTGGCCCTCACTTTCCTCTTCTGGCCTTCACTTTCCTTTTCCGGCCCTCACTTTCTTCTTCCGGCCCTCATTTTCCTCTTCTAGCCCTCACTTTCCTCTTCTGGGCCTCATTTTCTTCTTCTGGCCCTCATTTTCCTCTTCTGGCCCTAATTTTCCTCTTCTGGCCCTCACTTTCCTCTTTGGCCCTCGCTTTCTTCTTCTGGCCCTCACTTTCCTCTTTGGCCCTCACTTTCTTCTTCTGGCCCTCACTTTCCTCTTTGGCCCTCACTTTCCTCTTTGGCCCTCACTTTCTTCTTCTGGCCCTCACTGTCCTCTTCCAGCCCTCACTTTCCTCTTCTGGCTCTCACTTTCTTCTTCTGGCCCCTTATACTAGACACCAATCTCTTTAGGACTCTTTAGGTGTGTGGTGCAAGTTGTAACGTTTTATAGCGCAGGGGGTCCTTGAATCCTGCAAGGTTTGGGAAGGATTGCTGCAAATTGTTATCAGCTCAGTTTTTTTACATTGGAAGCATTCCAGCCTCTTTAGCGATTCCTGTTCTCGGAGGAAGCCATGACCTCCTGCTGGAGCCGGGACAAGGCCTGAAGAGTGCGGGACAAGTAGAGTGTCTGCTGTTTGTTCAGGATAAACTCAGGAACACACTTACCCCTCCATCTCATGTCACTGCACGGAAATTCATTCCTACCACTCGGCAGAAGGAAGTCAGAGACGGCTTTGTTTTAAAGTGGACCTGTCACCCAGCCAAACGAAAGCAGCAGCATCTGTGAACGCCTTCATTTATGCACCTACAAGTCCTACTACATGGAGGATTTTTGTGATTGCCCCATACCACTACCTGCCATGACAAGTGTGTGGAAATGTACATTTCCCATAGTTCCCATAGGGACCTGTGCATTACAAACAATGCTGTCCAGCAGACCAGCGTTTCTCAACCAGGGAGCTGCGGAATCCTGGGGTGTCGCTTGGGTCACCCACTCAGTTTGCCCTGGACAAGAAGTGGATGAGAGAACTCTGTGGTGGAGGATAGTGTAAGGGGGAGAATCAGACGTGAAGGGGGACTCATGAAAGTGCTATGATGTGATGAGGGGGAAAGGCTCTCATGCACATGGAAGACTCTGATGTCATTGGGGACTCTGATATGTAGGGGAGACTCAAATGTGATGGAGTACTCTGTCATGAGGGTACTCTGACGTGACGGGGGGGCTCTCATGCATATGGGAGACTCTGATGTCATTGGGGACTCTGATGTGAAGGGGAGACTCGGATGTGAAGGGGACTGTCATGCATATAGGGTACTCTGATGCTATGGGGGCTCTGATGTGATGGGGGACCTCTAACTTTCTTGGGGGTCTCTCTGGTGATGGGGATCTCTGATGTGAAGGGGACTCTGTCATGAAGGTACTCTGATGTGATGTGGGCTCTCATGCATATGGCTGACTCTAATGTGATGGGGGGGATTCTGACTCTGTCATTTAATTAATTAATTTATTACAGGTACTTATATTGACCCCTCATTTTATACAGCACTTTACATATATATTTCACATTCACATCACTCTGTCATGGGGGGGACTCTGTGCAGGGGTGGACTGACAACTCATGGGGCTCCCGAGCAATAGGGGATCATGGGGCCCCTGTTTCCTTGCCCACACTCAAAAAAAGCCTATAAAAGGAACCAGGGGCATTTCATGGGGCCCCCTGCTGACCTCGGGCAGTGCCCGAGTGCTCGAAAGGTCAGTCCGCCCCTGACTCTGTGGTGATGGGGAACCTCTAATGTGAAGAGGGGGCCTATGATATGGTTGGTGCCTCTGGTGTGAAGGGGCAACTCTGATGTGATGGACGGACTCTGATATGATGGGGGGGGGGGACTCTGATGTGATGGGCGGACTCTGATATGATGGTAGGGGGGACTCTGATGTGATGGGTGGACTCTGATATGATGGGGGGGGAACTCTGATGTGATAGGGTCACTTTGATGTGAAGAAGAGACTCTGATATGGTGGGGGGGGGGACTCTGATGTGATTGGGGACTCTGATATGATGGGGAGGGGACTCTGATGTGATGGGGTCACTCTGATGTGAAGAAGAGACTCTGATATGATGGGGGGGGACTCTGATGTGAAGTTCATTGTATCAATATGTTTGTGTGCACTGTCCCAGACTCAGGTCTCCCATTGATAGGTAACATTTCTATATTTTAGGTGGGGATGTCTCGGGATTTTGCAATCTTTTTAAGGGTGATGGGACTAAAAAAAAGATTGAGACCTTGTTTTTTGATGCGCTGTAACTGGGTCTGGGGGGCGCCATTTGTTTGCAGTTGGTTGTGCTACAGCGCTAACAAGAGACACGATGGCAGAAGGAGAGAGCAGAGTGACAGGGAAATGAACTCATCAGTTTCCTGCTTCTTCTCTCATTGTCCAATCACAGACTGGGGGAGGGACAAAACCTGGAAATGTAATGTAACTGCAGCAAAGAAAACTCAAGTCTTCTGCCCTGCCAGACCGGACTGTTATGTGCTGCAGAGCTGTGTAAATCTGAGGACAGGATGGACAGAAATACAAATCCTTTGGCAGGTACATCAGCTCGGATATGTGCATTTAGCGGTTGCCCGGAGTTATATGATTTGCTTTAGTCTGTGAGTATTTTATTGCAGTGTTCAGGAGGTGAGCTCTGCAGTCATTCACTTGTTACACCACTTGTTGTTGCGGACTGACAACTCATGGGGCCCCCGGTCAATAGGGGATCATGGGGCCCCTGTGTCCTCACCCACACTCAAACCACACCCAAAAAAGTCTATGAAAGGTACCGGAGGCATCTCATGGGGCCTGCTACTGACCCCGGGCCCTTGGGCAGTGCCTGAGTTCCCAAATGGTCAGTCCGCCCCTGCCTCTAGGATATGCAGTCAAATGTTTAGTAAGAATTCACGTTTTATCTGACGCTGCCGGTAAATGTGTCATTTTCTGTCATTTCTAGTAAAGCATCTGAAGAATCTGGGTTGTTGTGAAGCGAGGATAGTGTCAGCATTTCTCCCATAAAAAGACTCCAGAAATAGCGAAGGTGCGGGATGAAGGGCGTGCGTTTACCTCCTGGAATCGATACTTTCTGCTGCCATTAATGTATTTTATTGATTCTCTTTTATGACATATCCTGCCCCGCTTTTCATATTGTGCCAACCTTTCATCCAGTCATAGTAAGGTCATCACCGCTGTCGCAGAACCTCTTAGGATGTGTTGGATCGCCCATTACACTTTTCTTTTTGCTGTTTTTGAAAGTAAACTTCAGGACTCTGGGGGGGTTGATTTACTAAAGGCAAATAGACGGTGCACTTTGCAAGTGCAGTTCCTCCAGAGCTTAGTAAATGAGGGGAAGCTCTGCTGACTTCCATCATCCAATCACTTCCAAACTGCACAGTCTATTTGCCTTTAGTAAATCAACCCCAATGTCTCAGCCATCCACTGCTTGGTCCAGGCAGATGAACCCCAATGTCTCAGCCATCCACTGCTTGGTCCAGGCAGATGAACCCCAATGTCTCAGCCATACATTGCTTGGTCCAGAAAGATGAACCCCAATGTCTCATCCATCCATTGCTTGGTCCAAGCAGATGAACCCCAATGTCTCAGCCATCCATTGCTTGGTCCAGGCAGATGAACCCCAATGTCTCAGCCATCCATTGCTTGGTCCAGGCAGATGAACCCCAATGTCTCAGCCATCCATTGCTTGGTCCAGAAAGATGAACCCCAATGTCTCAGCCATCCATTGCTTGGTCCAGGCAGATGAACCCCAATGTCTCAGCCATACATTGCTTGGTCCAGGCAGATGAACCCCAATGTCTCAGCCATACATTGCTTGGTCCAGAAAGATGAACCCCAATGTCTCAGCCATCCATTGCTTGGTCCAGGCAGATGAACCCCAATGTCTCATCCATCCATTGCTTGGTCCAGGCAGATGAACCCCAATGTCTCAGCCATCCATTGCTTGGTCCAGGCAGATGAACCCCAATGTCTCAGCCATACATTGCTTGGTCCAGAAAGATGAACCCCAATGTCTCAGCCATCCATTGCTTGGTCCAGGCAGATGAACCCCAATGTCTCAGCCATACATTGCTTGGTCCAGGCAGATGAACCCCAATGTCTCAGCAATCCATTGGTTGGTCCAGGCAGATGAACCCCAATGTCTCAGCCATCCATTGCTTGGTCCAGGCAGATGAACCCCAATGTCTCATCCATCCATTGCTTGGTCCAGGCAGATGAACCCCAATGTCTCAGCCATCCATTGCTTGGTCCAGGCAGATGAACCCCAATGTCTCAGCCATCCATTGCTTGGTCCAGGCAGATGAACCCCAATGTCTCAGCCATCCATTGCTTGGTCCAGGCAGATGAACCCCAATGTCTCAGCCATCCATTGCTTGGTCCAGGTAGATGACAGGGATAAGGTGAATGTTATTATATTTTACAGTATATTTATATTATATCTTATCCTGACTGAAAACAAATGTCCAGTCCAAATGTTTGTTTATTGAACATAGAGGAATTGGTTTACTAAAGGCAATTAGACGGTGCACTTTGCAAAGTGCATTTGCTCCAGAGCTTAGTAAATGAGCAGAAGCTCTCCTGACTTCCATCATCCAATCATGTGTGAGTAAATATGTAGTTTTTTTTAATTTTCTTTTATATTCTTGGCAAAGTGACGCTTCACTTCATTTACTAAGCTCTGGAGCAACTGCACTTTGCAAAGTGCACCGTCTATTTGCCTTTAGTAAATCCACCCCTATGTCTGTCTCGGACAGACAGCTTACACTTTTTATCGGCTTGTTAATATTACATGAAGGTGATGAAAGAAAGAAAGCAAACATCTATACCAGGGGCGGACTGATCATTTGGAAACTCGGGCACTGCCCAAGGGCCCGGGGTCAGTAGGGGGCCCCATGAGATGCCCCTGGTACCTTTTTCATGGCTCTATGGTGCTGGGCAGTGAGCACGGGGCCCTTTAGAGGACGTCGGGCCCTCAGGCCACCCTCATGAAGTCTGTTTCTGATTGTTTGGTCAGAGGCATTCACACCAGTGGCCTGCTGGAGGTCATTTTGTAGGGCTCTGGCAGGGCTCATCCTGTTCCTCCTTGCACAAAGGAGCAGATACCGGTCCTGTTGATGGGATAAGGACCTTCTACAGCCCTGTCCAGCCCTCCTAGAGTAACTGCCTGTCTCCTGGAATCTCCTCCATGCTCTTGAGACTGTGCTGGGAGACCAGCAAACCTTCTGGCAATGGCATGTATTGATGTGCCATCCTGGAGGAGTTGGACTGCCTGTGCAACCTCTGTAGGGTCCAGGTATGGCCTCATGCTACCAGTAGTGACACTGACCCTAGCCAAATGCAAAACTAGAGAAAAACAGTCAGAAAAAATGAGTAGGGAAAAAAATGTCAGTGGCCTCCACCTTTAAAACCATTCCTGTTTTGGGGGTCGTCTCATTGTTGCCCATCTAGTGCACCTGTTGGTAATTTCATTAACACCAAAGCAGCTGAAACTGATGAACAACCCCCTCTGCTACTTACCTGACCAGATCAATATCCCAGGAGTTTCATTGACTTGATGCAAGACTCTGATTAAAATTGTTTCTTTAAATTTTTTTGAGCAGTGTATAATATTTGATGGTTTCGTGTAATCTTGAAGTAATTTTAAGCATGTGTGCAAAAAAATGAAAAAACGGCTCTGGCAGTGAAAGGGTTAAAATAATTTTACAGCCTGCTAGAATTCTATTATTAATTGTCCCGACATACCCGGTTGTTTGAACCTGTCGATCCTGCCAATGCTGCCCTTTTTTCCTGTCAAGGGCTGACAACGCTGTGCTCCCAGGGGCGGACTGACCATTTGGAAACTCGGGCACTGCCCGAGGGCCCAGGGCCAGTAGGGGGCCCCATGAGATGCCCCTGGTACCTTTTTCATAGGCTTTTTTGAGTATGGGCAAGGACACAGGGGCCCCATGATCCCCTATTGCCCGGGGCCCCATGAGTTGTCAGTCCGCCCCTGAGTGGAGTGTCCAGGGGCGGACTGACCATTCAAGCACTCAGGCACTGCCCGAGGGCCCAGGGTAAGTAGGGGGCCCCATGAGATGACTTTTCATAGGCTTTTTTGGGTGTGGGCGAGGACACAGGGGCCCCATGAGTTGTCAGTCCGCCCCTGTATGCCACCACCACTATAATTGGTGCTGCACCCGATTTTGCACTCTCCAATTTTTGTGAATCAACCCTTCTGTATTATAGGGGTCCACACTGCCCCCCCCCCTCCCCAGTGTCTCCCAGAATGCTGACACACTGCTAATGTTTGTGATCCTGCGTCTTCCTTCTGTGCAGCTCATTGGCACCTTTTGGTTTGTAAACATTACCGCATGGCATTAAAGATTAATGAAGCATCCATATTTTATAAGCGCAGGCATGCGAGGGCAGACAGCAGCTCCTATGCAGCCCAATGCCGGCACTGATGACACGTCCCGGGGGGGAGATAAAACAATCTATTAGAGCCGGTCTCTCCATCCCGACAGAGCGGAATCACACAATCCATCCAGAGCCTCCGTATTACTCCATCCCTTGTTATGTCATCCCATCTGAAAGGGACAACGGGGAGAAGATGTCATTCTGGATTGAATATCTATAAATTTACTGCATTTACAGAATCGTGCTAAAAACATAACAATTGCAAGAATCGGAATTTCTTGCTCATAGGTGAAACTTCAGGGAAATGGTTAAATACACATTACAAAAACAATAAATCTGAACTCCACGGAAAGTAAAAAAGCATCCTTTGGCTGCGCCTGCAAGGGTTAAATGTTCTTTTAGGTCTAGGGTAATATAAAAGCACTTTTACTTACCTGATCCTCTGCTCCTGCAGGCTTCCACCCCGTTGTAAGGCCAGTTCCCACAGGCTCTTCTATGCTTTGCTGCAGCGGTGGTAGACCCTCTGACGTCATCAGGTCCAATGCAGAGCCCATAGCCCTGCATTGGATGTGTGGATGCCAAAGAACAGTCCACTGCTGTAGGGGAGGGGAGTAGAGGAGAGCGCCATCTGCTGCTGGAATGGAAGATGGGGAAAGTAAAACCATTTTCTTGCTCTCCTAAGGCGCCATGTACACGGGACACTTCTGAACGATGGAATCTGACTGCTGGAAAACGTAGGTTAAAAAACGTCTGTTTAGCCGCAGTAGCATACCACGTTTATGCGCGTTTGCATTTAGAAGCGTTTTTTTAAAGATAAGCACAGGAGAACCTCCCAAATGCCCAGAATGCACTGAAAAGCAGTAAATTATTAACTATTTCAGACTGTTTCAGAGAAATACAGAGAGTAGAAGCAGAGACAGCAGTATGTGTGGAGATTAGCTTAGGTGTGAGTTGCTCATTAACATTTCTTTTGTTTGCAAGGGTGGGAAAGGTGTCTGGTGGAGGGAGTCATTAAGGCCACCTGGCAGGGGGTCTTCATGAGGAATTTGAGGTGTGAATGGTTATTATACAGTATTTATTATACAGGATTTATATAGCGCCAAAGGGTATGCTCCTAAGGCTATTAACATATCTTTTGTTTCCAAGGGTGGGAGAGGTCTGAGGTGTGAATTGGTCATTACAATGTGTGACAAGCTTGGTAGGAACATCCTGTGTTCAGTGTTTTGTCCATCTGAATACCTTGAAAACGCTTTGCATGCATTTTTCATGATGAAAAAAGGCTTTGGACAGCATTGGGAACTGGAATAGTAAAAAAAAATTTTCAAGAGCTTATAAATGCGATTTGCCACGTTTACAAGCATTTTGCATTTGAAAAGGTGATAAAATCGACTGCTGAACGCAAGTTTTCTGCGTTCAAAAAAACGACTGTAAACTGAAATGCCTGTAAATGACTGTAAACGAAGATGTGTACATGGACACATAGGAAAACATTAGGGTGAGTTCAGGACTGCTGAAAAAACCGCTGAACATCTCCTAAACGTGAGTTTATCAGCTGCAGTGTACAAGAGCCCTAAACGTACACCAGAATTTAACCCTTGCAGTGCGGGGACAGCCCCACTGCAATGGAGGATTTTTTCTTTTCCCCTGAATCAGGCTATATACAGTGAATTGGTTTACCTGGCAAAAGATTTGTAATCCCAGAACCTGTTGTGATTCCCTTACCCTGCCATAATCCATAGCCGAAGAAAAGGTCAAAACAAGGTGCCAGACATGGATCCTTAACCAATTTAGCCAATAGAAAGATGTTATTTTTTATCCTACTGGCTTGGGTCAGCTCTACACAAATTTGGGGGTCCCCCAGGAGGTAGGCTTCACACATGGAGAAATCCATGTGTAGTCGAGCCAATAAGAGCACCAAACAAATGTCTGAAGAGTCCACAGTCTTGTATTATTTCTTTCAACGACAACAGGAAAGTAAGAAGGATTCAACACGTTTCAGGGACCAAAAAAATCCCCCTTCATCGGGACTTAAAGACTGTATCAATGTGTGCTGTACACTAAACAAGAGAGCTCCTGGGCGTATACATCTATATTAGTAAATCTGTGGCAGAAGACAAGTCTGAAAGTAATCATACTGGTATCAGCCGCAGAAATAATATTTATCATAGAGTTCAAGCCTTGATGAAGGGGGAATTTTTGACTTCTGAAATGCGTTGACTGTTTCTTACTGTCACGTACCTGATGGGAGACTGAATTGACGAGGTCGGCCTTACTTGTGTCACTAGGCCTGACCCCGCTGATGTTGGAACAGAGGGAGTCTAGGGACCGGGGGGACAAGAGCGCCAGTGATTGTTGCTTGCAGCTCTTGCAGATGATGATCTTGGAAGAGCTCTGATTTGGACACCGTAATAATAGA
Source organism: Staurois parvus (assembly GCF_062004578.1). Classification (NCBI taxonomy): domain Eukaryota; kingdom Metazoa; phylum Chordata; class Amphibia; order Anura; family Ranidae; genus Staurois; species Staurois parvus. The sequence goes on along the minus strand of NW_028318111.1, from coordinate 2,449,495 downwards.
CAAAGCAGGTTCTGTGGATTGCCAGACGTGCAGCAGACCAAGGTAGGTAGTGAGGACAAGAGACTGGAGCAGAGTCATGGGATAGCCAGGGTCATCAACAGTCGGGCAGCGCGGTACAGAATCAGAAGGAAAAGCCAAAGTCAGGAGCAGAGCCGAAGTCAGGCACCGATAGCAGGAGAGTAATCGCAGTCAGGTCAGGAACAAGCCGGGTTGGTAACGGAGGAATCGTACAGGAACAAGCAGGACACGGGGGGAGCTGAAGACCAGTCAGCACTGAACCTGAGCAGAGGCACTTCTTAAATGGGCTATCTGGCGCCAATCTTCGCCATGCGCGATCGCGCGTTCCTGCAACCGGCAATTCTGCAGGAATTCCTATGCGCATGCGCGTTCCCAATCGCGATTCTTCTTGCCTGAAATCCCTTACACTTACTCTCCAGTTGACATTTGTGAAACCAATAAAAGACTTTGGACTTGAGACATTTGTTTGGTGTTCCTGTTGGCTCAACTACATGTGGACATCTGAATTTAGGTGACCCTTGCCTCCTGATAGACCCCCATATTTAAAGTGGAAGTAAAGGTAAAACCTAACTATCTCTAAACCTGCTCTCAGTCACAGTCTAAGTCTAATCTATCTAGCCCTGTAAAGAGAAAAATGATATACTTATCTATTCTGCAACCGCTCCGGTTTGGTCCCAGGCATAGCTGTCAGCGGCAACTTCGGTGTGCAGGTGAAGCAGCTGATGGATCCCCATAGTAAATCTATGGATGATGTCACTTCCCAGGCATTTGTTAGCCATTGTCGGCTTTCTCCTGCACACAGAGGGCGCCACTGGAGACCGGACCGGCTTCATAGAAGGTAAGTATACAGTTGCAAGAAAAATTATGTGAACCCCTTGGGATTACATGGAGTTTTGCATGAATTTGGCATAAAATGTGCTCTGAACGTCATCTAAGTCACAACAATAGAAGAACACAGTCTGCTGAACATAATACTACACAAACATTGCAGATGTGTCAACAAAAATGTTAGCATGTGCCAGAGATTTCTGTAGGTCTTTAGCGGACACTCTGGGATTCTTCTTTACCTCATGCACCATTCTGCGCTGTGCTCTTGCAGTTATTTTTACAGGACGACCATGCCTAGGGAGAGTAGCAACAGTGCTAAACTTTCTCCATTTGTAGACAGTCTGTCTTACCGTGGACACATGAACATCAAGGCTTTTGGAGATACTTTTGTAACCCTTTCCAGCTTCATGCAAGTCAACAATTCTTGATCGTAGGTCTTCTGAGAGCTCTTTTCTGCGAGGCATGGTTCACGTCAGACAGTGCTTCTTGAAACCAGTAAACCCAAAACAGGTGTGTGTTTTTTAAGGGCAGGACAGGTGTCAGCAACACATCCAATATCATCACACTGATTGGAGTCAAGGTTGGCTCACTCCTGGCTCCAATTAGCCCAGGGAGAAGTCATTAAGCTAGGGCCTCACATACTTTTTCCTCCCTGCACTGTGAATGTTTACATGTTATGTGCAATTAAACCATGGCAACATCTAATGTTTGTGTAGTATTATGTTCAGCAGACTGTGTTCTTCTATTGTTGTGACTTAGATGATGTTCAGAGCACATTTTATGCCCAATTCATGCAAAACTCCACGTAATCCCAAGGGGTTCACAAACTTTTTCTTGCAACTGTAGCACTTTTTTCTTTACAAGGTTTCTTTCTTAGGCTTAGAATGTGGCCTCAAACAATGTTTTTTTCCAGCAGCCAAAGATCTCTTGAAACGTTTGGTGATCTTATTGGCTCAACTACACGTGGACTTCTCAGTTTAGGTGATCCTTACCTCCTAGAGGACCCCCAGATTTATGGAGAACTGTGAACCCATACCAGTAGCTTCAAATAATTACATGTATTTTTCTATTGACCAAGTATCTCTTGAGATGTTTGATGATCTTATTGGCTCAACTACATGTGGACTGTTAAATGTACCTTCTGGTTGACCCCTAGATTTATGCAGAGCTGCAAATTCAAGCCAGTAGCCTCAAATCATGAAACGTTTCTATTAATCAAGGATCTCTTGAAACGTGTGGTGATCCTATTGGCTCAACTACATGCAGACTTTTCAGATTGGTGATGCTTACCTCCTGGTTTACTCACAGATTTATGGAGAGCTGCAAATCCAAGCCAGTAGCCTCAATGAAGACATTTTTCTATCGACCAAGGATCTCTTGAGATGTTTGATGATCTTATTAGCTCAACTACACATGGAATTTTAAATTTAGGTGATCCTTACCTTCTGGTTGACCCCTAGATTTATGCAGATCTGCAAATTCAAGCCGGTAGCCTCAAATGATGACATTTTTCTATCAGTCAAGGATTTCTTTAGACGGTAGGTGATTTTATTGGTTCAACTACAAGTGGACTTCTCAATTTAGGTGATCCTTACGTTTTGGTGGATCTCTAGATTTATGGAGAGCTGCGAATCCAAGCTAATGGCCTCAAATGATGACATTATTCTATCAGCCAAGGATCTCTTGAGACGTTTTTTTGACACAACTGCATTGCATAGCCGGGCAGCTTATACCACCAATTACTGTTTCAGCTTTGTGTCTTCTTGTGCCACCTGCCTTATTATTGGACAAAATCAAACAAACCATCGCAGTGTGATTTGCTCACTAGTTGTCTATCCTCACCACAGTTACAGAATGACCTTAGCACAGACACAATGATAAAAATTAAACTGAAACAATGTTGCGAAGAAAAGAACAATCCAAGAAAAGAAGAAGTCTCCCTTTGTATTGACAGAAAGATTCCTTCCTTCAGCCTTCCAGTTTTGCGTAATTTCAGAGTGAAACACTCAGCTAACTACGACATATAACAAAGATCCCGGAGTGCACTGCCAGTACATTGTGCGTTCTTTGTTATATAATGCTTATTGGAGGGGAATTCATCACAGTGACATCACTGTCCAGTGAGCAGGTACAGTTGCAAGAAAAAGTATGTGAACCCCTTGGGATTACGTGGAGTTTTGCATGAATTGGGCATAAAAAGTGCTCTGAACGTCATCTAAGTCACAACAATAGAAGAACACAGTCTGCTGAACATAATACTACACAAACATAAGATGTTGCCATGGTTTAATTGCACATAACATGTAACCATTCACAGTGCAGGGAGGAAAAAGTATGTGAGGCCCTAGCTTAATGACTTCTCCCAGAGCTAATTGGAGCCAGGAGTGAGCCAACCTTGACTCCAATCAGTGGGATGATATTGAATGTGTTGCTGACAGCTGTCCTGCCCTTAAAAAACACATACCTGTTTTGGGTTTACTGGTTTCAAGAAGCACTGTCTGATGTGAACCATGCCTCGCAGAAAAGAGCTCTCAGAAGACCTACGATCAAGAATTGTTGACTTGCATGAAGCTGGAAAGGGTTACAAAAGTATCTCCAAAAGCCTTGACGTTCATGTGTCCACGGTAAGACAGACTGTCTACAAATGGAGAAAGTTTAGCACTGTTGCTACTCTCCCTAGGCATGGTCGTCCTGTAAAAATGACTGCAAGAGCACAGCACAGAATGCTGCATGAGGTAAAGAAGAATCCCAGAGTGTCAGCTAAAGACCTACAGAAATCTCTGGCACATGCTAACATTTTTGTTGACACATCTACAATAAGGAAAACATTAAACAAGAATGGAGTACATGGGAGGACACCACGGAGGAAGCCATTGCTGTCCAAAAAGAATATTGCAGCACGTTTGAAGTTTGCAAAAGAGCACCTGGATGTTCCACAGCACTACTGGCAAAATATACTGTAGACAGATGAAACCAAGATTGAGTTGTTTGGGAAGAACACACAACACTATGTGTGGAGAAAAAAAGGCACAGCACACCAACATCAAAACCTCATCCCCACTGTAAAACATGGCGGAGGGAGCATCATGGTTTGGGGCTGCTTTGCTGCCTCAGGGCCTGGACGGATTGTTGTCATTGATGGGAAAATGAATTCCAGAGTTTATCAAGACATTTTGCAGGAAAACGCACGACCATCTGTCCGCCAACTGAAGCTCCGCAGAGGATGGGTGATGCAACAGGACAATGACCCAAAGCATACAAGTAATTCAACAAAACAATGGCTGCAACAGCACAGAATACGCCTTCTGGAGTGGCCCAGTCAGAGTCCTGACCTCAACCCGATTGAAATGCTGTGGCATGACCTTAAGAGAGCGATTCACACCAGACATCCCAAGAATATTGCTACACTGAAACAGTTTTGTGAAGAGAAGTGGTCCAAAATGACTCCAGATCGTTGTGCAGGTCTGATCTGCAACTACAGGAAACGTTTGGTTGAGGTTATTGCTGCCAAAGGAGTGTCAACCAGTTATTAAGTCCAAAGGTTCACATACTTTTTCCTCCCTGCACTGTGAATGTTTACATGTTATGTGCAATTAAACCATGGCAACATCTAATGTTTGTGTAGTATTATGTTCAGCAGACTGTGTTCTTCTATTGTTGTGACTTAGATGACGTTCAGAGCACATTTTATGCCCAATTCATGCAAAACTCCACGTAATCCCAAGGGGTTCACATACTTTTTCTTGCAACTGTAGGTCACCTGTCTGGGCAGGCAATGTGGCCGGAATCACAGTTATACTGTGCTTCTTCTACCTCTTGCTCCCTTTGGCAACGAAGCAGCAAAGGCAAAGACTGTATGTGTAACTGTTGGGACTGCCATTAAAGTGATCCTGTTGCTTTGCTCTGCATAGGCTCACTTGTTCCTTTCACACTTGAGAGATTTGAAATGCGTTTGCAGAAGAACTTCAGTGCTTGACAGGCAGATTTCCATGTTGTCCTATTGTGCCCATTCACATCAGAGACATGTGCTGTCATGTTTTTGCCCCCAATAGACTTCAGTGGGAGCACCTGATAGTGTGCTTTTGTGCCGAACCTCTCTTTCCTCTTCCTGATAATGCAAGGAGGTCGTATCTGATTTACCCGGAGTTGCCTTGGTTTAGAAAACGTGAGAGCAGGATAGATTTTTTTTTATTGCAAATGAGATACCAGGTTTCATCTGCAATAAAGACTTCTTACCTTCCTCTATGCAAGATGATTTAGAACAGCCTTTCTCAATGTTTTTATACCAGAGGAACCCTTATAAATATTTTTCAAATCTCAGGGAACCTCTGTTAAAATGAATGCAGTCAGTAGTAGATCTTCCCTTACATTGATGATCAGTGGGAAGAATGCTCCTTACATCGGTGATCAGTGGGAAGAATGACCTTTACAATGGTGGTCAGTGGAAAGAATGTCCCTTACATTGGTGATCAGTGGGAAGAATGCTCCTTACATTGGTGGTCAGTGGGAATAATGCTCCTTACATTGGTGGTCAGTGAGAAGAATGCCCCTTACATTGGTGATCAGTGGGAAGAATGCTCCTTACATTGGTGGTCAGTGAGAAGAATGCTCCTTACATTGGTGGTCAGTGAGAAGAATGCTCCTTACATTGATGATCAGTGGGAAGAATGCTCCTTACATTGGTGGTCAGTGGGAAGAATGCTCCTTACATTGGTGGTCAGTGGGAAGAATGCTCCTTACATTGGTGGTCAGTGGGAAGAATGTCCCTTACATTGGTGATTAGTGGGAAGAATGCCCCTTCCTTTGGTGATCAGTGGGAAGAATGCTCCTTACATTGGTGATCAGTGAGAAGAATGATCCTTACATTGGTGGTCAGTGAGAAGAATGCTCCTTACATTGGTGGTCAGTGGGAAGAATTCCCCTTCCATTGGTGATCAGTGGGAAGAATGCTCCTTACATTGGTGGTCAGTGGGAAGAATACCCCTTACATTGGTGATCAGTGGGAAGAATACCCCTTACATTGGTGGTCAGTGGGAAGAATGCTCCTTACATTGGTGAACAGTGGGAAGAATGCCCCTTACATTGGTGAACAGTGGGAAGAATGCTCCTTACATTGGTGATCAGTGGGAAGAATACCCCTTACATTGGTGATCAGTGGGAAGAATACCCCTTACATTGGTGGTCAGTGGGAAGAATGCTCCTTACATTGGTGATCAGTGGGAAGAATGCCCCTTACATTGGTGAACAGTGGGAAGAATGCTCCTTACATTGGTGATCAGTGGGAAGAATGCCCCTTACATTGGTGAACAGTGGGAAGAATGCTCCTTACATTGGTGATCAGTGGGAAGAATGCTCCTTACATTGGTGGTCAGTGAGAAGAATGTCCCTTACATTGGTGGTCAGTGGGAAGAATTCCCCTTACATTGGTGATCAGTGGGAAGAATGCTCCTTACATTGGTGATCAGTGGGAAGAATGCCCCTTCCATTGGTGATCAGTTGGAAGAATGCTCCTTACATTGGTGATCAGTGGGAAGAATGCTCCTTACATTGGTGATCAGTGGGAAGAATGCTCCTTACATTGGTGATCAGTGGGAAGAATGTTCCTTACATTGGTGATCAGTGGGAAGAATGTTCCTTACATTGGTGATCAGTGGGAAGAATGTTCCTTATATTGGTGGTCAGTGGGAAGAATGTTCCTTATATTGGTGATCAGTGGGAAGAATGCCCCTTACATTGGTAATCAGTGGGAAGATTGTCCCTTACATTGGTGATCAGTGGGAAGATTTTCCCTTACATTGGGGGTCAGTGGGAAGATTGTCCCTTACATTGGTGATCAGTGGGAAGAATGTTCCTTACATTGGTGGTCAATCAGAAGAATGCTTCTTAAATTGATGGTCAGTGGGAAGAATACTGGCGTTTTCACCTCCTAATGCCTTGCTTTATTAGCTTTTTTTTTTAATTGTGTTTAGCTCATGTTTGTGATGTTACCCCATTTACTTACATGAGAAAGTTTGACAGGTGGTGCCACAACAATGTGCACTCATCTGAGCATCCGCATGTCCACTTGTCGGTGGGAAGTAAAAACATGGATCAACCGCCTATTTTTACTGCCCCCTGGCCACCCATGTGAAATGAGCCTTAATGTACTTGAATGATGTCATGTGTTGTATGTGTAATTGATCACCTCCCCACCCTTGGCATAGTGGAAGTGTATTATTGTGCAGTAACCAGCTATGATTAAGGCCTTGTAGGCTAAAATGCGTTCACAAGTACTACTTGAGGAGACTCTGTGTGCCAGTAATTGCTTTTGCGCATCTCTTTTTGGTCCGTTGTGGTATGCTGGGCAGCCCATCGAATAGAATACGGTGCCCTAATGCATTGTACGTTGATGCAAACCATTGCGCATGCATTTAACACGCTGCAATGGTTCAGACCGGTGTGAATGGGCCTTCAGGTCTCCTTAGTCTAGTCTCCCTGACCGAGTCCTCTCTTTGCACCTTTCCTGTTCTATATACAGTAGTAAAAAAAAAATGTGTTCAGAAACATGAACGGGTCAAAAAATGATCTCAAGCGGGAAATATACAGCAAAAGCGAACGGATCATGAATGAAAAGTTAGCAGTGTGGTTAGCCTTTGTGGGCAGGGTAACTCCAGGACAGCGCAGCCAGATGGGAGCCGGATAGTAGGCACAATTCAGTTGTATTCAATGAAAAATGTGCAGCGCGCTCGCGCTCCGGCCAGACAAACGCTGTTTGTGCCCCAGAACTGTACCACTTGTGATCCGCCGTGTTTACTCCTATGAATCAAGAGGAGCGTGCTACCTCTCCCCAGCCAATGCGATCGCAGCAGACGCACGGGAACCAAAGACCGGTCAGTCTCCCTCTTTGCTCTCTGATTCTGGCGTCAATCTTGATACCGATCTTGAATAAGCCTCCTATATATACAAGCCGTAACATTCCCGGATTAGGGAACACCTTCCGTAAAAACGCACATATCACGGCGTACGCTTTCCTGAGGTGTGCCTGAAGATGTGACAAAAAGAAAAAATCACAGAGCTTGCTTTCCGTTCAGTAACTTGACTGTGTAATAAGAATACGATGCATTCGAAAACGGAATCCACTAATGACAGGGCATGCTGGGATCTGTAGTTCTGAGGTCGCCGAAGACTTAGGGCTCATTCATAGCAGGAGGGGCAGGCTTTTCTGTGCGTTTTAAGGCAACCACTGAAGGCTAAACATCAAAAAATAATAATAAAAATAATATAGTGTAAATAATCAAAACTGAAAAATTATATGTGAAAGTCCAAAGAAAAAGTCCCAAATTAAAGTCCAAAAAAAATGTGAAAAAATTATTGTTTACTCAAACTTTATAAAGTTTCCAGATTGCTCACATCTTCTGTGAAAAACATTTTGTAGATCCGCACTCACCAAATTGTATTTATTTATTTCAGGTACTTCTATAGCGCCATCAATTTACGCAGCACTTTACATATATATTGTACATTCACATCAGTCCCTAACCCTCAAGGGGTGTACAATCTAAGGTCCCTAACCCTCAAGGGGTGTACAATCTAAGGTCCCTAACCCTCAAGGGGTGTACAATCTAAGGTCCCTAACCCTCAAGGGGTGTACAATCTAAGGTCCCTAACTCACATTCATACATACACATACTAGGGACAATTTAGACAGGAGCCAGTTCACCTACCAACATGTCTTTGGAGTGTAGGAGGAAACCGGAGTACCTGGAGGAAACCCACGCAGGCACAGGGAGAACATGCAAAATCCAGGCAGGAGGTGTTGTGGTTGGGATTCGAACCAATGACCCTAGTACTGCCAGGGGGAAGTGCTAACCATTTAGCCACTGTGCTGCCCCAATAATAAAAATAATACAGTACAAATAATCAAAACTTAAAAATTATATGTGAAAGTCCAAAGAAAAAGTGCCAAATTAAAGTCCAATACCCATAAAAATGTGAAAAAATTATTATTTCCTCAAACTTTATAAAGTTTCCAGCTTGCTTACATCTTCTGTGAAAAGCATTTTGTAGATCCGCACTCACCAAATGCTGTGAATTCCCAAACTGGTATGGCTTTAAGATGCACAAAAGGCAAGCCTTTTTTTAAATTTATTTTTATTTATATTTATTTTTCTTCGGATGTTTATTTAGATTTTTTTGTTATTAAAAAATTTTATTACTTTTTTTTATTTTTATTTTTTATTTTTATTTGTATTGTTATTTTTATATGTTTTTTATTTTCTTTATTTTTTATTTCTTCGTATTATTATTTTTTGTTATTATTTATTTATTCACAGGTTTGATTATTTGTATTATTTGCGCTGTATTATTTTTATTATTTTTTTTTATGTTTAGTCAATCCTTGAACAGCAGCATTTAATTTTTCACTTCATTTTTCACTTATTTCCTTGGCGCAAGTTTGATACATATTTTTGTGTGGTAACCACTGAAGGCTGCACTATGTGCGAGAAACACGTAAAAAAAAGGCGTGGCGCCATGCATTTTGGCGAATGCGAACGCACGTGTTTGCTAGATGCATGGGGGTTCTGTTAAGAATTAATGGCGCCTGCATGCGTCTGTAAAAGGTTGCGCATTTTTGTGCAGTGTGGGGAAACGCACCCTGGTGTGAACAAGCCTGAGTTTCACATTGCGATTTCTGCTGTGACAGGTGCGAATTGAATGCGATTTTTGAGGGGACTGGGCATAGCAGGGGATGAAATTCACACCACACCCGCACTAAACTCGCATAGGATCCTGTTTTGGACCGGATCAAATTCACACAGCATATACCGTATTTTTCGCTCCATAAGACGCACTTTCCCCCCAAAAAAAATGATGGAAAATGTCTGTGCGTCTTATGGAGAGGCTGGCCCAGTATTCCCGCCGCCGTGTTAGAATACCGGGCCAGCCGCTCGGCTTTTCTGTGCAGCATAACCTGCTCCTCGGTCCAGCGGTGTCCTCACCGTCTTCTCTCCCCGGTGCCGGCATCTTTAGTGTGGGCACCCGGCTGTGACAGCTTGCGGCTTCACAGCCGGGTGCCCACTGCACATGTGCAAGAAGCGCTGAGCTTTGTGAATGGCCCTGTAGTCTTCTGGAACCTGTCACATGTCCCAGAAGACTACAGGGAGGGAGGACATATCCACGGAACTGGGAGCAGGTACCTGTCATATTTGGGTACCCGCCCCCCCTCCGCTCCCCAAACGTCTGCAGTCTCTGGTCATCTCCTGTACTATGTCCGCAGTCTCTGGTCATCTCCTATACTATGTCCGCAGTCTCTGGTCATCTCTTGTACTACGTCCGCAGTCTCTGGTCATCTCCTGTACTATGACCACAGTCTCTGGTCATCTCCTGTACTATGTCCACAGTCTCTGGTCATCTCCTGTACTATGTCCGCAGTCTCTGGTCATCTCCTGTACTGTGTCCGCAGTCTCTGGTCATCTCCTGTACTGTGTCTGCAGTCTCTGGTCATCTCCTGTACTATGTCCGCAGTCTCTGTTCATCTCCTGTACTGTCCGCAGTCTCTGGTCATCCCCTGTACTATGTCCGCAGTCTCTGGTCATCTCCTGTACTGTGTCCGCAGTCTCTGGTCATCTCCTGTACTATGTCCGCAGTCTCTGGTCATCTCCTGTACTATGTCCGCAGTCTCTGGTCATCTCCTGTACTATGTCCACAGTCTCTGGTCATCTCCTGTACTGTGTCCGCAGTCTCTGGTCATCTCCTGTACTATGTCCGCAGTCTCTGGTCATCTCCTGTACTATGTCCGCAGTCTCTGGTCATCTCCTGTACTATGTCCGCAGTCTCTGGTCATCTCCTGTACTGTGTCCGCAGTCTCTGGTCATTTCCTGTAATGTGTCCGCAGTCTCTGGTCATCCCCTGTACTGTGTCTGCAGTCTCTGGTCATCTCCTGTACTGTGTCCGCAGTCTCTGGTCATCTCCTGTACTGTGTCTGCAGTCTCTGGTCATCTCCTGTACTGTGTCCGCAGTCTCTGATCATCTCCTGTACTATGTCCGCAGTCTCTGGTCATCTCCTGTACTATGTCCGCAGTCTCTGGTCATCTCCTGTACTATGTCCGCAGTCTCTGGTCATCTCCTGTACTATGTCTGCAGTCTCTGGTCATCTCCTGTACTGTGTCC